>NC_079290.1:50351937-50666542 GCF_023638135.1 Falco biarmicus
TATTTGTAAACATTGATGAGGCCCCCTCTCAGTCTTCTCTTCTCCAGGCTGAACAGGCCCAGCTCCTTCAGCCTTTCCTCACAAGGAAGGTGCTCCAGACCCTTCATCATCCTTGTATCACCCCGCTGGGCCCTCTCCAGCAGTTCCCTGACTCTCCTGAACTGGGGAGCCCAGAACTGGACACAGCACTCCAGATGGGGCCTCACCAGGGCAGAGCAGAGGGGGAGGACAACCTCCTTTGACCTGCTGGCCACACTCCTCCTGATGCACCCCAGGATCCCATTGACCTCCTTGGCTATCAGGGCATGCTGCTGGCTCATGGCCAGCGTGCTGTCCACCAGGACTCCCAGGTCCTTCTCCACAGAGCTGCCTCCCAGCAGGTCACCCCCAGCCTGTACTGGTGCGTGGGGTTGTTCCTCCCCGGGTGCAGGACCTCACACTTGCCTTTGCTGAGCTTCATTGGGCTCCTCTCCACCCAACTCTCCGGTGTGTCCAGGCCTCGCTGAATGGTAGCACAGCTTTCTAGTGTGTCAGCCACTCCTCCCAGTTTTGTATCAGCAAACTTGCTGAGGACACACTGTGTCCCTTCATCCAGGTCACTGATGAATAAGCTGAACAGGACTGGACCCAGTGCTGACCCCTGGGGAACACCACGAGCTACAGGCCTTCAGCAAGACTGTGCCACTGATCACAGCCCTCTGAGCTCTGCCATTCAGCCAGCTCTCAATCCACCTCACTGTCCACCCATCTGACCCACAGTTCTTGAGCTTACCTGTGAGAATGTTACGGGAGACGGTGTTCAAAGCCTTGCTGAGGTCAAGGCAGACAACATCCACTGCTCTCACTCTATCTACCCAGCCAGCCATTCCATCACATAATAAGCTATCAGGTTGGTCAGGCATGATTTCCCCTTGGTGAATCCATGTTGACTACTCCTGATAGCCTTCTTTTCCTCCACATACTTAGAGATGAGCTGTTCCATGACCTTTCCAGGGAAGGAAGTGAGGCTGACCAGCCTGTAGTTTCCTAGGTCCTCCTTTTTGCCTTTTTTGAAGACTGGGGTGATGTTGGCTTTCCTCTAGTCCTCAGGTAACTCTCCTGTCTTCCATGACCTTTCAAAGATAATGGAGAGTTGCTCAGCAATAACATCTGCCAGCTCCCTCAGCACTTGGGGTTGCATCCCATTGGGGCCCATGGACTGGTGGGAGTTAAGTTTGCTTAAGTGGTCTCTAACATGATCCTCCTCAACCAAGGGACTTCCTGTCTTGCTTCCAGGGTCTGGAATACCTGAGGGGTGACCTTGGCAGTCAAGACTGAAGCAAGGAAGGCATTCAATAACTCCATCTTCTCTGTGTCCTTTGTCACAAAGGCATCCACATCATTCAGGCCCACATTTTCCCTTGAGCCTGGAGGAAGAGATGCTTTAATATTAACCACCTCCCTTGGACCCCACTACCTTCCAGAACCCTAACCCATAGGATTCTTCCAAGTAGGTCCTTGAAGAGGCCAAAGGTAGCTCTCCTGAAGTCCAGGGTTGCAATCCTACTTATTGTCCTGCTTTGTCCACACAAGATCCTTAACTCCACCATCTTATAGTCACTGCTGCCAAGGCTGTCTCCAGCTTTCACATCCCCAACCAGTCCTTCTTTCTTTGGGAGTACAAGGCCCAGGAGCACACCTCACCTCATTGGTTCCTCTACCACCTGCATCAAAAAGCTATCTTCAATGCTCTGCAGGAACCTCTTGAGCTGTCTGTGCCTAGCTGTGTTTGTTGTCTTTCCAGCAGATATCAGAGTGGTTGAAGTCCCTCATGAGAACTGGTGCCTGTGATCATGAGGCTACCTCTGATTGTCTGTAGAATGCTTCATCGACTTCCTCTTCATAATCAGGCTGCCTGTAGCAAACACCCACAATAGTGTCTCCCATGTTGGCCTGCCCCTTAGTCTTTACCTATAAGCTCTCAACTTGTTCTGCATCCACCCCTACAGAAAGCTCAATACATTCCAGTTGCCCCTTCACATAAAGAGCAACTCCACCACCTCTCCTTTCTGGCCTGTCTTTCCTAAAAAGTGCATAGCCATCCATGACAGCATTCCAGCCATGAAAGCTATCCCACCATGCCTCTGTAATAGCAATGAAATCATGGCCCAGCGACCGCACACAGATCTCTCATTCTTCCTGATTTTATTCCCCATGCTGGGTGTGGGTGTACAGGCATTTCAGAGAGGTAATGGAGCATGCAGGTTTCCCAGAAGGGGTGAAAGAGCATCTACCATGGCCACACACACCCTTGAGGTGGCTGGTCTTCTGGCACTCATCTTGGGAGGCAGCTAAGGAAAGTATATGGTTGCTGTGGTTGGCCTGCTTTATTTCCCAGGTGGATGTGATGGCCTGAGCATTGCCACTTTGGACCCCTCCCCCTGAGTCCTTCAGTTTAAAGCCTGTTCCCCAAAACTGGCCAGCCAGCTGCCAAAGATCCCCTTGTCTCTCCTAGACAGACAGATTCCATCATTCCCTAACATGCTATAGTCAAACGTCCCATTGTCATAGAAGCCAAAACCCTCACAATGGCAGCAGCCACGAAGCCAGAAGTTGATGTGCATTATACACCTATTTCTGCTGCACCCTTTCCTTTTACTGGTAAAACAGAAGAAAAAATAACTTGGGCACCAACATTTTATACTTGTACCCCCAGAGCTTTGTAGTCTTCCTTGATTCTGCCCAGATTCTGTCTTGTGATCTCATTCAAGCCCACAAGAAAGAACAGCAGTGGATACTAATCTGTGCTCTTGACATGTTGTGGCACCCTCTCAACAATGCCTTGGACTCTAGCTCCTGGTAGGCAGCATACCTCACATGAAACCCTGTCAGGCTGGCAGATGGGCTCCTCATGCCTCTTAACAGACAGTCACCCACTACAAACACTCAACATTTCTTTTTGTGGTATTCAGGGTGAGCTGCTAGTGTAGTTTCTCCTTGTAGACCTTGCTCATGGGTGTCTATAGCTTTCAAACCTTCATACCTGGTTTTAATTGTGATTCTAGAGGGTGGGGACTGAAGCAGAGTCCTGCTTCTGTCAGTCACTAGGGTCCAAGTTACCTCATTTTCTGTGGTGTCTGCTACCACAGGACCATAGTTCTGAAACCACCTATCTGACTCCGTCTTGGTCCCCTCTAATACTGCACAGCCTTTTAACTGTTTCCTGCAACTTGACCACCTGTTGTAACAGATCATCAACCTGTGTACACCTGAGGCAGGTACTTACCTGCTCTTCAGAAGAGTCTGGGCACTCGTTGCCACCTAGTGTCTGTACTGAAGTTCCATCAGTTCCATCACCTGCCTATGCACTTCCTATATCAGCTGCACTTCCTTCAATATGAGTCAGCAGTGTGCCCTGCACCCAAGAGGGGAAACTGCATCTTGGTGTGCATATAACACAGTATAACCGCTGGTCAAAAGAGATGGTTATCCTGCTATGTTCAACATTGGGGCAGTGTCACCTTGAGTACTGTGTGCAGTTCTGGGCTCCACAATTTCAGAAGAATGTTAAGGTACTCAAATGCATTCAGAGGAGGGCAACAAAGGAGATGAAAAGGTTGGGAAGAATGTCCTAGAAGAACAGGTAAGGATTTTGGGTTTGTCTAGCTTGAAGAAAAGGAGGCTGAGGGGAGACCTTATTGCTCTACAGTTTCCTGAGGAGAGGAAGCGCGGGCAGTATCCAATGACAGGAAGCACGGGAATGGTTCAAAGCTGCACCAGGGGAGGTTCAGACTGGGCGTTAGGGAGCATTTCTTTGCTGAGAGCTTGGTCAAACACTTGAACAGGCTTCCTGGAGAGGTGGTCGATGACCCAAGCCTGTCAGTGTTTAAGAGACATTTGGGCAATGCCTTTGATAATATCCTTTAACTTTTGATCAGCCCTGAAGCAGTCAGGCAGTTGGACTAGATGATTGCTGTAGGTCCCTTCCAACTGAACTATTCTGTTCTAATCTATTCTACTCTACTTATCATATAATGGACAAGTTCTTAGAGTATTGCCAATAAACATTTTTTTCTAAATAACCATATAAGTGTTGAGTCAGAGACAATAGATTTTATACACTTACAACAGAAAAATTCCTAAAATACCAAGTAGCTACATTCCTTGTTATGACCAACTGCAAAATTTAAATATTAATATTTTAATATTAATAATCTCCCAAAACAGCCAGCCAAAAATATTTTTAGAAGATGAGTAATTCAACAGTATTACATGGTACAATAAGTTACAATTTGACAACCCTGCCTGAATAAAAGTTCAACCTCCTACTTTTTGTAAAGTAAATTGCATCCTCAATTTGTACAACTGAATAGTGAAAACTGCCTTCATTAAAAGTCTAATGACTTGCCTTGTTGCCTTTTCATTTACCTTTTCTATCAGGCTGAGTGCTTATTTCTCTAACACAAAGGGGTAAATACTGTTGATCTCACTGAACAAACACAATACTCTTATGCACTTGATCCAGCTGTACTTCTACAATAGGACTTTTTCTTTTTTCTTTTTTTTACCACTTTGTCAGAAGAACAAAGAAGCAGACAAAAAAACCAAGCCAAACCACAAACCTGTTTCTTGCTTTTTTAACATGATCAGAAAAAATACCTTGAGCAAAGTTCAATTCAGGCAGAAATATATGCACCAGTCTTCAAGAATTCCATTCCTGGGTGTTTGCTATGGGACTCAATTGATTTTGTGGTAAAAGCTGTAAAATTAAAGTTATAATTGGGATATAAGTATAAGATTGAAGTCTATCCAATAATTGCCACCATGCTGTAGCAGGGTATGGGGCTGCACACACCCCCAGAACCCTGTCAGTAAATTCCTGGGTGGTGCAAGAGCTTCCCAGCTAGTCTTTGCATAGAGGAGACTTGAAACAGAGTGCATGACAGCCTTCAGCCAGCTTCACAATGAAACTTCTAACTGTTACAGGTAGGAATTTCAAACAGTCCTGGAGTTTCTCTGAGCAGGCCCTGCTCTGCCTAGGACCTTTTGATAGGCACCACCTGTGTGCTTCAATGCATATATTATTTATGCATAGGGTTTTTTTATTATGCATGTACTAAAAATGCATCTACCTTGGACAAAGAATTTGGTAGGTCCACTGACACTTCCAGGCAGTTTCTGATGCAAAACTGACCAAACTGTATCCAGATACAATTGTACTCAGTCAGTAGAAACCTTTTGTGCAGATACAGAGAGAGTCATACAGAACAGTCTTTTTTTTACATAATTAAGGTAGGAGACATTTTGTGTATCATTTAAATTAATCAATCTAAACAAGTCATCCAGATGCTGGGGTGGTCACTCAGGACTACAGGCCAAATGGGTTTTAAGAAATGAGTGAAATAACAGCACAGGTAGTCTAACCTTATGCAGGTAAACACATTGCTGCAAGGATTCTTGCAGTGGAGGCTCCTGCAACCACCCAGAAAGCAAACATCTTGTTTGAGAGACTGGTTTCCCCTTAGGAATGGTATATCGTGCCCAGTTGCCATCTCTTTTTTGACAAAAAAATCAGTCTGTGAGCATCTATCTCTACAACAGTTTCCAGTGGCTAAAAGGAGATTCAAGAAAACTTGAGTATTCACACCAAATACGTCATCCTGTTTCAAAATACATTGCTTACAAGGAATAGTAAATGTCTTTTTGAAAGTGCAAGACAAAGAGGTGACAGTATCACTACTGTGCAGAAGGATGAGTACTATTTTTGACTTAGAATTTCTCTCCACTGCATCCAGGACAGTCTTTAAAAAAACCATGCTAAAACAAAAATTTAAAAAGAGCAGAAAATTAAGTTACTGAATTTGAACCCTTGTATGTTCCACCACAAAAGCTGTATGCATAGCATTTCCTCTAGTTTAGGTATTAGAAGGAAATATTAGTCATGTATATCAGCTTCTCTGCCATAATAAAAAAAAAAATTTAAAAAAGGAAAAGCATGCATCACTGACATTTAGTAACACAATACCTTTCACATCATATGTTGAATAATAAATGCCACATCAAAGGAAGAGACTCACAATATAGATCAGAGTAGCTAGGCTCTGCCTAAAGGCCAAACACTCCTACAGGATGTGTTCATTCCCTTTGGTAAGAATACTGGATGTACATGACAACAGTACATAAAGGCCAGCACAATTAATACACCTAACTCTGTCTCTGTTTCTTAAGCTCTAAAAATGTTGCATGACCCTGGCCAAAAAATTTATTCTCTAGAAGTCAGAAAAAAAGCATCTACAAGGGCACTGATGCTTGAATGAGACAGTGGCACAAGGTGAGTAGCTAACTTCCCATATCAAAGTTGAATTACCCTCTGCTTTTTTATATGACAATCTAAAAATACTTAATACATGGTCACATTAGTACTTTACACAACCACATATTTAGCTATACAAAGAGTGTCATTAAATTCAAAAGGATGAGTCACATTTATAAAATTACAGTGGTGTGTATAAATAATTTTATAGCTTTTTCTTATGTTTGCTTTAA
Organism: Falco biarmicus; assembly: GCF_023638135.1. Lineage (NCBI taxonomy): Eukaryota > Metazoa > Chordata > Aves > Falconiformes > Falconidae > Falco > Falco biarmicus. Next base: position 50,358,463 of record NC_079290.1, read on the forward strand.
TGTTTTAACTTTAAAACACATGAGAACCAATTCCATTTAAACTACCTGAGTATCCAGTGGCTGCAATATACTATACATAAAAATCTCTCTTTTTATGTGTAGTATAGTCTCAGAAACTGACATAGTCAAACTGATACCGTGCTTTATGTAATGCTGATCTTAGAAAAAATTTGTATTTACATTAATATGTATGAACAACTTCATGTGAGTGTAACTAGACTACTGAGTAAGCATGTAGTGAATTGTTTTCAGAATTAGTTTCAAGCTAGTACATACTGAAAACATATAAAACTATAAACCATCAGCAGCATTTTGTATTCTAATTCAGACATAGGCACTTATGCTTTGGTACGCTCTGGCAAATCAGAAAGCTGTCCAGGCTTCCATTTGGCATTCTACTTCCTTTCTCACTAGGCATTTTTGATCACATTGCATTAGGTTGATTTCTACTAATTTATAATCTCGCATAAGTGCTTCTAGTTGAATCTATGGAATTATTACTCAAGAATGAATCCCTGAGCATTCGTCAATCCAACGTTTGCTGTAACAATGTGCTCCTACAATTAGGATAACGTATACAAAATACTCAATGTGCTTTTACATCCAAGTCTGTGCAAAAAATTAGCCCCTTTCTAAACTAAGCAACAAAAAGCTAAACAGTTATTTCAAAACCATTTGCATTCCTTTTGTTACTCGAGCAGCACCACAGTAATGAGAAAAGATGATAATAATTGTCTGTGGATAATAGACAATTTTCCTTCTTAGGAAAAGCTTAAATAAAAGGTGAATGTGCTCAATTAATTATTACCTAGGGTAGTGGTACAGGGTAGTGTTTTAAAGATAGCAGTTATAGATCCTAGTAGATAAAAAACTACTAAGATTTCCTGATAATGAAACTCTGGGAGAAGAATTATGTATGCTACAATTGCATTTTAGGAGTTTCACAGTACTACGGGATATCTTTTCAATATTGGATATAGTTTCAATGCTAAAGTTACATTCTCATGTTTATTGTAGTTGGCATCTACAGAAGCTGGAAATCTGGTGGGTTCTTTACGATAGCAAGAAGTTTAAATTCTTTCAACTGGCAGCACTTTTATTAGGTAGTTATTTAGAAATCAGTTCTTATATGTATAGAGATACTCTTCCACACACAAACAAATCTACCTCTTCACCACAAACATCAGAAGCTTGTGTAAGTGAATTCAAGCAGGAAATTCTGAAACTGCTAGATGCTTTCCAATTTATTTCTTTGCTCTTTTGTGTTTGGTGTTCTGATTGTTTTTCATATGAAACCAGAAAAAATAAGAAAGAAAATGGTTTCTGTGTAGTATCCATCTGGATAAGAAGCAAAAGCATTAAATATTCTGGGGGTGGGGTGGGGCATGGGGAACCAAACCAAAGAAAAAGGCCTTGAAACACAACACCTTTTTGTTGTTACTATACAAAGGATATTATTACTCTTGGTTTTCAGTAATGTTTGAAAAAGTAACTATATGGTAAGAATAAGGTCTGTATTACCTGTTTCAAAATGGTTGACAGCACTTTTCTATTTCTTTCCATCCTGACCTATTCTGTGCATTCTTGCAGAATATTTTTTCTCTTAAATGATTTATCTTAGCCATGTTCCACTACACAGACCTTGGTTGTCCTTTTGTGTTTGTCTATGCCTTCCAGTTGCCTAGTGTAAATAACAGAAAGGACTAGAGCACTTACAGCTCCTCATCCAGTTTTGCAGGTTCATTGAAGTTTCAATGCTTAAAACAACATTTGTTTAAGCATCCATCCATGCTCAAATTTTTGTGCAGAAATAGAGAGAAATCAAATTAGAATCCAAAGCATCTAGGATGGAATTACACATATCAGAGAATACTGTTATGTTTCAAAGTGTTCTGTTTACTGTAAAGTATTTTTTGTTCCTGTTGGAAATTTGGAGATGATCATCCTCTGACAATTCTGAAGTCATTTAGACATCTTATCTGCAGTGTACTACTTCTGAACTGTATCATACCTTTAGGAAAACACCTGATGGCATTCTTTCTTGAAAAGCCAGTATCAGAACCTTCCCAAGTTATTCCTGGCTGCATCCAAAGCAGCAATAAATAATTTTCTCTGTTATATGTTATAATCACTGTTCTTTCTTGGTTTCATTTAGTTCTGTAGATAAAAGGAGCAACCAATGCCAGGCCCGTCAAATAATGCAAGACCTACTGCCTATATAATGTGTTTAAGAGAGAGGGACAGAGGACAAGAGGGACAAAGATAATTAAGATGATGAACAAGTCATCCTGAAAACAGATGGCAGGAAAAGTTTGAAAGCATACTTTGGGGACTAGAAGCAGTACAACTTGTGCTGCATTCATTTTTTTCATGTGTCACTTCTAGGACCTGAATTCAGTATCATGAACTCCAAAACTTTGTAAGAAAACATAATAATAAAAATGTTTCTTATGACATCAGTCATAAAATATTAATTTCCTGGAATGCTAGCTTTATGTACATGCATATCTACACTTTGATCTAAAACTTCCATTCACAAAAATTTGCTTTTTAAGGGTACTGTTTTTAATTTCTTCTTGAGTAGTTAATTCCTCTCTCTCAGTACCTGAACGTCTACTAGACCACCCAAGTGCATGTTAAGACTGAGTATTTTGAAAACATAGCAACTTTTTTCCTTTTCTTTTGTTTTCCTTTGTCAATTTCCTTTATGTGTGTTCTGTCTCAAGTGCTTCCAGTACTGATCCTGTGTTTTCTAGGCAGAAGAAACAAGTTACTGCTCAATAAACACTTGCATTCTAAGCTGTAGTTGAAATTTATGTTAGATGATGAACAAAAATGCAAATCACTTGAGCTCTTACTATTTACATAGTAATATATGTATCATATATAATACTAAAAAATACTAAAAAATAATATATGTAATATAATAACAAAATAAAAAAACAATAAGCTGGCTTATTTTTGCATGTTGTGTATGTTTATTCAATATTGGACTGTAATAAATACTGAATATATGGAGTAACATCACTGAAGCTCAAATTCAAGTAATGTGATACAAAAGATCCTTCATTTCTTTCCTGTGTTCCCTCAGTGTGCTTTCTTGTTGGAATGATTCTAGCATGGAAATAAGCAAAAGCACAGAAATCATGAATTTAACTTTGTGTATTTTCTTGATTTCTTCTAAAAGTTAGTGGGAAAACTAATCAAATTCCCAATTCTCAGGTGTTGGTCATATCTCCAGACTGAGTCACATCTCCAAACTGAGCACAATGCATAAAAATCAAAGCGATATTGAAATGCTTTGTTTTGACTAGATGAGACCAAGTGAATTCAAGCTTTTTCAAATCTGTATCATATACCTGTCTGTGCAGGCTGTATTTAAAGCTATTGCCATGAAAAAGCTCTTTTGTATCATCTGATGTACTGTGCTGTCAGCAGCAGTGCTAAAATGCACCTTAACTTCTAAATAAAGGGCTGAATTCTCCAGGGCTGTCAACAGATCACTTTTAAAAACATTAGCTCATATAAAAGATAACCTTTGACTAGTTCTAAGTAAACCACTGTTTATCAAAGAAATTGTTATTTAAGATACAATTATTTTCTTAAACCATCTCTTCATCCTTATAGAAAAATTAAGCTACTGAAAGTACGGTAGCTTTTGGTTTTTTTCTGCTAAGAGGGCCAGTGACAAAATCCAATAGAAAGAGATATCAGAAAATTTGGTCAAATAACAAGTGACGTTCTATTCCCCCTAAAGTCACAGCAATGCACCTACCTAATGCTATGAATTCTGAGTATCCATCAAGACTTGTTCAGGCTGCCTTTCTAAGCTAATTTATTTAAACAATGCTCTTCTCTATTGCCACTGTCAGTGACTGGTCCATCGTTTTTCTGAGTTAACATGTTTGATCATTGTTAGCAACCTGACCACAATCCTGCCATATTAAAAAACAGTCAAGCTAGTGGGAAAGTAGGTCAAGGACTCTGCCTTCTCTCACTTCCCACCTTTTCATCTCTCTGTCCTTGGTCACTGCAATTTGTTTGCTCAGAAGCCAGATTGTAAACCAAAATCCTGCAAGTCCTATCCTAAAAATTATTACACACTACTCTTTTAATCAATGCAGGTAACGAAGGAAAGCAATGCCCCCAGAAAGAATAGCCCAAACATCAGTGGGGAAACACTGCTCCCCACATCAGGTGATGTAATGAGGTATACAGTCAATTCCCCCCCCAGCAGGTCAGGTGGTGTGTTTGCCTGTCCCCACAATTACCTCAAAGCATATAGCTGAAACCAAGCAGCCTCACAGCCTTCCCCAGTTCCCTCTGATCTTATCCTGTTAATTAGTGAACATAACCCCAGTGAGTCGAGTGGTACAGAGCACAATCACAGAAAAGTGGGAAACAGGCTACCAAAGAGGCACTACATTCACCCATGCCTTTTCTTTCTTCTTATTATATCCATACCTTTTATTTCTTCATCTTTCCTACTGCCCAGCAGTCTGCTATAACAATTTCATTACCAAGAAATACATGCAAGGTCCAATTCACAGAGACTACCATTTTAACTACACACTCTTGTCTGTTGTAATAATTCTGCCTCTATTTCCAAACTGAATTAGTCTGTGATAATTTAAAAAAGATGTTGGGGTTCCTCCAACCACCATCTTTTAGCATGAATGTCAATTTTACTTTATTCATCCATGTCATCACAAATGAATTCATTTAATCTTCAGAAACATGTTGACCGATACAACACAAGTTGATTTCCCTCATATTATACACCAACAGCAGACAACCACATGGATACCACATTTATGCAACTATGGGGGATTACATAGGCTTGACTGCTGCCTCAGATATTTATATTTGCCTGTGAATGATATGAACATGTGTTAGAGTAATAAAAACATATGTGACTATAAACTCTATAAATGCTTATGTTCATAGCTTATGTATAGCTTTCTATGCTTATGTTCATTACCAACTCAAACCTTGATTTCTCAATGAATAAAAAATTGGAAAGAAAACCTGTTTGAAAATAATGAACAAAGCAGCAAAGAAAATGTTTATGTAAGATGACACAGTAAGCACATATCATAATCCAGTGTCCTGGTTTCAGCTGGGACAGAGTTAATTTTCTTCTTAGTAGCTGGTGCAGTGCTGTGGTTTGGATTTGGTGTGAGAACAGTGTTGATAACACACCAATGGTTTTAGTTGTTGATGTTTATACTAAGTCAAGGACTTCTCAGTTTCTCAGGCCCTGCCAGAGAGAGGGCTGGAGGGACACAAGAATCTGGGAGGGGACAGAGCCAGGACAGCTGACCCCAACTGGCCAAAGGGGTATTCCATACCATGGGACATCATGTTGAGTATATAAACTGGGGGGTGGGGGTGGCCAGGGCCTGCCAATCAGTGACAGGGAACTGGCTGTGCATCATCCCTCTCTGACATTCTTAGCAGCCCTTCAGCTCACAACATTATGTGCTTTTATATGCTATGAATCTGTCATAGCATATAGTATGTTCAAATTAATAAGCTCTTACTTTCCAGCATGATGTTTATGTAAGTTATGCAGCCATCTCCACTGTTTAAAAACTTAAACGTCCAAGCTAAAGGTGGGACACAGGCCTTCATCATTTAACAAACATCCTTTTCTTTCTTAGGTAGCAGTTCTAAAGTAAAAACAACAGCTGTTGAAATATTTTTTCCATAGCCTGTGTGTACTTATGAGCACATAACACTGTGAGCAACAGCCTCAGTTTCTCATTGTTTTTCTAAAAAAAAGACTAAAATATTACATGACATTTTCATGACAAAGAGTGCAATTATTAGACTGTTGCTCCTTGACACATTGTTTCTTTTTGCTCCCACAGTGCAGTGTAACATGAAGTGGAATATGCGGTCTGGCAAGATGGCATCAAGTAGGTCATTTATGATGTCCAGTTTTGCTTCTTCTCTGCTGTTACTGTGATGACAAATTAAAAAAAAATGATAACAGAACATTATTTTTATATATTTATGAAACCAGAATATTATGTTTTAAAATATCCACAATATGTGTGTTAAAGAAGCTATGTGTTGCAGGTGTTGAGTAAAGTAAAATAAGGATTTGTATACAACATTGTTTTCTTATGAAGTCCCTTTGCTTTGCAAGTTGGGAATATTTTTAATCGGGCCCACCTCTTACTGATTAAAAGCAGGCCATTAAAACCACACAAACTTATTAACAACCAGAAACAGGTCAAAAAATGCTGGTAATAAAAGGAGACCTTTTCCGTGCACAGATAATTGAAACATGGCATGATAGCCTTTGGTGATGAGGCTGGACATATAACAGAAGGCAGGGGAGCCCTGTGGTTACCATTTACTTGATATACAAGACAGAACACCAGCTTCTTTCCCTGACAAATAGCTCTTCAGAGTGAACAGGAATAAAAAAAAAAACAGTGGTGGTGTTTAATGGGTTGGAGAAGGGAGATTTCTGTGTGTGTGTGTCAGTACAGTCAGCATATAACACTTTGAATACCCAGAGGCTTCCATACTCTTGAATAACAAGGTGCTAGTTTTAAATATAAGTGTTTTTCAGAATAGAAATTTCAAGTACCTTGCTCAAGATCACACAGGAAAGCTATATCTGAACAGATAATAACTCAGTATTTGTGATTATGTGCTTTAATCACAGAATGTCTTTCCCTCCTGAAATGTCTCCCAAAAGTATACCTTGCAGATAGTCTAGGGACCAGTGCTATAAGTCAAAGAGATTCATAATTACAGCCTGTGTTTGACAGAATACCTTGAGGATGTTTGCTCATCTACAAACAAATGTAACCTAGAAGCTAACAAACTCTTTTGGTTCATCCAAATCAGTGCACAAGCATTTGAAATTAGTCCATAAAATGGTTTTCAATCACAGAACCATTGAGCACTGTAGAAAGCAATTGGGGAGGAGGAAACTCAAGTCCTGTGGAAAACCCTCTGAGGCTCTAAGCATCACAAAAGGCAATGCTTTCACTCGCAGACCTCTGGCCTCTCCTGGTGTGATTCATCTCACTAACATAGATCTCTAAAAGTTAAACACGCAAAGCTGAGCTAGGCTTCACACCATGCACAAAGACTGTGGAAGGAAAGTCTATTTGACTTACCTTACGCAAAGCTAGTGACATGCCCAGAAAATAATTTAATACACAAGTTGCCTGCCCCAGACAAGAAGAGGATAGCTTTTTTTTCCCTACCCGCATTAGGATAGACATAAAGCCCAATTAATAAGCAGTTACACTAATTTCCTAGATGCCATGTGCATGAAATAATACAGCAGCTTATCATCATCACTCCCACATTATGTACCTGTACAGAAACACTTGCATCTACACCAGTCACTCCCTATACAGGCATAACAAATGCAAGTCCATACAGAAGTAGTTTATCATTTTCAAACTTACCACCAATCCAGCTACTTTTCTTTTGGGTTTTAGTTTTCTTCACATGCTCAAGATCTTCCTACCTGCAAGGGAGGAGAAATGTTAACAGTATGAGTTACCATTTTTTGCTGTCTCAGGGACTTGGAACCCAGTTAAAAGCAGCAAGAACAGCTATTCAAGTGGAAGGCTAGCACATCATTACATTATTTCCCAAGTTCCATTAAAAAAGCACAGATCAAACCTGCTCTAAAAGGGCTTGTAAGCAAAACTAAGTAACTCCCTGCAAGTAATGGTAGAAGAGAAGGGTGGTGTTTTAAACACTATCACATCATAATGAGATTCTACTTTAGTCATGTAGAAGAACATCCTTTAGGACAATCAATTTTTTTTTCCATGTCGAAGGAAAAACTAAAAGGTGTTCAGAAACATGTTCAGAAGTCACAAGGAGCTGGGTGCTGCTTGCGTTAGTTTTTGCTGAATGCAAATTAATAACATATTACTATTACATTATGCTCTATTTTGTTTTCAGGCAAAATGTTAATGTTAGACTGCTTCAAGGAGCAACGCTTAAAGAAGCACTGCCAATCCATTATGTGCTGGCATGGATTGCTAGCCTTTTCTGTCTGTCCTTGTTTCAGCTGGGATAGAGTTAATTTTATTTTTAGTAGCTGGTGCAGTATTGTGGTTTGGATTTGGTGTGAGAACAATACTGATAACACATTGATGGTTTTAGTTGTTGCCAGGTAATGCTTATACTAAGTCAAGGACTTCTTAGTTTCTCAGGCCCTGCCAGTGAGAGGGCTAGGTAGGGGTTCACAAGAAATTGGGAGGTGACACAACCAGGACAGCTGACCCGAATTAGCCAAAGAGGTATTTCACACAATGGACATCACGCTGAGCATATAAGCTCGGGGGGGTTGCCAGGGCCTGCCGATCATTTCTGGGGCACTGGCTGTGCATCAGTCAGTGGGTGGTGAGAAACTGTACTGTGCATCACTTATTTTCCTTCTTCCCTTCCCTTTGGATTTTGTTCCTCTCCCTCTCTCCCTCCTTTTCATTGTAACTATTATTGTTGTTATTATTATTGTTCTTTCATTTTTTTCAATTATTAAAATTTTATCTCAACCCTTGAGTTTTACATTCATTTCCAGTTTTCCTCACCATCCCTCTGGGTGAGCGGACAGTGAGTGAGCAGTTGTGTGGAACTTAATTACCGACTGGGATTAAACCATGACACTATCTCTTTTTTGGAAAAGCAGAAAACATCTAAAGTGTCCATTTCATATGGACCAATTTCCTCTGTCATTCTGTAAGATTCTCGATTCTGCATTCAAAACCCAGCTGAAAATGTTTCTTTTCTGTACCCCATTAAGCTTAAATCTCTCAGATTTCAAAAAGAGGCATGTTTCTTCCTGTAATATTTTTTACAAGTTATCCATGTAATTGGTTTTGCCTTTGGGGACAGAATTTATGAGAGAAATGCAATAGAAAATAGATTTTGCTGGGCAAAACAAAATTATTATCACACACTAAATGTAAGGAAAATAGAGTATCTAAAATTATATATGATAAGCCTACCCTATACACCTAAAAGTTAGACATCAAAGTTTGAGTTCATCACCCCACAGTCTCTTAGTCAGTAAAGAGAAACAGGTATACTTGTTCTTTTTCATTTTAGACTCCTAACTAGGTATGAACCAGTCTTATGTGATTCATGTGCTTATTTCTCTCTACCAACTATGAAGAACACTTTGGATGACTAGTGGAGTCTTACATGTCTCACAGTTAGACCTCTGGCAATGCACTTCTAAATGTGGGAAAGCTGCATCAATGAAATTACAAAGAACTTTGTAGAGAGATGGAGAGCCGTTGTGTATCTCAGAGCCTATGGAAGGTTCATGGCACTCCAGTTACACTTGAAATTTTGAGCTTTGTTTGGCCTCATTAGTGTGCTTCCAGCAGTTCTGGTAGTTGCACTCACACTGGAAGCAGTATTAGTCTGTACCTCTACCCCATGCTTCTCTGGGTTCGCTCTGGGTTCTCTATGTACCGTGCCCCATAAGTATAATGAAAAGCCAATGACTGGCTCCCATGTAGTTAAAGAAAACCGTATGGAAGTATTGTACTGATAAAAGAGGATGACAAATCCAAGTAAATTGGTATGCATACCAATCCAGTTGTAGTATGGATAAAACTCTATCCCAGGCAGAAGGAGTACAAGAAGTTCATTAAGGTACACATCAATTATGCATTCCAGAACAGCCTAATTGTCCATATTATAGAGGTAGAAGAAGCATTCACAATACACTTTAGAGGTAGGCAACATTACAATATCATATTCTTAGTCATAATTATTCAAGAGCAAATGATCATATTTTCTGAAAAGGATGCTTGGATAGTCAGTTACTTTTGCTGTAAGTAGTTTAACAAGCACAAGAAGTGAATTAGCAAACTTGAAGATTTAAATCATTAAATTTCAATACAGATGAATCATCTGCATAAATATTATTTTGCATCAAATATACAGCTGGTCCCTAAAGAACAAGTAGCTACAGATAAATTGCTTTCAGCACAAGAAATTCAGCAGGATGATCAACTTGCAGTGGCTAAAGAAAGCTTGCAAACAGGCTGATAAAATATTCAAGAGGCTGCAGAGCTGTGCATTTCAGGGTTGAGATGTTTATTAACATAACTATCTTTGCATGCTCATCATCCTTCATTAGCAACGTAGCAAAATCCACAGCAATTTCAAGCAAGGTTATAACTTCACAAAAACTCTCGTTTTAGGATTAGTGGAAATAGAACATTAAGTAGGTAAAAATTCAGTTACCAACTTTTTCCATAGCTGAATCAAAATCCAGTGCATTTCTTTCAAGGCTCCAACAGTTCATTCACAACTTAAATGAAAATAGTGCCTGCCACAATTCAGTCCTTTCTAGTGGAGATGTCCAGAAGACCTCTGTCACAACAGGGCTGAACATTATTTTTGGTCCTGTTAGCTTGTTCATAAAAGCAAATTAAGAAATACTTTTCTTGAAGCCACTCCAAAATTGTCCAAGTCCTAAAGCTAAATCCCAGCTCCAGGCCTGAGCAGCAGAAGGTGGAGATCTCATGGGAAGGCAGCCTTTTCCCCAGCTGCAGAAACAGATCAACGAGATCAATCTGCTATCACACTGATGGGACTGATCCTCCCAACTAGACTATTAGAACACCTGAATCCCCCATTTACCTGCTGTACACTAAGACACACTCCAGCTAATGGAAATGTCTCTTCAAAAAGTTGTCATTTCACGCATATAACCTTACATTTCACTCTTCAGGTTATCTGAGCTGTGTCTGCATTAGCAAGTAGAGCACACCAGCAAGACTAGATTTATGCAGTGAGACAGCTGGCAACAATCACCCAACATTCCCATTATACACATCTCCAGGGATTTTTCCTGTAGATTTCTTAGTCAGTTTGGGAGGTTGAACAACCATTAACAATTCCAGATGTACTAGGTACAGTTCTGGAGCATATCTGGCATCCTTCTGAAAGGAATCCAGTTTGTGTGCTCTGAGACTGCCCCAGGACGCTCAACCAGCCTGTAGAAAGTGAAGATGCCTAAAAGATTCCCTGTAGCTGTATACCCCGTGTCTCAGATAAAACTCTGATGTAAAGGCACCCTGAGAACAAGTCAAGTATCATTTTGATGATCAACAAGATCACTCAATCTGGAAATCACTCAACATAATTCTGAAGAAGAGTAAATATTATTATTGTATTCTAACAAAACCTAGTCATTAGATTTGAAAGCACATAACTAGAAATAATGTTTATTAATACCTGGTACTTTTTTCTTGGCTAAAGGATATTCTTTGTAATTCTTTCAGCTAACAGAGCAATAGGACTAGGTAACAGGGCAATTCTGTAGCTTTTTCAGTTAGGAATGTTCTTCTCAAATTTCTGAAAGGCTGGGATAGCTCTAGAACCGATTTCTTTTACATATTCCCTGGAAACACTATTAAACACAAATGCTGCTTTAGCTACTTCTTTTAAGCAGTACTGAATTGTAGTTTCTGGATAATGAGATGTTGTTTGCTACAGCAAGTCCTTGATAGGCATAGGTGCCTTTGAAATACATAAGCCTCTGGCTGAGCAGACACAGACAGGATTAATACCTGGCTAGTAAATAAGCAACCTCATTTATATGATGTAATAGTTGCTCCTCCTACCAAACTTGTTCATGCCTTGATATTTAAGACTTATATTGTGCAAGTTAAGCACCAGTACTCAATGCTTTACAATATGTAGACTGAGAACCATATAAAGTAATGAGGGTAAAAATGAATGGAATAAATATTAAAAAAAAAATAAAAGAGGACAAACTTCAGCATATTTCTAGGCTGCAGTTTAGGTATGGCTTGGTTAAGAATGGGCTTTGGAGGAGCTCCATCAGAGAAATAAAAGACAATAACAGAAAGCCCTAGACACAGCCATGTTTTCATCAAAGAGCACAAGTTGCACAGCAACCTTCCCCCCCCGCCAGCCCTTCCACACCTTGTTCCAGCTTTACTTACCATTAGACCACTTGTACAAAATGCTAAAAACCTAAATACAGATGCCTAGGTGCCTTTTCAGAAACTGTAAGTTATTCAACACATACTTGTGAAGCAGGCAGATTGGCAGATATAGAAATCTCACAGACTGCTTCCACCAATTATTAACATCAGTAAAAATTGAATTTGTAAATCAAATGTTTAGATAAAGGGATGCCAAGCAATATGATTACATAGAACTATTGATATTAACATTAAGTATCTTGTGCATATATAATCTTTAGAAGAGAATCATAAGAAATTATCAAAACTGGTTTTGTTTTTTTGACATTCTAAGATGCTAGGAAATTTTATACATATTATTCCACAAGTACACCACCTTTCTCTCTGCAATAATAATGTTAATAGAAAATAAATCATCATTAAGGAGTTTTAGACTGGAAATATTTGAAATTTTCCTGCTAGTTTTTCTCTGGAGATACTGTGTTATCATTAGCTTCAGGTAATCTTATTCTTCTTACAATTGTCTGATTCTCTTCACTGCATCTTATCCTAAAACAATCTCTGCTTTGAGTTTCTCTCTGGTTGTTAGCTACTCTCTTTCCAATACTTTTTCTTCTCAAGTGTCACTTAAATTCTCTGACATTGAGAAGATGTGAGAAAAACGAGTACTATCAAGACAACCAACAGAAAGAGCCTAAATAGAAGGTAGCTTAAAGGGCTACATTTATCAGTTTAATCTCTCCCCTGTGTTCAATTCACCAACAGAAAAGTAATTAAAAAGTTATCTCCATTTTATAAGTAATGAGAAAGAATAGTATTCCTCCAATTCTTTGTCAATAGTTAGGGTGGCCAAGCCAAAATTAAAAGGGAGGAAAATATCCAATGTTCTACTGAAATTCAAAGCTGCATTTTGCTTTGGTTTTATGGCAGTGAAAACTGTGCTTATTCCCAAGTACGAAACATTCTGAAGCTTCCTATTACGCAGAAAACAGAGGTTTGATATACATACTTTCAGAAAACCACTCTATACTCAAAATATATAAAATTCAGTTACTTCCCACCAATTAATAATACATGTGGGTTTTCCAGCAACAGGCACATCCAGTCTGTTGAACTTTATAAACTGCTCTTTTTTTAAATTACTGAAATATATACACACATATGAGTGTTGCTTTCTTGAAAATAAATAAAGACAAAACTCACTAAATGAACAGAAGAGCTACAGCTATGTGCTCCCTCCCTATGGAAAGAGCTTTCCAAACACATAATACATTTGAAAACTGAGTGTTTATTTTTTTGCCTCTCCCCAGCCTCCCCCTTTTACAACAAAAGCGGGAAACACTGGATATTTGCAGGCTCACCCAGAAGTCAATAATCACAGCATTTTTGGAATTTGTTCCCATACCAAGGGAAATTACTTTCAGAGATGGGCAATACAGACACAGTAATTAATCTAAAAAATATCCTTCAAAATTATAATTTCAACTTTTTAGTAAAGCACAAGTAAATGATAGAAAAACAGTTGTAAAACTGTTCAGCTCTGCAAACAGGCTTTTTTTGCCCTCTTTTTATGGCCCCATCTAAGCAGCTCTTCGGTATTCTGTAAGAAATAGTAAGGTGTATCAGATATCAGTCCCCTTTTCTGGAACTTTTTATTACTTACGTCTATTTGTTTAACATCCTACTTCCAGTTTTCACCATTAGTTATTCCACTGAGTGTTCTTACTCAATTATTATTACCCTTTGCATATTTTTCTCTCCCCTGTCATTGCTCTACCTAGTGAGGGCATCTACCTACTACTTCTATGCATACTTAGCTTCCACAATACTGTTCCCTCTACCCTTCTTTCCCTCCTGTCCCCAAGCTCACATCTATTCAAAACTATCTGGTGGGCCAATGTCTCAGATACAAAGGTCCAATAACTGGGGGTGGGTGGTGGTGGGAGGGTGTATTTATTTCCTGCCTTTTTATCCATGACATATACATTGAACAAATTCCTGGAAGACACTTAAGCTGTAACAATACTTTGGTGTAAGTCATGATAGACTGGAAAACCTAAATACTTCAGATGACAAACACATCACCATATAAATTTCTGTTGACACTACTGCAACTATACTTTTTCTTTTGTATTTCACTATTCCTCTTTGATATGTCAATCTCTTTTACCCCTTCTGCCTATCTTGACTTAAAAGATACCTTTTTGCACATTTTTATTTTTGCTGTATTTCATAGTTTCTTCACATGGTACTGCTGTTTGGGTAGATTGCAGCACAGGGGGACGTAAGATCTAACACCAGTTTTTCACTTTACCATTGACATGCCACATCAAGTCCATCAAGTCTCCAAGCTTTATTTCCCTCAGTATTTCTCTGCATGAATGAGACCAGTGTCACTAACATACTACTGTGAAATGCTGATTGAATTACTCATCTGACATTTTCACAGTCCACTTATTTTATACCCCCACTGCTCCTATAGATTCATTGTTTTCCTACCTCATTTCTCTGCTTGGTTTCTCTTTTCTCTAAATCTTTACTGTTTTTCCTTACCTTAAAGAGATAGCCCATTCATCTTTTCATGTATTTTCCCTCTGGTATAACAAGATTAAAAAATTTCTTTCATAATTACTAATGTCTGTAAAGGTTCCATAGCTGAAGGTCAACTTCAGTGCAGGAATAACAACCTAAGCAAAATTCTGGCCTCTTTTTCCAACACTTTCTCCTAGGTGTCTAGTTATTAGCTCATGCACAATTTGACTAAACAAAGCTCTTAATTCTTTCCCTCCTGCCCTGAGCCAGCTCTCCTATCCATCAACATAACACTGCAAGATTGTAGGACCTGTTAACTTCTATATTGCCTGTCACTCAGCCATATAAATCAAGGCATTTTTTTTTGACCCTGATAAATCCTCAGCTTCAGGATATGTCTAAATCTTGCTGAGCTGTAGATATTTTTTTTAATAAGATTGCTAAATACAACCTTTTCTATACTCCTGCTGAGCTTAAATGGGTTCTTAGATTTTCATCTTATTTTGTTCTGTTTCTTACACCATTGCTCTATCTTGGCAAAGATAATCATGTCCTACTATAGCTTTTAAAAATGCTTCTAGGAACTAACCCCTTCACGTGTTGATTAGACTATGTTGCATTGATTCCCTTTTCAGATAGCTCTCAGCCTAGGAGTTCCTTACTGCTGTCTGCCTTTTTTGCTCCTCATATTTACCACTAAATCTTAATCATAGAATAATTTAGGTTGGAAAAGACCTTTGAGATCATCATGTCCAACCATTAACTGAGGACTGCTAAGTCCATCAGTAAACCATGTCACTAAGCACCACATCTATGTGGTTTTCAAACACCTCCAGGGATGGTGATTCTACCACATCCCTGGGCAGCCTGTTCCAATTTGACCACCCTTTCAGTGAAAAAATGTTTCCTAAGACCCAATCTAAACCTCCCCTGGTACAACTTAAGGCCATTTTCTCTTGTCCTGTTGCTTGTTATCTGGGAGAAGAGACCTACCCTCACCTGCTTACAACCTCCTTTCAGGGAGCTGTAGAGAGCAATAAGATCCCCCTTGAGTCTTCTCTTCTCCAGGCTTAACAGCCCCAGTTCCCTCAGCCGCTCCTCATAAGATCCCCAATTTTAAAACTTTTTACGTTTAATTTTAGAAACCTCACCAAACTACTCAATAGTGTGCATTGTCTGCAAAGCTGTGATTCTTACTATACACTTAAAATAACCATTTTTATTTAGTACCCTTTTTAACAATCACTTATCTAATCTGAAGGGGGGAAAATAGGTTCAACTTGACTTAGTCTGCATGTGATAATATGTCATCCTTAGTACAGCAATGCAAATATAATTAATGAGATTCCACCCTCGTGTACAGAAAACTCAAGTATCTAGTAGCTAACAATGAATTGAAACCTCTACAGAAGTTTGCAAATCTCTCAGTCTTTAATCAGAGCAATTTCTGTAGCCTAGTTTAAAACATTCTCAAAGCAGGAATAGGTAAAGAAATACATAGGTATTCTTTAGGATCACAGTCTCTGGAGTTTTCTTCCCCACCTAAAGAACACTTTGTTGTATTGTACATCTCGACACAAGGCATACTTCAAAATTGCCCTTTCTTCTACATGAAAAACACCAGCACTGAGGGAAGGTACACACTATTGAAGAGAGAAACAAGCGCTGGGGATTCAGCAAAAAAAAAGATGTCTTCAGACGCACTACTTTTATCTTTTACTGTTTCAGCAGTCTTCTAAAAAGTGTAAAGACTTCATAAATGCCAGACTTCTGCCTTAAACCATCCTAGAGGTTGTGAAATTGAAGCTAAACAGCAATAGACCTTATGCTTGGCTCTAGGACTCAAATTCATAGTACTGAGAAGACAGTTTTATTTGTGTAGATTTACTTTTCATCAACTTGGACAAAATCCAGTGCTATTTCTAAAGCCAGCTGGGGAGCAGCAAGAGGGTAGGCACCTTATAACAACACCTGAGTCCCACACAGATATTGTGGTCAGTCAGGTTCTGTACATGTATGAAAGATGGGGGAAGTGAAGAGTGGTTTGTCCTTGGAGACAGCTGGGAGACTGTAACAAGAACCACAGTTCTGGTCCAGCTCTTAGACAGTCATTTCTATCAAACGTAAAAATTATTCCGCCCACATATTTCCAAATATCTGTCTTGCTTCAAGCTCTAAAAACAGCATCCTGCTGTTCCAAAAAATGGAAGCAAGCAAAGTGCAGTGGGAGTGTCATCCCACACATATTGTGTGCATTTCATATTGCCTTGCTGGTCTACTAATCATGGTGGAGGCACTTTCACAGTATAAAAAAAAGGCATTACATTTATAGCACTAGAATTGCTATAGAAATAAGGTAGTGTACTTTTATTAAAAGCTTGAGAATTCTTAGACTGTTTTGAAACTGGGCAAGCCTAGCATATATCCAAAAGCTTTAGAAGATTCAATCTGAGTTAGATGCTTATGCAGTTACTAAAGGCATTCCTACAAACATGGCAGCTAGGTACTTGTTAAACAAAACTTCATATCAGGTGTTAAATTTAAATGAAACAGCTGTCTGTTATTTTAGGAATTCCACAAAATAATTTTTTTAAAAGCTTAGGAAGACACCATGGAAATTCATGCAAATACCATTGCCACAATGGTATTTTAATCACAAAATAAATTAACAGCAACTGGAAACTAGAATATATTAAGTTTTTTTCAAAACTTCAGCAGAAGCATACCTTGGCTTTTAAAAAACATTAATGACAGGTCAGTGAGGGAAACAGCAAATTAAGAGTCAATCAAATAACCATTTACATCAGAACATTTACAAGAACTATATATAGTACTTGTCCTCAAAGAGCTGCTTTAAGCAGCTGGGTTTACCCAATCCTTTCCTTAGTAAGAATCATGTACTATAGCATGTGGGATTCATTAGGATCACTTATTTATTCCTTTCATGTGGACCAGTCTCTTCACATTGTCTAACACAAGACAGTTCCACTCATAAGGAATTTTATCCCCTCCTGTATTGAGAAGGGATAAAGAGTGAAATTGTAGTCATTTATGGGTTATTAAAAACTATGACAAGTACACTGACATTGCAGCAAAAGATCTGTATTCACATATACCACAGCAGTATCTTCAAGATAGCCTTTAAACAGCTTAGCTGAATTGCCTGCACTTAACTGCCTGAAGGCCAAAGTCCTTCAGGCTGTCCTCTGAGAAACTTCTCCCCTCTGCTGCTACCCCTTTTTCCAAAGTGATACATTTGCCTGAGGTTCGCATTAGAAAATCTGGATAAATCATCATCATGTTTTTGTATCCACTTATCTGCTTACCTCTCTAGCTCGTGAAAAAAGGAATGATGCGTATTATATTTAAACCAGGAATTACTATATGCAAAAAAAACATTATTATCATAGTCAGGTTTCTCTAAAACCAGAGACCTAACTACAAGTTGCAGGAAAAATGTGTTTAGGATGCCTACCCCTCCTTTATTTTGCTGTCCAGTTATATAGAAAATGGTTGAAATCCTCACATCTTATAAACCAAGTGACCTTTGGCAATATGTATTGCCAAGGATGATTTTTTTAAAAAATTAAATGCAAAATGTAATTCATCCTTTCCTACAGTTTGTGTGAAACAGTGTGCACTGTTCTGAGAAGCAAACATTGGTTTCTTAGAAGGTATTATTTTTAACACACATCACAAAAGAAACTTAAAAAAATTCATTCTTCAAAGTAAGTGTGTACAACCGGATTAAAAGAAGACAACGAACCCAGGAAGAGTTCACAGCTGGATAAATCCATCTCCAGCTGAGAAGAGAAGCTACTACCGTTAGCCACCTCCAGCCAAGATTCCTTCAGCAGCATTCAGAGGCAAAGCAGGTCAGGTATGACAGGCTTAATGATGATATGACATACTAACAGCCCGGGAAAGAACCAGTGGTACACTTAAAGGTAACTGGTTTTCTGTGTGAGTACATACCTGTGGGTTTTTTGATTGAGTGCGCAAGTTTGGTATTTGTTTCTTTGGGGTTTTTTGTTGGGTTTTTTTTTACTTGGAGGGCAGGATGTGAGTGGGGGATGCAGGCGGGGTGTGTTTGGGGCTTTCATTTTTTCTCCTTACAGAACTAGAGTTTTCATATTGCTGGAAATTCCGCTTTATTAAGAGAGAACAAAAAGTGGCTTCTCTGCTGCTCCCTTGGAAGGCTTTTATCAGATGTATTTTCTGTTTCAAAGAAATAAGACTTCTTTTTAGTTCTGAACCATTCAACCTTAATCTGTTATTCGGGTCTAATTGGCTTTTCGCTGCTTATTAAATCAAAGAAGAATAATACCCCACCTGTTCTAGCAGAAGACTTATGCAGAGAGTCAGCAGCTGAGCTGTTCCTTTCTTTTAAATGGAATTTGGTGATTTGTTTATTTGGACTATTTCCTTCTGAGAACAGCCTTAATAAATCAATACATAGCTGCATTTCAAACAGGCTCTGCTTTTCTGATTCCACTCACTCCCAGAAAGAATTGAAAGTTCTGAGGATTAGCAACAGGGTTGAAATGCCTTCCATAACAGCAGCAATTAAACAAAGCAGGACTTTTCAGCTGAACAAGAGACAGATAAGGGGGGATATCGTACAGTAGCTTTGTGTGGCATAGAGAAATTCAGTGATGATTAGTTGTTTTCCATCTTTCATAATACAGTCACTAAAAAACAACCTCAAAAAATATTGATAACGTTTCATGAAAAAGTTACTTTTCCTTACTGTACACAGTTAAGCTCTATAGTGACTTTAATGTCATAAACACTTGTCTGCAAAAAAATGAGTCAAACAAATTTATTCTACATCAGATCTCATAAAATGCAGGTGGTCATGTGCAATGTGAATGAAGACCAGAGACCATTTTATCATCTAAACTGTGAAGAAATAGGCTGTAGAGCAATTGAAATATTACGGAAATTAAGGAAGTTTTTAATTTGAAAAGATAAGTCAGACAACAAAAATTACTTTCTTGAACTGCATATTAAGCTAATCATCTTTCATTGCTCAATCACTTATTCACTTTCTAAAACTATTAACTCAAAACACATTCAAGATTAATTTTCCACTACTTTGTTATGCTTGAGAAATATTATCATTTACCAAATTAGAGTAATGCATTTTGTTACATGAGCTTTCACTGGAAATATATTTTATAAGATTAATTGCTTCCTACTTTGAGAAACAAAACCAAAGAAAAGACCCAAAAATTTGATGGGTTTTTGTTGTTTTTTCTTACTTCATTCAGAAGATAACAACATATCTAGAAAGCAAGAGCTTCCACAGTGTTTTGTTGTCCCATCCAGCCAAAACCCTTCAGTGGAACATCTTCCTCTCTTATGTCTTCTTCCTTGGCTTAGATTTGGCCCTACAGCCAAGCAAATGTACAATCCATTCAGACACATGCTTCCACCTGAGTAGCTGCATGTAACTGAGGAGGACACAGGTACTGGCGTCATTAGCTAGCAGAGGTATCACAGACAAAGTTCATCAGGAATGGCAGACATGCTAACCATTGCAGCTTCACAATTGTTATAAAACTTCTGGTACAGACTGAAGCTTGTTTAATGATCTCCACCGCTCTGTCAGGGGACCAACATGTACCTAAACACTGAAAGGGATGCTCATAAAGACTGTCTTTATCTTTTGGAGGTATCTTTCGGCTGTAGTCTGCACACAGGGTTCCACTTCTTCCTAGGCAGCTCTAAGAAGCGTCTGAACTCCAGGTGCTTTGACTTAGACATTAAAAAGCAGCTTTTCCACTGACACTGGAAGCCTATGAAGATATGCTTTCTTTAATCAAAATTAGCATTTTTAATCTCTGCCCCCTATTTTTTCCATAATGAACAGGCACAAATGGCAGTTGGGTGAAGTACTAGTATTTGCTTATGCAAAGAAATAACTTACTTCTGCCTCTCTCCAGACCATTCTTTCCTATATAGCATATCCATGCATTTTTCCCAACTCTAATTCCCAACATCCACTCAGAAAACAAGTTTAAAAAGGTAAGCTATGCCTCAGTTCTTCTGTACATATCCTTTTGATATGATAGAATTTAATCTATCATATAAAAAACTGTTCCTAGCTCCAGTACCTTATCCAAATAGTCTCCCACAGGGACGTTGCTAGAAGATTTGGAAGAAAGAAACATTCCCACAGAAAAACCGTCAGGTCTGGAGACAAAAAGGGTACTGCACTAGCCATAGTACTAATCAAAAAAGAGGAAAAAATGCAAACCACCAAATAAAAACAACAATGAAGAACTCAGCAAAGACCCAGCACAGATGTTGCCAGTGGACATAGCAATACCTGAACCACTACTGCCATGTGAAAACCTGCATCAATATGACTCATTTGCATTAAACTACTAAAATTATTTTTTTTAAAAAATCAAAACTCACTAAGATTAAAGATATTACATAGGAATATTCCTATGTCTGTCATAGGCATGTCCTTGTCAAAAGGCAAATATTCTACAGTTATAGTGATAGAAACAAACAGCCATTTAGCCTTTAGATTCCAGATTTATTATGGTTAAATACTGGATTTTAAAACACTGAAAATACTTTCTCATGAGGGGAGGAAAAATAAAAAATGATTGGAAATAATGTACATGTAGAACATTCTCTCAAAAATCCATTATAGATCTAGTAAATATGGCTGAGCAGGATACATACATAAAATTAAGTATTTAACAAAGTGCTAATAAACATCAAAGATTTTACTTCTAGGCTGATATTTAGTAACTTGCTAGATGCAGAAGCTTCATGTTCACATCAAATTTTTATTTCTATTTGCAAAAGAAATTTTATGTTATACAACTGCAGTAAGACAATTCTTTCATTCCAAATATTTTCCTCCTTTGCATTCCAAAAGTGAAGCAAAATGCTTTATACAATTGGAAAAACATATTTTTAAACAAACTTTTTATTTACAATAAGTCTAAGAGTACATACTGCACTATAATGGGATACAGAACCATTTAATTGTCTTTTGCCTTATATTATGATTTACTGTCTAAACAATCTGAAGCTTGTAAATGAGAATAACGGTGCTTTAAACACAGTTACCACTTATTTTGAGAAACTGGAAATAATCATACCAGAGGAAGAACGAGACTGACTGCTCATATTTTCTGTCTACATCTTTTGGGTGGGGGAGAAGGAGGGAAGAAGACTACTGAGTATGAAAGTGTTCTGATTTCTTTTTTCTGTATAATTATGCTTTGCCATTTTACAGAGGGGAAAAATAGTCTGTTAGTGTAGCAACATTAACTGTATAACACTTTTATGGATCATTTTATCAGTAGAGATAAGATGACAAGAGTCAGTATTTCATTGGTGTAGTTAAACATGCTAACGTGACAGAGTACTCTTTCCCAGCAGAGCAGCAGGGAGCACAACAAATACTTGAAGCTAAATCTTGCTGTTCACTTTGGGCTAGTAAAGTGACAATACTGGCTGCGTACACCTTTATGGAGATTAGCAGCGGCATGGCACAAGAAAAATCAGCATCCAGATGTTATATCTTATTGCGTCCTTGTCCAGACACATCACAATGTTCTTTTGTTAGGAACACATTTGCCATATCCCTTCTCTTCTACCCCAGAATTAATTGCTGATAAATCTTAGTGGATGACATTTTACAAGTAGTTGAGGCCAAAACCACTAAAATATTTAATAGAATAATAAAGAGAAAACGTTAATTAAAAGAAATATACACATGATGAAATTCTGTAAGGACTTCCACAGACTGTAGCACAACTCGGGAGTACCGAGCAGACATGCAGTAGGGGCATCCTTTTTTGGAGCTCATGAGTACATTAACTTGGCTATATAGATGTATTGGTTGTGGACAAGTAAATGGCTTTGGGTTTAGCTGAACCACTGCCACCTGTTTCCTTCTGTTCAATGTGCTCATTTTCATTTTCAAAAATAGCTTCTCTTGCTTTCATTTAAGAAAAAAAAGGAAATTTGGTTGCAAAGGAGTGTTTATCTCAAATCAAATCATGTTTTATGGTTCTTAATGATTTTTACCCGGCTCTTTTATTTCATGAGTAGGAGTATGTCCACTGGAATTCTCATATTAAGAAAGTTTTCACTGAGGAAAAAAAAAAATTCTAGTCCCACCACAGGACACATGGTATGTACATCAAATAGAATATAAGAGCTTGTTTTCGGGGGGGGGGGGGGAAATAATAAAAAAATAAAGTATTAAAACAAATACAATTTAAAGTTTAATTACTTTTTTTAAAAAAACACCTTTTTATTTGTTTACTAACACAGAAATCACTGTGCTAAAAATAAAGGCATATAACTCAGGTGTACAAAAAAATGACAGATATCCAAGTAGATAGAAATAACAGGAAAACTGTCAGAAGTGTAAAGAAACCTGCATTTCCCTGAGAAGCTGCATAATGTTTCCATTGAAAGATCGACCAACAAACCAGATGGGAGGAAGGAAAAGAAGCAGTATTAGGAAAAATATTCCTGGCTACTTCACGTGTCACAGAATCACGGAATGGTCAGAGTTGGAAGGGACCTCTGGGTATAATCTAGTCTGACCCCCTGCTAAAGCAGGTTCTCCTAGAGCAGGTTGCACAGGAGCACGTCCATGCAGGTTTTGAATGTCTTCGGAGAAGAAGACTCCACAGCCTTTCTGGGCAGCCTGTGCCAGTGCTCTGTCACCTCCAAGGTAAAGAAGTTCTTCCTCATATTCAGAAGGAACATTCTGTGCTGCAGTTTGTGCCCATTGCCCCCTGTCCTGTCGCTGGGCACCACTGAAAAGAGCCTGGCCCCGTCCTCTTGACACTCGCCCTTAAGATATTTGTAGACATTGATGAGGCCCCCTCTCAGTCTTCTCTTCTCCAGGCTGAACAGGCCCAGCTCCCTCAGCCTTTCCTCACAAGGAAGGTGCTCCAGACCCTTCATCATCCTTGTATCGCCCCGCTGGGCCCTCTCCAGCAGTTCCCTGACTCTCCTGACTGGGGAGCCCAGAACTGGACACAGCACTCCAGATGGAGCCTCACCAGGGCAGAGCAGAGGGGGAGGACAACCTCACTTGACCTGCTGGCCACACTCCTCCTGATGTATCCCAGGATCCCATTGGTCTCCTTGGCCACCAGGGCACACTGCTGGCTCATGGCCAGCTTGCTGTCCACCAGCACTCCCAGGTCCTTCTCCACAGAGCTGCCTCCCAGCAGGCCAGCCCCAGCCTGTACTGGTGCGTGGGGTTGTTCCTCCCTTGGTGCAGGACCTCACACTTGCCTTTGTCAAACTTGTGTCCTTCAATGCTTACAGCAAGTTCAGAAAATGTTAGTTTATCAATAATGAACAACTTCCAGTGATCTTTGCAACAAAGAAAGCATCCTTATTTAAATTTGTTTTTGATTAAATCTAGTTTGCAATTCACTAACTGTTCTGATTAAAATTTTCCAAGAAGTATTTTTTTTTAACACAGAATGGCATAACTTTGAGTTCATGATGCAACTGTTATAAATTCATTTTATCAAAGTAGAATTACTCCTGTTTAAGAACTACATCATAAAAACCTATGACAAAATAGCTGTAGTCATCGGTATCCCATTACAGAAATGGTACAAAATCATCTGAATCTGTATGGAATAAACTTACTGATCTTTAGATAGCAAGTTTGACAGATTTTTTAATCATAAAAATGTCAGGGTCCTAAAATTAAATTTGATACAGAAGAGTGATAGGACTGTCTTTCATAAAACACAAATTTCAGTATCCTTGACATTCCTGCATTGACATGATAACAGAGACCCAGAGACCAAAAGAATTCTACTGGATATTCTTACTTGCTTTAGCTTCACTATCCCTCATTCCTGTGAGCACAAGAGAATGCTCTTGCATGCTTTGCAACTCTTGCGAGCAGCTGTGAAAAAGGTTTTAATTGCATACTGCAGGGACAATATAATGATTTCATTTTGCTCTTTGATGTTGTAAGTGATATTAGAGGTGAATGGTACCTATGCAGCATATAAAACTTGGAACCCCAAGCAACTTAGAAAACCACAATGATACCAGCTCTTGCCTTAGATCACTTCCTGTAAGACGGGAAGCCTCAAAGTACTTGGAGTTCCTGTTACCTCCTCCACTGAAGTCAACATGAGTTTTGCACAAGACTCATTTTGCTGAGCTCCACAGTACTATCCTGACTACAAACTGCAGAGCCCTTTCTCTCACTGGACACTTTTTTGGAGCAGGACTCTGAAATGATAACAGTTTTAAAGTGGTTCTATATACCTAATCCTCTTCCTTTCTGTGACCTCTCTAAAAAGGTTCTTAAACAAAAAAAAACCCACCCAAAACCAACAAATGCCCTGCAAACCCCAAGCCTAATATTGCTGAACAAAGCCTGGAAACTGAACTCTCAAAGAAAGATGGCTCAGAAAAAAATAGGTAGGACATGGTAGAATCATTACGTCTTGTATGCAACTCTTTTCCTGCTCACTGTGCTCAAAGTCGAGTCCTTGCTTCCAGGGGTCTCAGTCATTTTTTGAGTTACAGTGAACTGCAGTATCCTCTGGCTCCTGGGAAGATCTGAGTCACTGCTGAAACCTGGCGCTCTGTTCCCCACTGCACTCTTTGTTTAAGCATGAGCTGTGAACTCCCAGCTCAGTGCGGTGACTCTTGCCTCTCTTACCTTTCTGTCTCTGGCATCTTCTCCTCTGAGCGAAGTGTCTAAAGGACAGTGCAGTCCCTGCCCTCCAGTGGTTTTATCAGGCCTGGATGCCTAAAGGAAAACAAACACAAATTTAGAAAACCAAGTAAAATAGATACAAAGTCCATCACAAATCATTCAAAAACATTAATTCCGGTAAGCTTTTTTATATATGCAGGTGTCAGACAGGTCCCTTCTTGCAAAACTCTGATGCTGCATAAATACCTCCTGAAATCCCTTCTCTTAGCTCATGCCCAGATCTACCACCTGTGTCACGCTGTCACCAAACCCAGCTGCACACAAGCGTTTGCCATTCCTGGACAAAGCTTCCCTCCCCCCAACAGTTACTGTATCCTGGGACCACCAGCCTGCCCAAACATCCTCCAGACCATCCCACGTGCCTATTAGCAGGAAATAGCTGTTCTCAGACAGAGCTCTCTGCTGTGAGGCACCCCCACCCATGGGTGCCTTCTCATGGGGACAAGGGATAGGTGCTGGCCATGGGCACCAAGGAACATGGAGGAAGGTGCCTCTCATGCTTCCTATGCACCTCTCCAGTGTACAAAGTGTTGCAGATCCCACAGAAGGAAACAGGCATCCTCAGGAGGTACCCAACTCTGTTGGTCTGTCCTGCTGACAGGACTAGCAATGCCCTGGGCTTTTGGTAAATAGTTGCATCAGAAAAAAAAAAAAAAAAAAAAAAAAAAAAAAAAAGAAAAAAAAAGGAGCAGCTTTCTAGCTCCAGGCCACTTAGAAAAGCTATAACGAAAAAAAAATATGGATTTTTTTCTAGAAAGCAATTTGTAGGTTTGCTGTTCTCTGGCCTGGCTGGAGGATGGTTTTTGTGGGGGAGCTTAGAAAAAAAGATCAGTGCAAGTATAAAAGTTCATGTCTGAGTTACTGCAGCAAAATATAATCTATCAATTTCTTTTCTAAGATCACCTTTCATATGAGGCTTTATTGATTTTTTGTCTTCTGTTTCTGTTGTTTTAAAATGTTCAACAACTACTGGCATCTCCTTAGCCAGCTCTCACTTTCAAAATGCCTAAGTTATTTTAAAGATACTTAACCCTTTTTCCCATGTGATCTAAATAGATCCCCAGGGTCTAAATTCATAACCTGACCAGCTTTATTAAATTCAACGGTATTAATCCAACCAAGTCTGGTCATCTGTATTCTTCTTCTATTTCCATCTGAAGGGAAGTACAGATTTCATCTGTTAATGATGTCTGTCTTTGGGACTCAATGAATCCAATTTTTCTGATGTCATATTGTGTGAGGTTACTATTTGATGCGTGTGATAGTTCCTTGATCATCTCAATTTCAGCATTTCCTGTTCTAAAATCTGCTACGTACCAATGCAAACATCTAATTTGCCAAATAAGCTATTTCTTTAAGACTCTTTTACTTTTTACTTTTACATAACTGCCATCTAGTCTTCCATTTTTCTTTTCTTTCTTCATTCTCTTTTCTTCCTCTCATAAGGAGGTATCTGAAAATACATTCAGCTCAGTACTTGCTCTTATTGACAATAGCCAGTTGTAGTTGAGGTAACAGTAGATTACATCTGTCTTAATTTGCATGAAATTTGTTTGAGAAGACTTTGTGTCTTACCAACCTCCCTTAAAATGACTAAAGATAAAATATCTGTGAATTCACACTTCATACAACAAAGGATTAATATTGGAACATTGGACTACAGGTCTTGTGTCACTGAAGGCCGAGGATGATTTTTGACTTTTTTTAACGAACGAAAAACCTAGCTCAAGAAATACAGAAGAGTTAGTTCTTTAAGCATTAGGGAACCATTTAAAGAAGTCACATCTATATAAAAAAGAGGCAGGGAAAAGACATAGGTAATGGTCAATTATTACAGGTATACATTCACTTTATGGTTGCTGATATTTAATTATAGTCATTTTAAAATAGCTTTATAAAAAATTGCTCAAAAATAGAAACTGTATTTTTACCATGATCCTTCCTGAAAAGACACCGTGTGTTTTTTCCACTGCTAGATATGCTAGCTATACTTCACTTCCCCCACCCTCCTACCCCCACCCCCCATAACATGGAATATCAGATCATCACTGCAGAAAACAGGTAATTATCAAAACAAAACTATAGGAACCTTGCTCAGGTATGTTGTACTGCTGTGCACTAGTAAGCCATTATGTTAAAGTCTGCCTTTTGCTTCACACACTACCCAGCTTCATGATCTGCATCTGCAAATGGTTTTCTGTACAAGTATATGAAGATATGTACAGGTATATAATGGATGCAAATGGCATATGCTTAGTATGTTTTGTCCATGTTTTCTGGATTTCTGTGTACTGTGCCTCCTCTAAAAGATATGCTAATAATTCAGTTTCCTCAATAAAAATCTCAGTTTGGGATACTGTTTGTTCTGACAACGTTTAATTTTCTTCAACGTTTTGCTAGAGAGCTGAATGTTTCTTTTGTGGCTGCAGTTTAGGAAGGAATGCAAAGGAAGCCTATGGCAAGCTGAGCTTGAGTGGTCTTTGGCCACACATCAGGAGAGACTTGACCTATGAAGTTATTTAGTCTTTGAATTTCTCTTCTTGGCACCCTATATATTGAGATATTGGAATTATAATATCTGTATGGTGTTTAAAACTGCTTTGCAAGAAGACGAAATTAGTCTGCTCAGCTGGTAGCTCGTTATGATTTAAGCTAAATATTTCTACAGAAGAATCAACAAGGATAACAGACAAAAAGCAACTGTGCAAATCACACTTTATTGAAAAGTTGATAATTTATCAATTGGTTAGTAATCCTCCATTGTAGTTCTGAGAACTTTAGTAGGAAACAGAATTATTTGAAAAGCTTTTTGCCAGTTCTCTCTCCCTTACAGTAGTTTCTAGTAATTGATAACTACTGCCTTTGCAGCTTTCCTCGATACACTGTCTGAAAAATAGAAATCTAAAAATATTGCACTGGGGAAATTAAAAGTGCATGAGGCTTGATACTTCCCAAACCACTCGCATTTTGAACAATATCTACTATTCAAATAGGAAAATGATTCAAAAGTTTGCACTAGTATTTCGAGTCAAGGGAGCATCCTGAGGTATAAAACCATAATCATCTGCCTTTGCAAAAGAAAATGTAACAATTATGTCTCTTGATTTTTGCAAACTCTTTATATTTCATAGCAGATGGTGATGTTCATATTGATGGATATATCCAACTCAACAGAGCCAGAAAAGGAAATACAAATATATATGCTCCTTGTGTAGCCTAATCTTATTATTTTTGTTTCTTAGTATTCTCATGGAACATATTAAAATATATATAAATATAAAGATATATAAACCCCTAAAATAGATAAAATTGCTATTTTCAGTTTTGAATCCTTCATTTTAAATATAAATATTTAAATTCATCGATATTTATTATAATCAGCATTATTGTGATACTCAATTATTTTTTGTTACCGTCTTAATCTTAAAACAAAGCTCAATTATTATAAACTTTACAAGACATTAACCTTAATAATTGGCAAGGCATGTGGATCTTAGTTGGCCATTTATTCCTGTCCCTTTTTCTTTGCCATCCATAGAGTCTCTCTTTTTATTGACATATTGAGAAACAGTGTATAGTGATATCCTTCACTACATAGTTTAAACAACATGCAGAAGTTTTAGTGTTAATCCAGCTAACACTAATAACAGTGCTAAACTCATGGGAATGTTCATCTGTGTAACAGTTTGGGATTGTTAGTAGAAGACAGTGATTACAGAAACAGCAAGAAAATACCTAAGTAACTTGCTGAAACATGGAACTGATTTTTTTGAGTCTATGAACCTGGATTTACTCTCCTTTCAGTAGACTGATTATATGCAGTATTTCACCATTAAAGGGAATTTATTTCGGAACAGTATTTGAAATTCTGAGACATCATTGAGGTGGGAAGGAGGTTTCAGAGTTCAAAACAGAATACAGACAAGAAAGAAAGTGTCTGATTGCTGAGAAATTTTTGCTTCCTGAGTGTTCAGTAAAAAGTCACTGTAGAGTTGAGGCTCTGGTTAGAACATGGCTAGCAATCACTTTTGATATTTATCTTTGGTTTATGATCTGCTTCTGCCTGGTGAACCAAAGACAGATGTTGGTGCCGGGTAGCTCCACTGCATCTCAGACATGTATTGGTATAATAGTGCCTATGTAAAGAAAGGAATTATCTGTCAGCCTAGGACAGAGAAAACCTTGATGCATTAGGTAACAAACTTGAAAACACTCCTCAGCCTCCAATCCTGGAAATAAACACCAGATGTATTCTGATTAAATGTTGGGATGACACCCAGGAGTACACCATCCCATCTCTGAGGTTTGTTCACCCTTCTGCTTTTCTCCAATGCCCTGGTTTCTTTTGGATGAAAACCCAAGCATACAGTATCAAATGCCCGCTGGCTGGTCTCCTGTCCTGAACAAAGGTGTGGGACCAGAAGTGCAGGGAACTCTGTAAAACACTTTCCTGCCTCACAGTTTGGATGCAGCATTCTTGACAGCTAACAGTTTAGGAGGCAAGACCAGTCAAAAGAAAGCATATTCCAAACTTTTTTACAACACAGCTATAGTTGTGAACTTTTACAAGTGGTAATTGACAGTAGTATAGTAAATAGTCAATAGCTTTAACTTGAACCAAGAAAAACTCTTGTGCAGAATGCTTTCAGGCATCTGTTTATCACCTGTATATCACCAATTGAGTCCTTGATTGTTGCTGAAGACTTGACTCATGTTTTGTAAATGTGAGAAAATGGATAAGGGCAGGAAGGAGTCCATTTGGTGAGGTTTTAGGTTATTTTTGCTTACCCCTCCTTGCTAATTCCTTCTGTACTATCACACTTCTAAACAAAATACATGAAATTAATCTTTGTTGCCACCTTGCAATTTTGTTAGCTGCTGTAAATAGCTCTAACCAACAGTGTTGTGTTTTAGCAAGGATTTTCTAATACATGGAGGCAATGTTCAGAGCAACTGCAGAAGTTGCCTCAGGAAAAACTGAAAAGCTTCTCAAGAAAACTTGTAGCAAGACATCAGAGATACTCAGGCAGGACTACAGCAATGAAAATTAAACTTTTTGGGCTTCAAACACAGTCATATAGCTGTTCTTCAGTTTCAAAACCAATCCAATGTTTTCCCTTAGAGTGCAGTGGAGTGATCTGGGAATTACTCGGACAGTTAAACAGAGAGTGCTGAGGAACAAAATGTTCTTGTGTTTGTTCTACACTTCAGAATGCCTATAATTGACAACAGCAGTACCCAGGGGGTAGGGAAGCTAGTGAATTATAGCTCTCTGTAGGCATTAGAAATGTACAGTTGAATTTTTCTTATGCTGGCAAGCTGTAAGTTTTGGGCCATTTCAATTAAAAATATGGAATAATGTGCCCTTAACGTTCATAGCAAGACTGTAATTCCATCAAGGAGCTATGTATAAAGTGAAACATTTGAGTGAAACTTGGTTATTATTACTCTGATTGCAAGACTGAGTAACAACTTCAACACACATGTTCATTACACACCATTTTTGCTTTCTCAGGCCGATAAAGCAAAAGCAGAAATGTTAAACACCCTGCCGAAATTAATACAGCTTTATGTAAATTTCCTTTTATTGAAGCTAATTCAGCAAATATGTACTTCCCTGCCAGAAACATTACTCATCTCATAGGAGATATTTTCCTCCTGACAAGAATGGCTGGTATACTACTGCTGCTTTCTCATTGGGGCTTCATAAATGGGAAGGAGTGGATTTATTTCTTATTATGTCCTTGGAAAACTTTAACTGAAAGACAGCCAGACTTCTTATTTGACCTGGATAGGCTTTCATTTTCATTATTTTTGATGAATTTATGTACAGCCATTGATTGAGAGTTGCTTTTCACAGCCTGGACTGTCTAATAGTTTTTGCCAATGAAAGTGCACACCATTTACTGTTGTGCAAAGGTGATCCATTGGTGATTTTGGCACATTACTCATTTTAAAAGACATCACAGCTATTCACACCAGTTAGGTCAGATTCTCTAAGAAACATCTCACTTCATTACTATAACTTATTTATGATAAAAAATGTTCAACAAGTAGAATTTTTAAACTGATGCAATTTCAATCAATCGCATATTCACAGCTTTAAATGCAAATCACTTAATGCTTAAAACTGGTAAGAAAATGTAGCTGCAATAAACTGGAATCAAATGTATTTTATGATAATTTGGAAAAAAGGATTTTATTCATTCACAGAGACAACTGGTTGAATTGGCATACTGCGGCGAATGAAGAGACGGGACACAGCCTGATGCAAGCAAGTTGTCAGTTTATTAGTGATTTTCTTACAATTATATATGTTTCTACCTTCTACATATTACACACTGATTGTTTATATCTTAGACATAAAAAACACTAATTGGTTGACATTTAAGACACACCGTTAAAACAATAGAAACTGATTAGTTTACCTTGTCATAGCAACAATTTCTATTCTAAGATTAGGGGGTTTCTTCCTACGTGACTTTCTTGATTAGCGAAGTTCCTTATCGGCACTATCCGTTCCCTTATCTGGCTACTTATTCCTCTTTGTCCATCTGGTTGCCATCTCAACTGCAACGGCTCAAGAGTTTGCAGTTAGCTTGCTCCTTTGTTCCCAGGGCTTGTGCCCTACAAGTTCTAACACGTCTCTATTCATCAGGCTAACAGTACTTGGACTCTTGTCCTTGAGGCCTTGTCCTACATCTCCCCCTTCCTGTTGCACAAAAAGAACTCTTGAAATTGAACAAGTTGTTAATTTTTGTAAGCATTGTAAAAGACAAGGTATAAGTAATAAAACAAACAAAAAAGCAACTAAAACATATATAATCATCTTCACTAAACTTCATAACCATCCTGAAATACCCCAACCACTAAACAGTTTATCTAACCAGTCCCAAGTATCACTTTGTTGAAGATGAGAAACTCCATCTTCAATCTTTGGATGCTAGCATGAATTGATTCTGAATGATCTGAAAGGTTCATGCAACACATCCCTTCAAACTCTTCACAACCATGACCTTGTGCCAGAAGCAAAAAATCTATTGCAGCTCTATTTTGTAATGTCGCATGGCGAACACTATCAACATCTAATAAAAGACCAGACAGGGCACTGCTTGTGGCATTAGTTTGTTTGGCAAGCCAACAGCCAAGCTTATCTAATGTTGCCAGAGCATTTCCTGCAGCAGCTCCAGGCAACAAAAGAGATGCAGTAAAGAGCTGGCCAAAGGACCAAAATTGCATGTTATCATCACAATCGGGGGCAAATGCATGAACGCCACGCTTTGTCCTTCGAGAGTAGCAAAGTTGTAAAATCATAGATGTGTTAGGAGTCAAGATGGAAAGTCGCCCTAAACTACACGGACCTCCTTTTATATGAGAAGGAATGACAGCCCATGCTTGATCCCCACAAATAAAAAATACTCCAGCAGGTAGTGAGAGCGGAGTATTGCTAGATTTAGACAAGTTCTTAGCAGTGTAATTACACCAGATACTTGCATTTTTAAAAGCAGGATGAATAGGGGAAGCGTCCCATGCCCTAAATTGATTCTTTCCCGTGTAGTTAAATTTTAAGCAAAAATCCATTTTTACTGAACCAAGGAGTTCAATTTCTTGTGGTTCCAAAGTGGCCAGTGGGAGATGGGGTGTCCATACATCCCAATTTTCTGTCACATTTTTTGATATGTTTTTGGGTGGAAAAAGACTTTGAAGGTCCCTAGGTATAGGCCATTCATCTAATGGTAAGCCCACAAGACGTGTGGAAAAAGGCTGATCCGGAGTGGCCATAGCAAGACACAGAGTATCCTGTCCAGTCAAGCTCGCCAACGTGACCCAAACATTTACCTTTGGTAGAAAAGGGGGATAAAAGCTACCTTCAATAGGCCAAGGTCCAGGTATGAACATCATTATCCATATATATGACAACGCTTGTTTCTCCTTTGCTTTTTACATCGACATTTTACAACCAGCCATTCTTCTGGTCGTACTGTCCACAACCGAGGCACTGCAATTGATTGTCCACACTCTAATCCTACAATAATGTTCTTGTTAATAATATAAATTCTGCTTGCTAATATAATATATTGAAACAACAACCATGCAATAGCCCATACTTCTAGGCTTTCAATCAATGATAAAAAATTTGCAAAAACTGATTTTGGCAAAATCTCAGAACCTAATCCTATAACTCCCTCTAATTCCAAAAGAGGTTTTCCCGTAAAACGTTCAGCCCACTGTATATGATTAAACCTTAATGTTTGATTATTACACCCAGAACACATCCAATGACCCCATCTGTCCCTTAGTCTTACAACTTGCCAGCAATCCTGATCACAGAGTTCACAATGAATCTTGATCCACGGTCGACAGAATGGTCCATGTTCATAGCAACATAACTGTAGAAATCGAGACGCTGTCCAATCTGGTTCATGACAGTGTCATTGAAAGTCGATATAATGGAATATAATATCTGCTAGCGGTGCCGTCAGTGCGTTGGGGATCTGGTCTGGTCCAAACGTATTACCTTTGTTAAGTGGTTTAATCCAGGGTGATAGTGTTCATTTCAAGCGGTGTAAAAAGCAAAATCTAGATTCTATACCCTGAATTTGGGTATCTGACATTAATGCAAAACAGAAATCCTCACACAGTTTTTTATTTCATTCTGTAGGGTCGGTGTCAGTATCAGTTGTCTGCGGTAAAGGTTCACGGAAAGGTCATACATTCTTCGCTGGGATCCATCTGGGTCCTTTTTCTGTAGAGACACAAGCATAACCTTTTCCCCATGTAACAAGAGGATATGGTCCCATAATTTTACCTGTTTCTGGATCTCGAACCAATACTGGGGCTTTAACCCATGCCTTGAAGGAGTTATTTGTAGTAATAATGTCGAACTATTGGTGGGTTAGTATCTATTAAAGAACAATTTAAAAAATTAAAAACATACAATGCTTTCTGTAACCGTTCCTCTGGAATAGCCAATCCCATTCCCCCTTTTTGTTGTTGTAATAGACGTTTTAGAGACTGATGAGACCATTCAACGAGAGGTTGACCGGTGGGGGAATGAGGAATGCCAGTAATATGAGTTATACCCCATAGGGCAAAAAAGGTTTTTATAGTTGTTGAAACATAAGCTGGACCATTATCTGTCTTTATCTTTGAGGGAATATCCAAAGTAGCAAAAGCACACATTAAATGTCTACGAACATCTCGTGCCTTTTCTCCTGTGTGACAAGAGGTAAACAAGGCACCTGAAAATGTATCAGTGGAAGAGTGGATATATTTAAGGTTACCAAATTCAAAATAATGTGTAACATCTGTTTGCCATAATTGTAGGCTTTGTAATCCTCTAGGGTTAACTCCTGCAGCAATTGATGGGAAAGAATGTTTTTGACAATCAGGACAGACAGCAATAATATTTGACGCTTGTTGAGAAGTAAGGTCAAACTGTTGTTTAAGAGCTCCAGCATTTTGATGGAAAAAAGAGTGATTTAGTTTAGCTTGTGCAATGTGGTCTGGCAATACTTGAACTGGTAACGCCAACAGATCAGCTTGTCAATTGCCTTCAGCAAGAAAACAAGGTACTGAGGAGTGAGACCTAATATGCATAACAAAATAAGGTGCAGATTGAGAGTCCAAAAGGAAAATAAGTTCCTGTAACAGGGTAAAAAGTTGTGAATGTGAAACATTCCACAGCACAGGAGCTTCGGCTCGTGCAACAATACCTGCAACATAAGCGGAATCAGTAACAAGGTTGAGTGGTACGTTCCATTTTCGGAAAACGTGAACAACTGCATTCAGTTCTACTATTTGAGGTGAACCGGAGACTATCTCTATGTCCGAGTCCCATTGTCTCCATTGATCATCCCACCATAGAAGAACAGATTTATGTGATTTGCCTGATCCATCTGTAAACACAGTAAGCGCCTGCAAAGGTTGTTCACTTCTTTTGGGTTTTAACATCAGACGAAAGTCAATGTTAAACAGTTTGTGTGAAGGTGGATGGGAAGTTATTTGACCTCTGTAGTCGTCAAGTGCCATAACAAAGGTGTCTGATTGCTGATAAAGCCATTGCAAGTATACTGTTGTTATTGGTACAAATACAGACAAAATCCTTCCCTGATGAGGTTAACAGGCGTGATCTAGCTTTAACAATCAGAGAGGCAAACATTTAATGTGTGTCAAAATAGTTTTTGTAGACTGGTTAGGTAAAAAGATCCATTCAATAATTAACAAGGGGTCTGAGTTCCGAAGGTCCCATTGAAATATCAGGGCATGAGGCTGTCGAGCAGGGTTTAAAATAATCAAGTAAAAAGGTAGTTCAGGGGCCCATTGGTGGGCCTGTTGAGAAGCGATAGCTGAGGCAACCTTTTGTAAAGATGTATCTGCTTCAGAGTTAAGATTACATGGAGAACAAAGATTAGTGTCCCCTTTTAGTAGTTCAAACAGAGGACCCAAGTCTGTATTAAAAATTCCCAATAGTGGTCGAACCCAATTTATTGTTCCCAGTGATTTTTGTGCATCCTGCAGGTTTCTTACATTGGTATTGATCTGCAATGGTTGAGGAACAATAGTTTGCGCTCTTATTTGCCAGCCCAGATATTTCCAAGGGGGAAACTTTTGTACCTTTTCTGGTGCTATACAGAGACCAGCCAAATTCACAGCATCTGTGACAAGGGCTACAGCTTTCTCCATGACTTCATGATGTTGTGCTGCCACTAAAAGGTCATCCATATAATGATACAATAACACAGTAGGCATAGCATTTCGGACAGGACTGAGTATTTTTGCAACATACCATTGACACATCGTAGGACTATTTTTCATACCTTGTGGCAGTACAACCCACTGATATCTCTGCAATGGAGCTTGCATGTTGACGCTTGGAATTGAAAAGGCAAATTTTGGGGCATCATCTGGATGTAACGGGATACTGAAAAAACAATCTTTAAGGTCTATGACAGTTAGATGCCAATGTTGAGGGATCATAGTCGGGGACGGGAGCCCGGGTTGGAGGGCTCCCATATCTTCCATAGCATCATTAATTTTTCTGAGATCATGGAGCAAGCGCCACTTGCCAGTTTGTTTTTTAATAACAAAAACAGGTGAATTCCATGGGCTAGTAGAAGGTACAACGTGTCCTTTGGAAAGTTGTTCTGAGACTAAGTTTTGAAGTGCGTGAAGTTTTTCCAAAGGAAGGGGCCATTGATCCACCCAAATAGGAGCATCAGTTTTCCAGGTTATTTTTAGGGTATCGCGCACTTCAATGGCCCCATCTAAAAATGTGTTCGGATAAACATTTCCCATTGTGACAATACATCACATCCCCACAAAACCATAGGGACTGGTAGCACAAAAGGTTTAACAGAAGCCACATGTCCTCTGGTCCTTGAATTCGAATTAGTTCCAAACTCTGACGACTGTTACCGGTCCCCCCTATCCCAGCCAGTGTTTGAGAGACATTAGTCAATGGCCATTGCGGAGGCCATTTAACTTGAGAAATTACTGTGACATCAGCTCCAGTGTCAATGATTCCATTTAGTGTTATTTGTTGATCATTGTAAATAAGGGTACGCTAATACATAGGTCGCTGTGGAGAAATAGATTGTACCCACAAAATATGAGGTAACCCTGTGGATCCAAAACCTCCTCTCCTCTGCGGAGGATGATCAGTGATAAGAGAGCTTACCCTTGCCGGAATCAGAATTAATTGCGCTATTCAACTACCCTGAGGTATCGTGTACGTGTAAGGCAGAAATGGAGTCCATGCCATGATTTTGATTTCATCCACACTGTCAGAGTCAATAACACCTGGTAAAACAAAAAGACCAGACAATGTTGTGGAAGATCTACCAATTAATAGAGCTTGTGTATCAGGGGGTAATGGTCCTTTGACATTTGTTGATAATAAATGAACCGAGGAATCGAGCAGCGTTACTGTGTGTGAGGTTGCCAGGTCCAATCCAGTGCTGCCTGAGGTTGCTGGACAGAGACTCGAGGTGTCAGTACTTCTCTCCGAGGTTGTTGAAATGTCAGCTGTGGCACTTGTGTCTGCGCGTGTTGCTGCCCCGCTCTCCACGGTCGGTTTCCCTGTATCGGTTGTCCCTGGAAGTCATACTTAGATCGACATTGATTAGCGTAATGATGCCCTTTCTGACATTTTGGACAAATTCCAGGACCAGGGGGTTGTTGTTTATTCCCTGCAGCCCGAGCAAGACAATTTCTCTTTAGATGACGAGGCTTACCACAACCATAGCAATTCCCCACACCACGCATCGCTGCAAAAGCAGCAGCCATAGCTTCAAACTTGTGGTCAACCGTACCAATTCAGTTACATGCTTCCACCATTTCCACCAGAGTGGGGTTCAGGTTGGGAAGAGACTTCAGTAGCCTTTTACAATCAACATTAGCATTTTCAACAGCTAGTTTTGTTAGCAATATATCCCAAGCTTCCGCATTATTTACTTGACATTCCAAAGCCTGTTTTAGTCTATCAATAAACTACATATAAGGTTCTGGAGACTCCTGAGTGATGTTTTTTGTGGCTTTTGTGAGTCAGGGACCTGGAAAAAAGCCTTTTTTGCCTCTTCTCTAATTGCCTTGAGAGCCGCACGGGGGCAGTTCTGAGCTTGCGTTACAGGATCAGCATGTACACCGGTGCCCGTAAGATGTTCTATTGTTAGTGCAGCTAATGCAGGATCGTTATGATTAACATACGTGAGTAGGCGTGCTTGCAGTCCTCCTCTCCAATGCCATTCCCGTAACGTGTACTGAGTCGGGGTTAGTAGCAATTGTGCTAAAGATTTCAAATCATGAGGAGTCATGACATAAGTATCAAACACAGAAGATAACAGACGTATAAAATAGGGAGAAGAAATACCGTGTTCTGTAACCGTGCGGCGCAGTTCTTTAACAACCGAAAAAGAAAGAGCCTCCCATCGTGCTCCCCCTGCCAGACCCTGAGAATACAAGACCGGAGCAACTATAGTTTTAGCCATTTCTAAATCCCCCTCCTTTAAGGCTTGTTTCTTTATTTTTGTCCTCACATCACGTAGATCAGGAGGGTATAAATCAGGTTCTTTTTCAGGGTCTATTGGTCCTGGGTCAAAGGGATCTTCTTCTGGTGGATACTCCACTGCATTGACACCCAGGGGTCTAGAGCACTGTGACTTAGAGGCTGATAAGGAAAGAGCTATAGGAGCTTCCTACACCTCCTCCTCTCCTTCCTCTGCCTTTTCTTCCTGTGCTTTCATAGTCTCAAAAATAGCTCTCCACGAAGAGAGCAGACGGTGGGACTCAGTATTGCCTTTTGTAGCAGAATCCCACAATTTCACCCCTGTGTCGTCCCAAAGTTCCCACGTAAAAATTGTAGATGCAGTCACTGCGGGCATATTTACTTGCACCCATTTGAGCATTGCTTTAACGTCTTGCCCAGAAATACTTTTCTTATGTTTATTAAGGAGACATTTCATAAGCTCATAAACGTCTCTTTCTGATTCCCCATTACGGATTTCCCACAGCTCACCTCTCAACTCCGGAGGGATTTCAGGCTGGCCCGCTCCTGCTTCCTTTAGCAGATCATTCAAAGTTCTGTGGGATTCGCTGCAAGTCGCTCAGTTAGGTGATTTGAGAGCCCCTCCATGTCAGATCCTTCACCGGATCACATCGGGGTCACCAATTTGTGGCGAATGAAGAGACGGGACGCAGCTTGATGCAAGCAAGTTGTCGGTTTATTAGTGATTTTCTTACAATTATATACGTTTCTACCTTCTACATATTACACACTGATTGGTTATATCTTAGACATAAAAAACACTGATTGGTTGACATTTAAGACACACCATTAAAACAATAGAAACTGATTAGTTTACCTTGTCATAGCAACAATTTCTATTCTAAGATTAGGGGGTTTCTTCCTACGTGACTTTCTTGATTAGCGAAGTTCCTTATCGGCACTATCCGTTCCCTTATCTGGCTACTTATTCCTCTTTGTCCATCTGGTTGCCATCTCAACTGCAACGGCTCAAGAGTCTGCAGTTAGCTTGCTCCTTTGTTCCCAGGGCTTGTGCCCTACAAGTTCTAACACGTCTCTATTCATCAGGCTAACAGTACTTGGACTCTTGTCCTTGAGGCCTTGTCCTACAGCATACATATACCTAATGTCAGGATAACAGCAGAAGAGATCTATACTGAAATTGGAATAATTCCGGAAGGAATTTTTGGTAGTGACAATTTTCTGAAATATCTGAAAATGTCTGCAGTTCTTCCACAATTATGAAAAACAGCTTTATTTTTTCCTTTCAGAGGGAATGATGGGATTCTTACAGCTGGTGAGCATAGCCTAAAGACTTGTATGATTTTCCATAATTAAGTTATAAGACTTTCTGTAAAGCAGTCTGTTCTGATTTTATCCTGTGTGTCTAAATCCAGGTGTGTTGGGTTGACCCTGGCTGGATGCCAGGTGCTCACCAAAGACACTCTGTCACCCTCCTCCTCAGCTGGACAAGGGAGAGAAAATACAACAAAAGGTTCATGGGTCAACATAAGGACAGGGACATCACTCAGCAGTTACCATCACAAGCAAAACAGACTCGACTTGGAGGAATTAGTTTAATATATTAACATTTGCATCTGAGCAGGATAATGAGAAATAAAACCAAAACTTAAAAACACCTTCCCTTCACCCCTCTCTTCTTCCTGGCCTTAATTTCACTCTTGATTTCCCTCCCTCCTCCTCCCGGCGGCACAGGGGGACAGGGAATGGGGCTGGGTCAGTCCATCACACGCTGCCTCTGCCGCTCCTGCCCCCTCGGGGGAGGCTCCTCACACTCGGGCCCTGCTCCAGCCTGGGGTCCCTCCCGTGGGAGACAGTTCTCAGATATCTCCAACATGAGCCCTTCCCGTGGGCTACAGTTTTCATGAACTGCTCCAGTGTGGGTCCTTTCCATAGGGTCACAAGTCCTGCCAGCAAACCTGCTCCAGCATGGGCTCCTTTCTACCCATGAGTCCACAGGTCCTGCCATGAGCCTGCTCCAGTGTGGGCTTCCCACAGGGTCACAGCTCCCTTAAGGCATCCACCCCCTCCATCATGGGGTTGTCCCTAGGCTGCAGGTGGGGATCTGCTCCACCGTACACCTCCACGGGCTGAGGGGCACAGCCTACCTCACAGTGGTCTTCACCACGGGCTGCAGGGGAATCTCTGCTCTGGGGCCTGGAGCCCCTCCTGCCTCCCTCTGCACTGGCCTGGGGGTCTGCAGGGCTGTTGCTCTCACATATGCTCACTCCTCTCTCTGGCTCCAATAATAATCTGGCAGGTTTTTTCCCCCTTACTAAATATGCTGTCCCAGAGGCGCTACCACCGTCATTGATGGGCTCGGCCCTGGCCAACAGTGGGTCCATCTTGGAGCCGGCTGGCGCTGGCTCTGTCAGACATGGGGCAAGCTGCTGGCAGCTTCTCACAGAAGCCACCCCTGTAACCCCACTGCTACCAAAACCTGGCCATGCAAACCCAATACACTGGGCAATGTTGAACTTAACTCCGAATCCTAAACCATGATCTCAACCTCATCAGTTTAAAACCGGGATACTGACTTAGGTGCTAGTCATTTTACCTGACAAGAAAGTGTGATTCTAAATGTCTACCAAGAATGCCCCCCTTCCCAGCTATTCCTGTATATACTAATACACAAAATAATTACCTTCATTATTTTCTTCTCCCATGTCTTCCCCCTTCTTTATTAGAACATTACACTGATATATTATGTTAATCAACTTACATCTAATTGTTTTCTTGGCTGGGAATCACCAAAGCATGTGATATTAACAGAATACTAGGAGTTATCATGGTAGATAGAGCTTCAGCCTGTCTTATGCATGAATAAAATGCTAAGCATCTGCTGAGTATCCAGTACAGTCACTGAACTCATACAGGAATATCCGGGAAAGGCAGGTTTCTTAGTTTTATCTTTTTTACCTTTTACATTATACCCACTTTCACTTCTCTAATACCAGCTTTGATTTATTTCGGTTTTCCACTTTTTAGTGCAAACTCATGAGTAACTGTAGATTTTGCCGTTAGAGTATTCTACTTCCCATAGTTCATTTTCCTTTTTCAGTTGTCACTGTTACAGATATACTTTGACTTTTGCAGGTTTTGTTCCATTAAAAAACTAAAACCTACAAAGCCAGCTTCTTTTCTGATTTCTATTTTGTCTCACTAGTGTCTGAATAAACTACTCTCATATTGAAATATTTTTCTTCTAAGCTATCTTCTGTAATTCTCAGAAATATGAGAAATTATGTAAGAAATTCAGTACATATGAAAATTCAGTTTATCTTTTTCTTTTTTTCAGCCTGTTTAACTGCCAAGTCATACTGTAATTTCTCATTATGTGTTTCATTTTTTATGACTTAGGAATTACTTGCCAGATTTTCATGAAGCAACATTTAACAAGGGTTTCCAGTATTATCTTGGTATATTATCTACACAAAGCAATTGCTACAAAGAAACCCAAATCTTGTTTTCCCACATGTATATTTTCCACTACCATCTATTGAAACTATGGATATCATTGTAGCCATGAAAAGCCCACAGAACTCCATCATAACCTGTTTTTCATTCAGCCCAACTGAAATTTGTCTTTTCTGACTTTAGATATCTGCAATGTAGCCATCTTTATCTGGGCTAGTCATCTGAACTAACTTTATATTCACTGGGAAAATTGCCAGTCCTAAAGTTCCTTTGACCCATGTCATCTGCAATGGCATGACATGAACTTCACATCTGAAGTATCTTTGCCCTTGCAGTCTACATTGCAGATGTCTACACTGTGTCAACAGAAGTTCTTTCTCATGTCTAAAGTATTTCACTGCTATTCCCCTTCTCCAGTTGAGCCATGCAGTAGGACTGCTGAATTTCACTGTTTTGTTTTGTTTCTTGTCCCAGTGCTGAAATTACTTTTAGTGATGCATGGCACCCTTTTAGTGGCATTTGCCCCTCTGTACGTGACATAGTTCTAGTATTCTCCAAACTGCTCCCTCCTGCAGAGTCCACACTGTCATCTGCATATGTTTCTCTGGGAGAAGAATACATGGAAGCAACATGGCCAAGGTTTTGTACATTTCCACTCTCTTTCAGCCACCAACTGCCTCTGCCCATACTGGGAAGTAATTAAGTCCATGATAACACTGGTAACCTACTGAGGGATATGTGAAACAAGTCATTATACTTTCCTCATTTAAAACTAAGTGGACTTGATAATCTAATTGCCATGTTGGCATCATTTTGCACAGAAAAGCAAAGATGGGTGAGATGTTTTAATTAGCAGGCCCACTATGCGTGCTGCAGTATCAGCTAGCAAATGCACCTTCAGCTAATCAGTATGCTGAGTGTAGCTTTCTTTACATGACCATCCCAGCCTTTCCCTCCAATACCAAGACACCGAGACTCTGAATTAATGGTTCAAATGGTTCTTCGGAGACTCTATTTAGAGGCACGATAGAATAGATAACTGCAAAAAAATCTGGCCTTTTGAGATGTTATACTCTCTTTACCTAGTGCATGCTATGAGGTCCAATCGATATCTTCCAGGACCATCTAGCTACGAATATATTTCATAACATTGACCTGAGGATCTATAGCTAGTGAGATAATTATGCAGTTAGATCACGTACTAATTAAAGTGATTGTTAAGTGTTAGCCTACTCCTGGAAGAAAAATAGAAGGCAGTGATTTAATAACAGGCCTGCTAGAAGATTCTGATATAAAGATCATAAAGAATAACTTTATTTGATATTTTATGATATACTATGGTGGGAAAAGTAAATAGTCAAATGGTCTAGGAAGCCTCTAAGGCTGCAATAAAGGGAAAAATATTAGCATTAGTATACTTAAAAAGAGGAAAACCGAAATCAATAGATAGCCGCTTCATGGCTTTGAAAGCGAAACATAATGAAATACATTTTGAAAAGGAGCCAGTATATGCAACTGCAGGAGTAAGGGACAAAGTAAATTTTTTTCAGTATGTAAGAAGACTGAGTATATTGTGAAGCTTACACTGGATTTTTTACAAGGGAGGAATAAAACTAACAGGCTGCTATCATAAAATTAACCCACATAGAAGTGCTGAATAAAGATCCAAAATGATGAAAGGAACTTATCACATTTTTCTCCTATAGGAATTGTCATGGTATTCCCCAGGAATTTAACTAAGACTGGTAATGATTAATGCTCTATGTCATCTTGCAAATCTAGAAATTTGTTTTAGGAGGTTTTAAATCGAGAGCTTCTTTAACCTAACTAAAATATTGAACTGTGAATCAAGAACACTTTATTACTTTCTAACTGAGAACATTTCTTGGCTCTTGTAGGATCACAAGGTGATACCCCACATTCATAGCAAAACCCTTAAAATATACTGCTAAGATTTTTACAAGGAAATTAAATCTATAATAAGGTCTCCCAAAACCCTAGTAACCAGCAAAATAAATAGATAAATAAATAATCCCATTTCAGTAAAACAAGTAAATACTTTTGAGTTTCACTTTGTCTTCTTCATCATGTCTGAACCCTAATCTTTTAACAGATAATCTTCTATAAGACTGCAAAATTGTCACAATTCTGTAAGTAGAGCATAGATAA
Organism: Falco biarmicus; assembly: GCF_023638135.1. Taxonomy (NCBI): domain Eukaryota; kingdom Metazoa; phylum Chordata; class Aves; order Falconiformes; family Falconidae; genus Falco; species Falco biarmicus. Next base: position 50,402,336 of record NC_079290.1, read on the forward strand.
CATAAAGGAATCCAGTCAACCCTTCACTTATCTCTGAATAAAATTTAATTTCTTCCAAGGTTGAGACGTGTTTAAATATGTGTCTGTACGCATTTGAGATGCCTCAGCTGCTCAGTGCTAGAGTTACCAGAGCTTCAGTTAAAGCTCCAACAATGTTTACAAGGGAAGGGACTTCTTCAGTCTAGGTACTAAATAGATCAAAATAGATGGATGAGTGCACAGTTTCTCATGGGCTGTAGTTTGTGCAGTGTGTTGGAGGCTCTCCGATGTCTGCATCCCAGCTGTGCACCCACTTACTCAGACACACTTCCCTGATACACTGAGGGCTGAGCCTTCAAACCTTAAACTTCTCTGGGAAGAGTGAGGTGAGTAAGTGTTTATATTTTCACTAGATCACTAGAGCAAGGATCATACTCACCTGTAGAGGTAGGTGACCGTGTTTGTATTGGCTTTCTTTAATGTGGAAGTTGTAGATAATAATTATAGTAAACCACTATTTTAATGGTATTTGAACCAGTCGTAGACCTCTATGGCCTGTATTGACAGTCATTGCCATTTACAAGTAAATGCAAAATAACGCGTAATTTGCTTTTCTTGCAAGTCATGGTACTGCTCTGGAAAATTTATATTCAGAGGGTACATCTGCACAGCAGAAGGCAAGACCAGAGCAAGTATATCTGTATTCCAGCCAGCCTTATCATACCCTACTTTGGTATCAGGTACAAATAAACTGCAGAATTACCAATTTCAGCCATCAACTCTATCAGAAGCATGCTGGACACATTTCTACAGCAATACTGACTTCCAGTTGCAAGAGGAAAACTCTGGGTGGAGAAGAATCACAAACAAGGGCAGTGAAGTTCCCTCTAAGAAAGTGGCAGCAGGGGGTACATCTTGACAAGTCACATTTAAGAGCTTGTTTAATAGTCAGGAACCCACTAAGATTTTTGATATCCTCTAAACTAGGCAAAACTGTCTCCAGCACAGTCCTGGAATAAACATCAGTTTAATTTTTCATACGCTGCTATCCTTTTTTCCTTCTAGCCATTCCTGTGTCAACCTGGTAAACCTGACCTGCAAAGGGACAGCATTTCTGAGCCTGAAGGTGTGCATGTTCCATTTTAACCAAGAAAGCAAAAATTCTTTTAGAGTTAAACCACATTAGATAACTCATTATTGTGTGGGCCGTTTTGCAATTCATGGTATATTAGTTTTAGTGAAATCATTGAGAGCTTCATTTGCTAGAGAATGGTCCAAAACAGTGATTATATTAATGCCAAAACTAGAGGGAGCTTTTTTTATCAAAACAGTGATCACATGCTACAGCATGTTTCAGTTCATGCTACATGAAAATCTTCTTCAAACTACCATGTCATCTGCTACAAATGAGGATTTTGAAGAATGACCTTCTTGTTTCCCTCTACCAGATACAACGAGCTGATCAAAGCAAAAAAAAAGCTAATTCCTTCAAGTTTTAGAGTACCATTTCTTCCCCATGACAACAGGAAAGGAACCATCAATCGAAGTCACACCTACCATTGATAGCAAATCATATAACACCATTTCTTAAATAAGGAGTAATTCTCAGATACCCTTAATAAATAAGAGGTGACTCACTTGAAAAAACAACTCTAAAATATTTAAATTTATAGGTTTATTTTCTATTTAATCTTATTTCAGACAACGGCTTAGGTATTGGTTTAAGGTGGCTAATGCCAAGAATTTATAGTCTTGAGAAAATTTATTTGTTCGTTACATGGAAGATGTTACTCTCATTATTTTTTGAACTATATATCTCACTTGTTCCACAATTATTTCAAACTTCCATGTTTTTCTTTTACTGGACACATTTTATGTGTCTTTCAGTTAATTTATTGATCTTTCTGAATTATTTATTTGCAAAAAGTTGTTAATAACAAGTCTGACCGTACAAATCTATCTTAAGCTTTCCATAAGATTCACAGCCTTAAAGCTGCTGGGCAGGGCTGTGATTCAGAGAGACCTGGAGAGATATGGTTCTCATGAACTTCTTCAACAAAGGCAAGTGCAAGGTGCACCTGGGTTGGATTGGGTAGGTTGATCCCAGACAGCAGCCAGGGTTGGATTGGGTAGGTTGATCCCAGACAGCAGCCAAACACCTACAGAGCTGCTTGCTCACCTTCCACGTCCCACTCTGCAGCAGGACAGTGGAGAAAATAGGAAGACTGAAATTGGAAAAATCATGGGTCTAGATAAAGGCAGCTTAATAATTGAAGGAAAGAAAAAAATCTCTCAGCACCACCCACAGACAGACTGATACCCAGCCAGTCTCCAAACAACAGACACTTTGGGAGAAAAAAAAATTATATCAAAACAACCACGGAAAAACAAGCACAAGCTTACACTCACAGAGAATCAGTACCAATCTGTGTGTTTACTGTATGCCCAGCAATGGGAAGCATGAGTGACCAGAGCGTGTATGGAAACATCCTGTAGGAGGGGAGGGTCTTCACCTCCCAGGACCAGAAACTCTGAGGCCAAACCAGATATGAAAGAGGCTAACATCATCCAGGAAATAGCAGGATTGAAAAGAAACTATGAAAGCACAACTTCTGCTTCCTAGATCTGGCCAGATTCAGCATCAAAGTCACAGCAGCACAAGGCAGAGGGTCATGCACAGATTCCTCCCATTTCCCTGGTAAAGCAAGTAACTAAAACAGTCACGCAGGTGGGCTAGCTGGGGAGGCGGGGGTGGCAGCAGGGGGGTCTCCACCCTGCTAGTATCAATGTTAAGCCATGCTAGAGCTGTATAGTTATATACTGCTATTTGAAAGGAGCTTGTTCCTGCACTCATTCCCAGTATGCTAGATGTTTGTTAAGGAGTCATAAATTTTCAGATATTTTTAAACGTGAAAATGATTAAATGGAATTTACAGTTGTTTAATGTTTTACACAATTTTATGCATTTGTAGTTATTCAACAGAATAGATTAATTGCAAATTATTGTTCTTAGTGGTGTGATGGAGATTATTAAATTGTGCTATGTTCTGCCAAAACAAGCATTGCCTTTTAATACAATTTTGCCTCTGCAAAAATACTCTCAAGTCTTAATCAAAATACCAGTTTTCAAAAGCAGTAGATAATATTTCTGTGTGTTTTCTACAACTTTGCACATGTGACTGAATTTTAAACTGCTAATTCAAAACACATAGCCTACTTCTAGGCTTCACTAGTAGAAGTATACTTCTACCTTCAGACCTACTTAGTTTTTCCCCATAATTGTATTACAGGAATGGCCAGACCACAACGATGCCTACTTAGATACCAGAGACGTAATGAAGATACTGACAAAATGTTGTATTGTTTCTGGAGGGAGTGAGCTGAGTGCTCAATGTCAGGAAATTAGTCCTGGGACCAGGAGGAGAGGAACATGGAACAAGTTGACACTGCAAAGCTCAATTTCTAAAGTGGTCCAAAGCAAGGGATCATCTGTGTCTAGAAAAATACACACGTGCCTGTGCACACACATATGCACCATCAGCTGAGGGCTTTCGCATCCAGTTGTCAGCATCAGACACCAATGAAAGCAGCCCACAGCAAGATAGCAGTATATCTTTCCAGCAGTTTCTGCTGTTGGTCTCCTGTCCATTGGTGCTCCATGGCACAGCTCACCAGAGTCAAGCAGTTTGTGTTGTACTCAGCTCTTGGCCAAAGACCATGTACCGCTGTCTCCCAGGCCCTTTATGTTACGAAGATCTGAGGAACTGGATTTCAGCTTTTGCTGACTTTCTAGAAAACACACCGGAGTGTTTCTTTACTCCCCAGCCATGCTGAGTTTTCCACAGGTTAAAGGTAAGAGACTGAAGACTGCTCTTTGAAGCCACCTTTCTTCCAGTCCTCTACAGATTGAGATCTGCAGGCATCAAAGCCTCAGAACACTGTGTTGAATGAAGTCCTAATTTTCAGTCCATTTTAAGAAATTGTTAATGTCACTTGCAGTGTTTCTTCTTCCCTGACAGTACATGCTCTGTTTTATCCATTTTTAGTCCATCTTTAATTTACATTGGATTATTTCTGTCTTTTAAAATGCTTCTTTTCAGTCTTTAATTTAAACACAAACTTTCCACCCATAAAGAATAATAAAAAAGATTTTCTCTGTAGCTTTTCTCCCCATTTCCTTAATAAAAAATGGTTATTGTGATTGTCTAAGCTCTGATGAGCACATAGGATCATTGAAATCATCCTCCACGTTATCTAGAGGTTTTATGTAAGATCACTTTATAATTTCTAGAGACAAATTAATTGTATTTGCCTTGTAAGATAAAAATCAGAGTATGTGTGTAGGTGTTTGCATGTTTTATTTAAAGAGGTTTGCATCTGTTGAGAAATTTCAGCTTTAATGTTCCATTTGATGCTGCAGAGCTCAACTAGTGTACTTATGTATTTGAAGCTTGTGTTACATTCCAAATTCATCAAAATGTCAATCATTTGTTACAACAGTCTGCTCCTTTTTTATCAGTTCTCTGTATTATTAGGGTGCAGATGCAATCACACTTAGCACTGGCGCTGGTGTGTGCTTGATCTGCCTTCCTCCCCCATAGATCTGATACTTTCGTGGGCATTGATGAAAAGCAACACACAGAGGTAAAATTAAATTCTAATCTGTTGGCAAGATCTACCCTGGCAAGCATTGACACTCCTAGTGCTTGTCTGACATTCTTGTGCTGGAAAAAGCAACAGCTGCTTATCAATGATGTATTAGAAATGGGCACAAACCAACTGGTGTACATGTTCATATAAGAAAAGATAAAACATTTATTGGTAAAGCGCTCCCTTGCCTCCTACTACGTAACTGCCTACATCTGTATCTTCTGTGGTAACTGCTTGGTTTCAGACTCAAGGTCATAGAATTAAGTGCCTGGAGACAATTGCAGCCATACTGTCAGTAAAGACACCACTGGAATATGAGCCGTCCTGGTTTTCCTTATCTGGAGAGGCAGCTGGTTCCCTCAGAGCTAGAGCCTAGATGGTCCCTCAAAGCTGGAGCTTAGATGGCAGCCAGCAGTGTGAGTGATCAGGAAGCTGGGCTCAGCTCAGCGGTGATGCTGTCTGCATGGTTTTGTAACGTCTGTGCTGTTTGGTATGCGAGCCTCTCACTGACTTCCAGGCTCTGTCAAACAGGAGCTGGAATTAGTATCCCGTGTCAATCCTGTTTATGCCATTGCAACTCGGATGATGAGGAATGAAGTCTTCTGTGGAACTAAACCTGCCATAAACAAATAATGCTAAGCACAGACCAAATTTCTATGACAGCAAAGGGAGCTTGAAATTTGACTGTGTCTGCTAAATGCTTGCTAATTCAACGGTGGGTTGAAAAACCTCTTGAAAATTAAAACTCAGGCCAGCTCAACACTACATGAAAAGGATTCATTTGTTCATTCCAGCTGGTCAAACCTGAAGATATACTAATTTATTGGGGTAAATACAGCCAGAGTAACTCCATTTTTTCTCAAAGAATAGGTTACATGCTCACCTCTCTGTTTCATCCTTCCCTTTTTAACATAAAGATATGTAAATTCAAACAGACTCTTGATTACTGTGTTTAGGGTACTGTACACAAACAGATGTGAGAAAAATAAAAATGTGCCACATTTTGAAGGGACATCTGCATGGAGGGGTACAGAGCACCTGGCAGGGCATGAGGCTATGGGGGCATAAACACTGCGCAGTGCACTGCAGGGTGCACACTGGCACAGCCAGATATCCTCCAGACAGGGTACTCCAACCTGCCTCCGGGGATGCAGGCAAGGTGAAGTGAAAGATCAGGTCTTCCAATTGATTTTCCATCTGGGTCAGAAAGGTGCATCCAAAGGCACTCTTGGGATTATACAGCGCAATTGTCAGGGAGTATAGCCTTGTAGGCAGAATCATGGATGCTGTAGCAGGACAATGTTTTATCATTGACCCTATCTTAACAGACCTGAAATATTCTGCTGTTCTTGCCCTAGACAGAATATTTAGTATTATTTTCCATGCATAAATTATGAAGGGAGTGAGAGACTCCATAAAATAAGTTATGGACTACTTCAAGTAATAGATAAGTTAAATGGCTTATAAATGTCAGTGTTACACTCATCAGTTTCACTGGCCCTTGGTCTTACCTTGCAAACTTGAAATGAATAAATTACTTTATGCAGAACTGTAGATCACAGTGTAGCACAATTAATTATTCCTTAGACTACCTCTTTCAAACAAAACTGGAGAAGCTTCTGGTTGTATTACATATCTGGTAAGATTATGAGACTCATTTCAGCATTTCTACGGTGTCTTGTTTAGACTGTAGTAGCAATCCTGCAGCACACTATTTTCCAAACAGAAATTCATACTTTAGAGAGTTTTTAGTCACAATATATTGTTTGAAAATATTTCCATTACAGATAATTTTGCAATTACTCGGGCTCTTAGGTGCTGTTTGTTTCCTGAGCATGCATATTTGCTCAATGTTAGAGGAAGTGCCACAGAGCACAAGGGAAATGTTCACTGCCACTGTCACTGTAGAAGTGTACATCTCTCCAGAATGGGTAGATCAGAGGACATCCTCTTGAAGAACTGTTCCTGAAGGAGTCCTAACCCACCAGAGATACAAAGAGGTGCAAAAGCTTGCTAGGGAATAATGATTTCCAGTATTTACTTGTGAATTCCAAGTTAGAAAATAGCCTGCGAGTTTGCAGAAGATCATTTATAATTCTTACAGACCATGTGTGTGTGAGAGAGAGAGGGAGAGAGTGTGAGTGTGTGAGAGCGAGAAGTGCCAGGTATGCCCAGAAGGAGTAAAACAGTGAAAGGAACCATTTGAGAGTAGGAAAAAATTTTACTGGTGAGAAATGCTATGCTCCACTGCACATTTCAGATATGCCACAGATACAAAAAGGTCACTGCCAAAAGCTGTTTTCTCTGTTGCAGAGAAGCAGCAAATGTGTGAAATGGCCCTAAGGGCAAGGCTGATAAGACTTAGTACAAACACATTTGATCTGCAGTGTCTTTCTCTCTCCCCTTTCAGATTATTTTTTTTTCAGTCCCATAATAAAGATGTTAGTCACAGCCACTTGCAGGCAAACTGTATTTTTAAAACAGAAGATATCAGCTCTTAGAAATGGGAATAAGACCAAGGGAGGAGAGTTCTTTAAGGAAATGATCTGTCAGCTGACACAGGGAAAAAATAATTGAGTAAGAGCTGAAGCTGAGTTTTTTTGCTTTCATAGGGAAAGGCAATGGCCAAGTTTCGAACATTTTCAGGCAAAGCTTTATGCTTAGTCTTTGTGTCAAGTGTTAGCAGGAGCAGAGGGGGGATGATTTTCAACAGGCCCGTATTATTTTTAATAAACTGGACATACAATATAAAACAACAGCATTACTGCTTTATCACCATTTTCAACTTCCTTTATCTCTTGGCTCACTGCACATTTCTTAGTTTGTCTGGTTTGTTTACATAGTGAGGCAAAAAATATTCCTGTGGTTCTGAGCACCAAATCTGTATTTCAGACATGAAAACCTGCACTTGTGAGGGAAAACATAGCAAGTCTTTCTGCTGAATGAGAAACAGATACTGTGAAATGCTATGTCATATCCCTGTACCATCTGAAAGGCTGGTCTTCTGTACCCCATCACAGTTCACTCCCAGTATGCACATTTCCATTATTTTTTTTTAATCAGTGGATGGGTAATACTGTTCCAAATTCCTGATATTGCCAGGTGGTTCTTTTGTTGTTTTTTGTTGGGTTTTTTTTTTTCCCAGGGATTGCCTGATGTTCTTTTCCATGTAACCTAGTTATGGTTACCTACAGGAAATAACTGACTTCCCTGAAGATCACAGTGGAAGCCATCCCCCATAGTTTCATCAAATAAAGTTTCAGGGGTTTTTCCTGTTTTGTATTGTTTGCTGGGTTATCCTGATTCAAGAAATAACTTAATGCATCATGCTATACCTCAAAGTCTTTAAAGAAGGTCAAATGATCTGGTAGGCAGGAAGGTAATACTGGCTCACTAAATCTTATTTTCCTGTCACTGGCTTCATTTCTCTTGCCTGATTGCTTCTATCCAGTTTCTGACCAGCTATTCTGTGGCTCCCAAAGCTACTCTAGAAGCTGGCCGAGTAGAGCACTAGCAGAGTTTCTTTCCTCCTGGGCTATGCAGTTGATGTACCATCTTTCTGTTTCATAACAACTCTGTCACCTTAGTAGAAATGGCTGAAATTTGTTTCGGATACTGAGCTACACAGAAGACCTTGGTCATCACTGTTTTAAGCATCATAAGATTCACTTTACTACAATAACAGTAAAAGATCAGCGGATTAGCATGCTTGCACAGCTACTCTGACCAGTAAATGCTGCTCCTGGGAGGCACACACCTAAACCCAAATTTGAGTAAGACTCCTTACAGACATGAAGTAAGCTTTCATTTCTTTCTTACCATTTGAGTCATCATCTAGCTCTCAGTGATTTGCAGCTTCTTAAAACGTATTCCACATACATCCTGTGTTAATTTCCAGAAAGTGAAGTGTTTCAGCTATTTAAACCAGAGCTAGGTTAAGACCTCACAGGGAAATTGCACATAGGAGTGCAGTTCTTGTTAATGGTGTTGCTGTGTATATCACTCTGCATGTAACACTTAACAATGTAGACAAGTATTTCAACAAACAATTCTCATACATTAGATTATATTAAATGATATATTCAAAGGCAAATGTAATTCCCCCATGATGAATTTGAACAACAAAACCCTTTAAGGACTCAAACACACATTAATAGCATTTTGCTTTTATTCAGGTTACACCTGCTTATAAGAAACATGCTATCCTTCTTAGCAGAGCTGTTCTATTAATGTACATTTAATGAAAGTTTACTGTTGCAATAATGAAAGTTTACACACATCAGTGCCTGAGGATTTGAATTAGGTCACATTATTTCTGGTAAGTCTTTGAAATACGTCTATACTCTCAGGTAAGACCTTGATCTGCAGACCAGCTCCTGACAGGAAGCATGGAAAAACCTTAGATGATGGTACAAATCTGCTAGGGTGAATCAAATCTTAGAAAATTTATTTCTAGAGGACTTTTAAAATTAGTTTACAACAATATATCAGGCAATGTCTAGTTTTGAAAATGTCCAGGAAAGGATTTTGCATAACCACTTTTTGAGGGCAGCCTATAGATGAGAACTTTCTCCTAGAAACTGCAGTTGGAATTTTATTTCCTTACAGTCTGGAATATACACAACCTAAAGCAAAGCTTCACTTTCTAGTAAATTTGCATCTGAAAGGTAAGGTGTTGATTAAAGGTATCAAACAAAAATATGCATGTTTCACTAAAAATAATATTACAAGTTTCAATAGAGAAGGCACATGTGAATAGACAGGTATGGAAGGATTAATAGCAAGATACCTTCCTATGACCTGCAACTCATCCTCACTTGACAAAAATCAGATCAAATATGTGGGAACAAGAAGAGACAAAGACTCCAGAGCACTTACCACTTACAAAAAACTGACTTGTTCATACCAGAATACTGTGTGGAGATAGGTTGCTGCACAGAGTGATGGGGCATGTGCCCAAGCTTGCTCTTGGCATAATAAAACAAGATGGGAGGGGGTGAGAGGGGGAGAGAATAACAGAAAACATCAGTAAGTCTACACTGATGGGACCAGGCAGAGGCATAGCTAATAGCAGGCATTTCCAGCAAGTTACAGCAACCTCAGCATGGGGCTCTTTATGTCTCTCATGCGAAGGAAGTCCTAGTACCAGTAAAGGTGGTGTCCACGGAGCAAACAGTAATCCAAAGACAGGGGAGCAGACACACAGGCATGTATATTGCTGATCTGCATTAGTAGCCAATGGTCTTGCACCTTGATTTTCAGTGTACAACTGGTGTAAAGAGGTTTATTACTCTGAGTAAGACATAATTAAATAATGGCTTATGAGATTTTTTTGGCACATTTTGTTACTCTGATGTGACTTGATGTTACTATGAAAAAACAGCACCCTTAGTGAGCTGGTTTATGACCTCTGTATTGTTATTAAGCTCACATAATGATTTTTTTCAAGCAAGCTAAGGTAAAACATAGGTGGTAGTTATCTGCAGCTGAAAACAGTCACTTTTTACTTCAATAAAACTTTTTACTGTGTGCTTAGTTAACTTAAGCATTTGCAATTCTTTCATGGTCCTCTGAGAGTCTGATTGATTGTGACGTGGCTTCTGGATCAATACCGCTGTAGCATACAAAACAGTTGGCAGTGTGAGTTTTGTGATTCCTTTATAGAAAGCAATCTGTCACTTTTCCCTGTCTTGCAGATATGCTAATTCAGCTCTTCTTCTGGATGCAAAGCATTTCCTCCAAGAGTGCTATCTGTGTATATGTAAAGTGCTTTCATCGGCATATTTTTTCTGAATACCTGAGTACTTAATGAATGAAGTACATTCAGTACCAAAATGGAAACCACGAGTAATTTATTTTGCTATAGTCTCTAGCTGATATAAAAAGTTATCCAGATTCAGAATAGATACAGCATTGTAACTTTGCTTGTGCTTCAGCTGCCAAATATTAATTTTGGCTAGGCTAATCACATTATTAACCACTGCTTGAAGAAGCAGTCTTATACAGCAGCCCCTTGTGGCTTCTTGCTTTGTGTGAGTCGGTTTTGTCTTGATGACTCATTATAGACCATGCTTTTAAAAGCTTCAGTAAAGAATAGTATTTTGCACTTGGACAAGGAAAGGGCTGAAGTTTTCCTTATTACCTGTCAGAATCCATTAGCCCTTTAGAAGCTTTATAAGGTACTGTAAGATCAGCTAGTGAGCAAAGAAAAAGTGTGCCATCATTTTCTTAGCAGTTACTCACACATCATGTTCTATTTCCACTTTTCTTAAGGCTGTAGCTTTCATATCTACCTGGACTGTCTCATAATCAAGCCAAGAAGGAGCAAAACTACATAAATATCACAGAGGTGTGATCTGTGTTGTACAGGGTGGGATGTACCTCCTGGCTAATCCTAAAGATAACATCATGCTTTATTAAAGCTCAACATCACAGGTAAGTTAAAAAAATCTTTACTGTGGACCAGCTTTTCAACGGGACCTTACTGTGTACGACAGAAGGTAAACCTGAACGGGGCAGATGCACTGCAACAGTACCTCTGCTATCAGTTTTACCTCAGCTTTTAACTACAATACGATGCAAGGTTACTATGAAAGCATTTCTCCTTTGGTCCACTGTGTATTCTGAAATGAAAATCTGAGACATTTTTAACTAAAAAGATAAATGTCTATGCCAATGTATTGTTTTCTTCCCATTCTTCTATTGTAGTATAACAAACAAGTGTAAGTACTGGTTTCACATTCTAATGGACTAAACTGTTTTTCTGCAATGATGCCTACATATTATAATTATGTGTACCCAAGACAAAAATCTTTATTTGGTTCATTCAGAAGTATTACAGAGGCAAATTATCACCTTTTTTCTGCAGGATATAGCATCAGAGAAAAGCCTCTGGTTCTCTAATGGCTATCAAGTCTTTAAACTAGGTATTAAAACATTCTACAGGGCACTGGAACATTAAATTCCCTTATGAAAGTAATACTGTCAGTATAAATTAAATTCTAAGTTTAAAGACACAGGAATAAACACATTTTAGAGTGCCCAGATACAACATCAAAATTAGCATATTAAAATATATTTGATTATAGCGACAATAAATTTAAATCATGCCTGTAGCAGCAGCCGCAGATGCTTTCAACAAGAGGAGGAACAAATACTCTCAAATGATGTTCAAATAGTGAATACATAATGAAGAGAGTTCTCAGGAATATACCAAACAGTTTGAGCACCTGAAGAAACATATGCAAGGCTCAATTCAATTTTAGTTTCTTTTAAAATCTTTTTTTGTGACCATATTGCTAGCTGTACTTAATAATCAAGCAAAATAAATTGAAAATTAGATTACTTGGAAAAACTCTATTCCAATAACCACTTCAAAAGGTGACATACAAAATGATCATATGCAAAACTAGTAATTTGTTTGGTTTGAATTTAATGAGACTTAAAAGTACCTGTGCCTTACATAATATAATATCTGTATAATTCATTGCTGTTGTTTAAACAGAAGAAAGTAGTGCTTTAAAATTAGAATATAAACCCTTGTAATAAGCAAAGATTAGTTGGATATGTTTATTTCTTCAAATACCCTGATGCCTTAAAGAGTACAGTAGCCTTTCACCAATTCAGATCAGTGTAGGCAAAGCTAAATTTAGGCCCTTGGAGTCTGATCATGAAATCGTTGTTTAGAGCTAACTTGTTACTGAATTCTTCCTGTGAATTCTTTTTTCTTTAGCAAAACTTTCACTTTGAGAACTTTTTTATGACAGTATCTATCTAGCTCTCATACAAGGAAAAAAAAGTAAGTATCTTCCCTGCTTTTGGTGATGATAGATTTAAAAGATTGTTGCTGCCAAGGATAGTTATGGAATACAAAGCAAGTAATGATTAAGATTGTTTTTTTGGAGCAAGGGGAACAATGGAACATGAACATGTGAAAATATGTATTAAAAGCAGAAAGCACTTTGATTTGCTGCATCCAATATCCCGTCAACCCAGGTGGAAATATGTATCAGATGCCTATGTCTGCTTTTAACAATTCAGTTTTAAATGACCCAGGACTTAATTAGCAGCACAAGAAAGTTCTGAATAAATGTAATTTCCTTGACATTACGCAGACTGAGCACAGTTTTGCCTGTGCAGTATGCAACTCCTACTGATGTCAGCCAAAATTCTATAGTCTTACTACAGATCAAAACTGAATGTTAAAGTGTCTAGTGCTAAATAATGTCTTTTTATGCATAGGTACAAAAGCAGAAAAGCACAGGAACACTTCCCATGCAGCACCTATCCAGAACGGGTGTGTGGAGTTTCTATAATAAAAAAGACAATGTAAGTTCAAATTGCTGACCATATGAAAATGTCTTTACCACAAATACACTCCTCTGGACAGTGAGGAATGACCTTCAGTCCCCTCTGATAGTCTAGCTTTAACGTGTCATTGCTTCCTGCAACTCTGGCAATTGTTGAGAGGAGGTGTAGCAGTCATCACCCTGAGTTAGATGGCAATACCTGCCATCTAGCAGGTAAATGAAAGATGAGAGCTTTCAACTTTTTCTGCTCTATACCCTAGCTGTCACGAGTCTCACAATGGTTCTCTTTGCCCGTGAAGAGAGAGATGCAGGCAGATCATGAGAAAGAAGAAATTTCTGCAGTTTGAATGGGTCCATTTTCCACCTTTAGCTCTAGACTTTTTAGCTTTCATGATATGAATCTACATGGATGGGTGAAGGCAAGTTTAAGGTAAATTCAGTTCCTAATAGCTAATACTCCAGTGCTCCCAAAGCTCATTTAAAGAGCTAAGTATTTCTTCCCTACAGTTCATTATAGTGCTTGAGCACTCTGCAGAAACAATTTCTCACTCATTTATAGGAGATGTTATTGACACTACTATTATTTAACCTTCAATAGTACCTTAATTGTGCTTTTCAGTGGCAAAGACAGACCACGAGAGAGATCTCTCTGAAGGAACAGACATTAGAATTTTGGGGGCAGACCTCTAATTGGCAGATCAATGACCTGTATGTATTTTAAGATGCGTAGGTTTAAGTATTCAGGACTAAAAATGTGGACCTATGATTTATGGCTATCTCACAAAGGGTATATCTGAAATTAAAGTAAATAATATCCTGGAAAAAAAGTTAAATACATTGTGACAGGACTTAAATTCAGCCAAAGCCTTGAGAGGAATCTGTCTGCTATTTTTCTTAAGAACATGTCAAAAGATAGAAAAGCTTTCTAAGTGCAGCAAGTTTCTGATCTATTGGCAGATCAAAATAAAATGCTTTGGGAACACATACATTTTTCATAGCCAGTGGGCCCTTACAGGTTGCTCCAAACTTAATCTCAGTCCAGCAGCTTTCAGAGGCATTTGGGGTTGCAGGAAATAACATCCCCACAGGGTCCATAGAAGCATCTGTCTTTTCATCAGCTTGGAAGCTTGACTGTGTGTGTGATCCTCGTTGCAGATTCCTTTCCACATCCCCATGCTTCTTCCCACCTAACCACCTCAATGTTCACATGTACACACTCTGGCACACACACTAAGCTGTCCTTCCCATGGCTTAATTCATCCACCTGTAGAGGAACTGTGATATATGTAAACTCAATATTAGTGATTGCTTCCTCTGCGGGGGATTCCTAATAATGACTCCTGATCATTATTCATATAGTGGTCTATCTGAATAAATACATGCATAAACATCACAGTATATTTAATTCAGGAACTTTCCTAGCTCAGTAATGATCTCACTGAGTTAAATTATACCAACAGGTTTTTTTTTAATTAAACCATACAAGCTCTTTCTTTATGTGCAAATGAGATATTTCTTTTCAGAAAGCTTAATGAATATTGCACAGTGATTGTGTATATATGCAAGGTATGATAGAGCAAAATTTTGTTTTAATTAAGTGATGATTATTATTTCAGAAGTTTCTGAAGGCAATAAATAGTAATAATTAATTAAATAAATAGATAGATAAATAAATAAAAAGCATGCACAGCTGATGACAAATAGTTTAAACCCTTGTTTCTTGCTTTAATTTATGAGTTCACTGCGAGGAGGAGGGACTTTAAAGCCAGTATTATGGAACTGCCCCAAAACATTACAACCTGTCAGATATGAATGTTTCAAAGGAGGTGGCGTTCAAGACTTAGAAAGAACCAGTTAACTTATACTATGTATTTCTAATATGTGTATAGGTGATTTTAGGTTCTTCATGAATAATAAAGCTTTGGCGCTTTTTTTTTTTTTTAATTCCTGTAGAATGCTCTACAAGTAATGTTTTTTATACTTCTAACAAATATTGTAATATTCAAGCCTGTGGAAAATTAACTTCTCTCAGTTCATTCATGTATAATAACTTCTTTTAGCTTGAGCTGATGCTAGTAGTCCCTGACAAAGAACAGGTGGTGGAGACTTTCAGATTTAGCGATTTCACTTAGGGCTGAATACAGTACTGAAGCCTGGAGTCTGGACTAGGACTCTGAAGCAAAATATAAATGATAGTTAGAATTGTTTCTAAAATATACTTCATTAGCTGTAATCTGGATACCCACAGCTTCTTACCTGAGATAGCAAGTCAAGTTGATAAAAAAGCAAAGTCATTTAATTAGAAACCTGTTTTGAAACTAGCTTAAAATAAAATAAAGGGGGGTTTCTTTTGTTGTCTGTAAGGGCTCTAATTCCAACTAACATTAGGAAAAAACCCACCACAACAGCAACTTATAAATTAATCATAAGGTCTGCTGCTCCATACCTTGTTTGGTAAAAGTTGTCAGGATTAGTTGTGTGAGTGCTAAAAAATTGTGGGTAAAGGCTTCCTTATGGGGGGTGGATGCAGGTGGGTGGGTGCCAAAACCTATTTCTAGGAGCAGAAGTGCATCAGATCTTCTTTCAGAAAGAAAAGTTTAGGTTTACAGAGCTTCAGATTTTCAAATTCCCATAAAATGATAAGCTATTTCTGGCTTCACACCCTGAACACAAGAAAGCCACCAACCAATGATGGATCCATTTGCTTTCTTCTTAAACAAGATTTTTGTCAAGGAGGTGAGAGGAAAAGATGTTTTAGAAATGCATCTGTTTCTTTTTAGGAACAACACAAAATCTTTGGAAAACTTTTCCAAAAACTGAAAATCAAAGAAAGGCAGAGAAAGGAGGCTGGAACAAAGTTAACTTTTCTTAGTGGAGTGATTATAATTTTTTGAAGTATTTGAGTAGGCATTCAAAAGGGAAACGGGAGAAAGGATGAAAGTCAAGTTATGTTTGTCTGGCCTAAAGTAATTTTTTCTAGTCAGAACAAGAGACGCTAAGTAAAAATAGAAAGTGTTAATATTAGACCTGATAATCCTAACCACTGACATTTTATGAGAATGAGTTTTCACCAAAAAAAACCCAAATTTTTTCATCTGATATTTTTCTAAAAAAAATTAATAATTACCATATTTTGGACATATAAAAGCGGTTTGGATTCCATGTTAATTTATGCATTTTTTTCTAGGAGGGCTCTCTCACAGTTTTCAAGGAGTCCTAAACAATCTAGCTTAAAGAAACCCCAACGGTATTATCAATAATAGAAAAGGTCCATTTTACAGCAGGCATCATACCCTGGGCTTAACCAGAATAATTGTTCTTTGCATGTACAGACAATTAAAAAATACTCTGATCTCAAGTATTTGGCAGAAGATTTAAAGTATGTCTAATCCTCTTCAGTCTCTTCAGTCACGCACAAGAGCAAAGGCTGAGAATATTACTTTTCACAGGCATAGCACAGGCTTACACATCTTCAGGGCTTTTGGGGTATGCTTCACTCTCTTTTTCATAAGTTAAAGTAGCTTCAGATTTAAAACAAGTTACCATGGACTAGTATTAATCAGATTCATAATCACGAGAAGTTCAGTTAAGTAAAACTGGAATTTCTAAAGCAAATTATAATTTTGAGATAATCAGTCAGGAATTTCATCTCAGAGGGCATAACAGAACTACAATTCTGAAAATTACAGTATTCTAATAGAACACTACCATATTCAAACCCACTATAACTACTTCTAATGAAAAAGTGCAAGTTTTTACTGCCTAAAGAATTGGAACCAGAATGCAACAACATAGCCTACACACCCTAAATAAACAAGTTAATGTGAGTTGTACTTTGGACCTGGTTCAGGCATGGTCCATTTCTACGCTAATATCAAGCCACATGCTGCAAGCCAGCTGTTCTACATCTGCCATGTTTGTAACTCTCTAATTCTTGAGTAAGTGCTGATGGAGCCCTGAGGAGCTGCTTCACAGTTTAAGAGCGGTTGTTATGCTCTTGTGTTCACTAGGTTTGAACAATTTTAGCTTTCTCATTTCAAAAAGAAAACTATGCAAATGACAATCATTGTTACTGTCCAATGTTAATCCCTTTTTCCTGAAGACAGGTGGTTTGTGTAAGCTAGAAATGTGGAAACTGGTTGACTCCTTAGCTGCCTCCCTGCTAGGGCTTTTTCCCCCACTTCATCAACATTGCTATCTCTAAATGTTTTATATGCAAGCAAGCTATTAATTTCCAGCAGCAATCTGTGAATTAGTATAAAGCTTTACATTTCTTAGGTCAGAAGATCCTCAGTAAATAAATCCATTATTTTCTGTTGTTGCACAGTTTTTAATGAGCTAATATCTCTCTTTCCATGGTCTTGATGTCTTCGAAATACATAAATACTTATATTTTTTCTTTCTTTTTTTCTTTTTTGTCACTTATTTACCATTCACGGAAACCAGAACTATCAGCCCGTACATATTTGTCTTGTCCAATTAACAGTCTTTCCACCTATCAAGTCTTTCAAGAGATGCTGACCCTGAAGCTGGCTTTTGTCAAACTCGTAGAAATGTGTCTAAAAAAATTCAAAGAACAATTTTACTGCAACTATGTCCTAATATTTATAATTCATTTTGATAATATGGTCTCTCTGAATACTCAGGCTGTGGATATGGGGCTTAAGTTGAAAGCGAGTTCTAAGTATGAAAACAAAATTTGCTCTTAACTGCAGTGTACCTGTGTACCGGTGCTGTGCCCATATGCATGTCCAGTGCACACTTAATTCCTTGAGCAGTTCAGGAACTCCCCAGCCAGCGATCAGTCATCTTCAGAGGTGAGATAATGGATCAGCTTGAGGCAATGGACCAACTTGAAAACAACTAAACTTTCACATATAAGTATCTGAATCATAGTTACAGGAGCTGGTTACAAGAGCCCTCCAGATGGAAGTTTTGAACTGTTGTAGAAATTGCCTCAAGACAACTCCCACTGTTGGGCAACTAGCCCAATTTGTATGCCTAAATATATTGATTAACATCCTGGGTGGAGTGTCCTAATGTGTCATTACTGCAGAAGTATCAGATTGTGCATAGACAAGATATTTGTTAAAGTTAATAGAAACTGGTCCTGCAGAGATGGTCAGGAGTACAGTCTTCTGAATGTAATGTGCTTTAGAATCCTTTTAGGGTGGGAGATGGCTTAGCAATGGGAAGTTATTTAAATTAGCTACTGTTCTCACTTCCATTTATAACACCTGCAGTATTTGAAAATGGCATGTAGGCTCCTCAGTGATGTATTTTCATAAGAACCAGACACCCCTGCAGCATTTGTAAGCATGCAAGCTCCAAAACCGATGTAAGGAATTACAAGGGCTCAATAAACAAAATACCCACATCCACATTGCATTAATTCTAAAAGGAAAACAATAGGGCCTATATATAAAAAGATAAGAGTAATGACACATTATACTACTAAAAATAAATATACATCAACACACTATACCGAATAGTGTATCCCAGGGACTGCTGTTTCACTTAGTCATTGTACCTGTTAATCCTCTTCCCACTACGAAGCAGTGTTCAGACCAGCAGGTGAAACTCTTGAGTCCTAGGTCCAGCAATAAAAGCAAATCCCATTATAAAAGACTTCTAGCAACATTCAGTGCCTTTGCAACCTCACTGATTTTCATTTTTGCTGAATTGTCCTAAATATATTAACTGTATAAGAAGTAAGGGCAAACTTGTCCATGGTAAATGTAAGGACAAATTATATGATCAAGAATAAATGTATCTTTAAGCCACAGAAAAATTAAAGTTTAAAAAATGCTTAAATACAGAATTCCACCACGATGATTTATCTTTTCTGAAATACGCTGCTTTATAGGACAAACCTCTTCAAGTAGGCTAGAAGCGAGTGCTTTATTATTGTTATTACTATCATCAGAATAATGATTTTATGGAAGTAACATTCAATCTTCAGCAAAGCACAAGACAAAGCTTTGATAACTGAGGTTTATCGTGTTGTAAGACACAGGCTGTTACCATCAGGTAAGAGAACGAGAGAACATCTTGGGCCAGCAGAGCTGATATTATTTACTTTGACACAGACATCAGTTTTTCTAACTTATGTTCCTATGACTTAAGATCATTGCTACTTCTGCAGGTAACACTGCAGCTTTTACTAGAATGTTCAGTGTATATTTTAGAAAAGAGTCATGCATAACATTGGGAACATGTCTGGAATTGCTGATTCTACTTGATTTACTGAGAGGTCATTTAATTTATTGGCAGATCCCTCAGCCACAGGGGAATCTGAGACAGATATGAAAGGAGGATGACATAATATATGCACAAGCCTGCTTAATCGATCATTAAAAACTAAAGTAACATGTCTTTGGTAGAACTGCCACAACTGAGTTCAGATTCATGATTCTGAATCCAGTGGGTCTGTGAGGACATAGTCCATAAAACAGGCCAGGAAACTTCATCCAGTAAATGAGGACAATTATTTTAATACACCACCTGATCAGTAAAACAGAAGATATATTTTGTATATTTTCAACTGGCTTAGTAGCAGCTGTTACAAAAGCTGTGTCATTAACTATGGTGCCTAAAAGATAAACCACCTGGAAAATTGTATCATGTAAAGTTTTATTTCAGTCTGAAGCTCAGCTCTAATTAAATGATATTTTAATGCTTCCATAAGCATTATAATGAATATAAAATGTACTAATTTTAATATTATTACTGTTAGATTTTAAAAATAAAAGCAATTTTAAAATATGCAGTAAAACCATTCCTAAGTGTAAGTTTATATGTACACACAAAAATGTGCGTGGAAGTACATTTTTTTACAAAAATTAAGCAATCTGCTAGGAAAAGGAAAACTGCTTTATAAGAGTACAGTACGTTCAGAAACCATTTTCCCTGCAGAAATTACACAGCATCCTCAATTATAAACTTATTCTAGTACAGGCCCCACTAATTAGGCAAAGGCATCATTAGTGGTGCTTTGATATGAGACTGAAGACAGGGAACTGGGAAATGAAACAGATTGCTTTACTAAATATCATGCAGCATTACCTATTTTATATGAAAGATAGAAAAGATGCCAATACAGTTTTAAGATTACACAGCCAAAAAAGTGTATGCAACTAAGTTTCTATGGAAATGCTAAACACTGTGTTGCATACAATAATATACTAATTCTAATTTCGGGGAAAAGGTTTCTAGTTCAATAAATACATATAATGGTTTTTAATGAGCATTATAAAGCATATATGTGTATTAAGTTTCTAATCAGTTCCAGAAATATTATTTTTTGCATTTGGCAAGATGTAATATTTTTGCTTTAGCCTTATATTAATATAGGCTTTGCAATAACATTTTACCTGTTATTGAAAGAAAAAGCTTTTACTTACTGATGTCAGGTTTTAATTCCAGCTTTGAGACCCCGTATGTTACAAATCACTGATGTTAGGTATTCCCATTCCTGTCCAGTCAGAGTCTTGACTGGCAAAAGTAGAATAGTTACAACATTGAAAAAATCAATTTGATAACAAATAGTCACTTCAGAATTTTCAGAAAACTACAGAAGGAAGCAGCAAACTGAAGTCAGAGGGGTTTATATTCCACCATCTCTGCTCCTGTCTCTCCCCTCTCAAACATTTCTGGTTTTCCATATCTTTAAATACTGACTGTACATGTTGCGATCTTTATTTTTTAATGTACAACTCATGAAAGAAGTTACTACACCACACTGCAAGTTGAGAGCTCTTTGTGTCCTCACTTCATGCTGTGTCAGAAAGCAGGGCCAATTAGGCAATGCTAAAGGAAATCTTGGTAAGTCTCAAAAGAACGTTCTCAAAAGAGTGATTTTGCTTTTGCTTTTACTGCTCAAATTGTGCCTACTCTTTGAGATGACCCAAAAACTGTGCTGTTCATTAAACACTGAAAGTACAAAGAATTCTTTCTCTCCTTCTCTCCCATGTGCCTTTACACACATTACTGTAGGAGGCTCATAAAAGCCAAGCATTAGGGATGAGGACCTTTATTTAGCTGAGGCATAATAATTCAATACAAGTGTAATGCACAGAATGTGTTGACTTGCAAACTGAATAATCTAAGGTCTTCAAATGCATGCTTTCAATACAACAGTATTTTAAGAACACTGTTTTTGAACTAATGCATTCAGACAATGTATGCCTTCTCTATTATCTATTCATGAACCTGCTTCTCCTTCATACACTTGAAATAAATGTTGAATTGGCTTGCCAACTAATACAGCAGTGCTAAGCAAGCCTCAGCGCAGCAACTTCAACCCTAGTGTCCTGGGTGACTTATGTAATACTAGTGGCACTTGGATTTCTTGGAAATAAGGAGCTACGTGAGATGAACTCCTCATCCTGTATTTGTAGTACAGTATTTCAGCAGCCAAATATAAGCAGTGCTCTTTCTAGGTCAGTCCTCCACATGAGGGAAATGAAAGTGAGGTTTACTAACTGGACTTTGCTTTCAACTCAACAGTTTTTTCAATCCTGAAAAGACACTGCAAAAATATGCTTTGTTTGTTCACGCTGAAAGTGGATCCCTTTCATCAACTATATGGATAACAAAAGTAGCTGAAATCCTGCTAAAAATACATCCTTACATATATCTGCCATAAACTGCATAGTCATTCCTTATACTGTGAATTATGTAAATAAAAAGTAACTTCAGTTAATGAATTTGCATTATTTTATAGTTAATGCATATCAAAATCATAATAATGTATGTAGCTAGGTTTCAAAGAGAAATTCTCAGGACCTAAAAACTAACAGCATCACTCTCTCAGCATCCATTTGCCCAAGAATTTTCAGCTCATTATTCAGTCCCTATAGCTAAAGCATTTGTCAGGTCAGGAAAAAAAAAAAAAAATAATAAAGCCTGGCTTTCTTACTGTAAAATGGTGAACGACATCCAATAGTTTTGCGACAAGAAATTTGTCAGGTCTGGACCCCAGATGAGCCTGCAGATTTTCTTTCTGACACTCTGCATCAGCCAGTGAGAGTTTGGTTTATTCATCCTCCTTACCTACTCTCAGCTTACCCATTTGATAGCTCTGGTCTAAGTAGAGTCTAACACCGCTGCTAGTGCTGTTCATTGACAGGAAGGGAGAAACAAGCCCCCATATGCTATTTACTGCGTTAGTCAGTGTTGCTTCCTCAGAGATTAGTAAAATGCTTGATATATCTGATATTGCAGGTTAATGTTAAATTCGGCTTATTCTGCACCCTACATCTCCTTGTAACAGTCATTATTATGGTCAATCAAAATGTTTTGACGTATTTTTCTATACTTTTACTGAAATACTACAGATTTAAAAAATAAAATGTTTGCCTTGAAATTCACGATATTTTGAATTAAATACACACTTAGGGTACATCTCAAGGAGTTTTTGCTTGGCTGCAGCCCATCACCATGTTCCCCATAAAGACTTAATCCACTGTAATGTAACGTGCATAAAACTGGAGGGAGAAACAAGAGAACCAATTTCTGAGATGACTAGCCCATAAAAGAGGTCTTATACAAAATTCCCACTAGCCAACACAGGAAGACATCCTGTCAATATATTTCAGGGATGTTATTTTTCAGCCAAAAAGTAACGGTTTTATTGAAGCAAAAGATTGTGCTTCAATCCTACGCCCTGTTTTACAGCAAGGCTGTGGATTCTTTCAATCGATTTCCCTTACTGGAGAGCTGGCTCTATATAAATGGTATCAGTGCCTGGTCTTCCTGAGCTTCTAATATGGCCTAGATTATTTCCTGGCCACAGCAAAATAATTTTGGTTTTGTTTTATTTTACTTTATTTTTAAACTAGAGACAGAAAGATGTATGCCCTTTAGACAGGCTGGCCCATTCTAGGAATAAAGGGAATGCTGTTTGCCCTGGCTGCTGTTTCTATGTCATTTCTGTATTATTACTGTGTAGGTGCTAAAAGGGTTTTCATTGTTGGGTTTTGGTGTTTTGTGGGGTTCTTAATTAGTGCAGAGAGCAACTGGGGGAGAGGAGAGAGAGTGAACGAGTACTGATATAAACTTAACCTCTGTAACTCTTTCAGCCATAGCGATCCCTACATAGAATTAGGATTTTAGGTAGGTGTGAACAACTATATCACAACTGTTCTCTTCATTAACATTTTGGGGTTTTCAGTTCAAATCCACCATCAATTAATTTACATTTAATTATTATGAAAAGCACTTTTGATCTCAGTGGATTTCAGAATAGATGACATTGAAGAAGAATTGCCTTTAGTTTAAATAAATCTCAAATGACTTTCCTGTTTGGGGACTGAACTAAATGCTATTAGTGTGAGCAAGTTAAATGTACAGAGGATACAGTATTCGACTGATATTGTACAGAAGGCGGCCTGCTCTCAGTTGAGGAATGCTCTGGCCAATAAATCGCAGTCGTTATTTTTGGCAAGTTTTCTTTTAAAATATTTAAGAAACGCTGTGGATGCTTTAATGTCCAAAAAGAAGTGAAAAGACATCCATTTTCAGAATTAGTCATAAAGGCCTCATATAATATTATAATGCCTGGCAGCTGATGCCTTTCAACATTAATGTCCAACGCTATGTTGTTAAAAATGCAGAGTAAAAATCAGTCCTTCCATGATAGAGTTACAGTCTATGCACATTTATCTCAGAAGGTCTGAGCTGACCCGCTTAGTCACTGGAGCTCTGTTTTAGTAGCGTGTAGGTGTTCAAAAAGTGTTTACACCACAAACCTGCCCCCTCCAGATGACACTCCTGTTGCATTCACAGTATGGTGACAGATAAACAGAGAACAAACAACTCCCCCACTAAAGACATTAAGCAATAAGAGCATAAGATTAATGTAGGACAATAATTGTGACAACCAGGAAAATAAGCACTGAAAGTAACAATCTGTTTGCTTAAAGCATTTCAGCTTGTCATTCTCTTGCAATGAAATTAGAAAAAAATACAAAGCAACTAGCACTTCACCCAGAAAAATACGTTTCTGGAAAGCACCAAACGAGAACAAGGAGGGTTTTCTGGTGGAGTGTTCAGGGTTTTTTTCTGCGAATTGATTGCATATTTTTCAGGCAGGCATTTTATTGTGACAGAACACGAAGGGTTTACTACATACACTGCCCATTTACCTTGCCTTTTGCATTCAAGACTTCACTCAATCTGCTACTGCCATGGAGAAATTGTCTAGTCGCTAACATGTCCCATTGGTGTGATTCACTAGATTTCACCTGAACTTAAATGTATGGTGGAGTCATGATAGCATTAATTAACCTGGTTAAAATATGATGGGAAAATACCTATTCAAAAGAACTTATTTCATTATGTATTTTACGCCCGGTATTACCCTTTCATTTCTGCACTATTATGAGACGGTGAAACTTGCAATTTCAAGGTTCTTAGAAAGATAGAATATATATAAAATAAGTTTATTGTAAGAACCTATTATAGGTTCCAAGTTTTAATTCAAAATTGAAAGTGCTTTTATGAGATGAAGAGGCTACTCCATATACAATGTGATAACAGAATTAAACACAAAAAAATTGCACAATACGTCATCAAAGAGAGGATTGTAACTTATTTTACAATTATTTTTTTAAATGTAAATTTGTGTGTAGCTAGTTACCATGCATATAACTCTTAAAACATTTTATGATTTGAGATATTAAGGAATCTATTCATTAAATAACATTTTCAAGTGAATCAGTTTAAAGCATGTGGTTTAGATTCCAAGATTTCAAACTGGCCAACACTTTTATGCCATCCCAAAACCACACCATCACCTTTTTCCTTCTTCTTCGGCTTACTTTGCAATAATTTGTATGTCCTCGCCCAGTCTGAAGTAAGTAAACTACAGACTGGGAAACATACTCTAAGAACCCAGCTTTTAGCTTTGACTCACAGAAGCAAAAAGCCTATCCCCAGCTGCTTCCACCTATTGTTCCACTCCTATTGCACTGAAATAATTCTGGAATTTGGCATAGCTGGAGGTTAAATAAAATTATACAGCCTCTTCAGAAATGTCAAGATCCTTGAAGAGAAGGTAGAATCAGGACTTAAAAATTCTTTTGCTTGTTATTTAAGCCATGCTTTCCTAACTAACCCCTGAACTGCTGTTCAGAGAGAAATTCAGGTTGTCAGCAACAGGGAAGATCTTTAAAGTAAGTGTGATCAACCATTGAAAATTTTACTAGGGTGTTTTACGGACTGTCAATCGCTGACTACTTTAAAGTCAGGATGAGATGGTTTTTCACTTGCTGCAAAAAGAGCAACAGAAAAAAACAACCCAAACCCCCAAATAAACAAAAAAACCCCAACAAACCCAAAGCAAACCAAAACCTGAGTAATGTCTTTTTAAAAAGTTACTGCCAGTACTGATACACTTCTCCTAGCCTCAGCTCGTCCAAGAGATGATCCCAGTAGGGCAACTGATGTCCAACCTGTCCTCTTCTGTTATGGTAGAGGCTGTATTTCAGTGCACCTCACAAACTGACAAAACAGTTTTATCTTGCACCCAATACTGCTACCTAAACTAAACTAGTAAAGTGAGATTATGGTTTCTGCTTTATAGAAAAACATTTTGAGTGTACAAGCCCTTTTTTTTGTCCTGTTATGAGTTGATCTAATAAAATCTTACATCTCTGACTGACCAGATTATGTCCTGTCCTCATGACTACAGGCACTTCTATAATTCTATTTTTGAGAAAGTCAATAGTGTCCCTGAACATACATTAGGTATCGTAACTGGGAGCTGAATCTTCTCTTTTGGCATAGGGTTGGGAAATTGATTTCTTGCTCCACAGTTTCTGAGAGAGAAGTAGGGGGAAAAATATATTCCTTGCAATATACCGATCTGATTCTCTTCCCTATTAGCAGTAGCCTCTTTCTATTACAAAGACCTATCTCCTAGTGATTACATATGGTATACTTCGCATCTGCTACTGCCAGCACAGCTTAAAATGGCATATGACAGAGTGCATGACAAAAGAAATCTGACAGAATCCCTCCATCACTGAAGAGTCAGCCACGACACTGAATATGGTCATGGTCAAAATTTTCACAGTCACCAGCTGTTAAGTGCAATAATCCAAGAAATACTTTGCAAACATTAATCCTGGTAGAAATGGCTGAGTGAACCCTGCTTGAGTTTTCCTTTGCAGAAATGTTGAGCAGTGACAATAAGAGATTAATAAGTTACAAGAAGAAATAATTATTAGTTAAGATTAAAAAAAAATAGGGATTTGCACATAATTTAAAACATCAACAAAAATGTTATTATATCACAAACAGAAATGACTCTTCCAAAGAAGTTAAAGGAATGCTAAAGCACATTTTAATCACTGCACATTAGGAAAAGAAAAACTTATTCCCAATAACTCAAATTGAGTTTGAGTTTTTGAGTTGCTGTTTGAACTTGTTTCTTAAATGGGTTCATTTATCATTCTTGCTTATGCAGAAAAGGCCAGTATAAAAAAAAAAATCCCATTTCATAGCAATAGCTAGTTTTTACAGTTAATCTTTACTATTGTCTACCCACAACATGTAGTATTGCTTACCTCACATACAGGCAAGAAAATCCTTGGAAATAAAAACAACTTTATAGTATTTCTTCCAAACCAAAACAAAAGGGGAAAAAAATAACTTCATAGTAAAGAATTTCTCTCTCTACATGTGTTCAACAGGAAGATTTTGCTGTTCTTGAACAAAAACAAACTATGTAAGATTTGTCTTTTGACTCCTAAAACAAGTATTACTATGACCAGCAGACTATAACTCTAGGGGGGGTTTTTTAGGAAAGAAATGGAAGCCCATTACTGCCATGGACAGTACATTACATTATGGGCATTTAGAAAAAAAAAAAAAATCAAGTCCATCTTTCCATTCCTAACCTGGTGACAACAGTTGGATCTTAGTGCTTATGTGCTGGCACAAATCCCGTTTCTGGTATTTTTTTCTACATGGATAACAACACCTAGATTAACTTCAACAAAACAAGTTTCTACCTACACTCCTAACAGGAAAACAACACTTTTTTCCCTACTACAATTAATATTTGATAAAACATTTAGAATTGTCTTACCCAGATAGGAATTAAAATCATATTTTTCTGCTGTTTTTCTTGTTCTAAGCTGCACTTAAGCCATACAATATAATTTCCCCTTCATATTTCTCTTTAAATCATTTAGATTTTGACTTTTATCTCCCTACAAAGTAACACTATATTGACATTTAATTCAAGAAAATTGACCTTTCCTTATTACCATGTTGTAACTAGATGCAGCCCTTTGTTAGCAAGCACTTTAATGTCCCATTTACCCCTATCTGCTTAGGAGTTTGTCATAGCAACATTGCATGTTATTTAACAGAGTTGATTCACTGCAGGGCAGCTATACTTCAAAGAACTGGCACAAATAACTATGAGTTGGTGGTGCTGCAACTCCAGCACTGTGCTGAACACAGTAAAAGATGATGGGAATCGTGTGAGGGCACTTCTCCAGAACAGTTCTCCATCACCATGCCACCATTACATAGAGTAGCTCATATAGCCTAAGCAGATGAATGCAAACAGTAGGCAGGCTCCCACCTCTTGTTCTTCCAGCCTTCCCCCCTCCAAAAAAAAAAAAAAAAAAAAAAAAAAAAAACCCCAACCAAAAAAAGCGGGGAAAGGAAGGGGGCAGTGTGGAGTTTGTAGGTCTGTCTTCACAGTTTATCAGCTTTCAGCATGTTCTGCACCCCACCTTCTGATTATGTAAAGACACAAGCAGCCTAAGCTCAGCAAGTGATATGGAAGTTTGTCACTGTCCTTCGGTGTTTCCTGAACCCTGTATTTCTCATGTACAATAAGGGCTACAGCACTTCTTTGTTCTAGGACTCCAAGCATGTTCAAAGAGACCAAATCACCTTCTTGCAACTAGCAAGTCTGTCTTTTTCCCTTTCCTTTATATGATGTTACAGAAAAAGATGTTAGGGTCTTCTTCCTACCTTGCATTCCACCATTCCTTTATCACCTCACATTAGACTTCAGAAACTAAAGGAATAATGTGACACACAGCATTCTGTAGGAATTTTAAAGTTTTACTATGACTTCAAATAAACACATCCCCAAAACCACCCACACCACAAACACCACGGAACATCAGTGTTATTTGAACCCATAAGACCAAATACTGATTAAATCTTTTTATTAATAAAAATACCTTAGTATAAAAAATAGTTCATTCTGTACACTTAGAGATTGGACAAAGATGAAACTACACAGCAGGAGTAACGTAAGATACTTAACATGTCAATTTCAGGATTCCTGAAACTGTTTTCAGAATTATGTTCTTTTCTGTTCTCATGTGCCATGCATTTATTGTCCTTACCAAACTGTAAGCTTCCTGAAGCAGTCACTAGGTACACTTTGGAGTTATGCGTAACCATGACAACCATTAACCTATGATGAAAAATGATGGCTACATTAATGTTTGCTAGTGTTAGTTCATCCAGTGATGGAGAGGTCAGGTAGGTTTAGTGATAGTACATCAAAAAGTTGCATAGACAGTTTACAGAAATTATATCATCCAGTCAAATAACTTGTTACTTTCTATGACCTCATCTGCATTTCAGTCATACCCAGTAGAATAAACAGTCTGATGTACTGCTTTGCAATGCTGAAGACCAAATGAAGCTATGTTACAGTACCTTTCAAGAGCATGAATCATGACAACAGTAGAATTGGTTAATAACATTAATGTTATCCCTTTGAGTTGAACACTTTCCTAGATCTAACACATAACTAAGCTGACAGAGTAGTGAATATTGATGGGATTAACCACTTGATAACAAGTAGCTCTTTAAGCTACAAGCAAAGCAGGTGACAGTACTCTAAAACAGAGCTAGGAGTATCAGCTCTGATTAAGGTTGCTCTTCTGCCTGGAAGATGTCAGTGTCCATTAGGATTACTGGTTTCTCATCTATCTCTTCTATCCTGTCATCAAATATCAACATGCATAGATATGAATGAAAGTTGTACCTTGTTATTTGAGGTTGGGATCTATGCACCCTGCTTGAACAAGGAAACCAAACTAATTACTGTTTTGTCATGTAATTGGGCTTTCTAAAAGCAAAGCTATCACCAAGCATTCTTGGAAACTTACTCCTTGTAACTGGTAAACAAGTAATTGATAGAAAACACCATATAGCAGTCCTACACTGGACTGCATATTTTAATCTTGTTTACATCTCTGTGTGACGGCTGACAGAGCCAGTATCTTAAAACTTAAGAGTATCACCTATTGCAAAGTCATTCAATACACATGCTTCTCCTAAGCCTACAATATCTTACTCTTACTGGCATTTTTCTCTGACTGTCCAGATAAATCATCAGGATATTTAATCCTGGTAACTCCCATTAGAGACATCTCAAATTACAGCAAGTCTGTAATGAACAAGGTAGACCATGGACATGTCCATTAAGCAGTATCATTTAAGCTACTGACATATTTTGAAATATACTTTTCTGCTCTCCTAAAGGTTTTGTTTTCTTCTTGCAGCTGAACCCAGACATTAGGGAGATCCCAAGCCTCTTGGAAAAACAAGTCTGCACGTAGTATTTCAGTCGGTAAAACCAGCATGCTGTCCTATTCAGCTGTTGGTACTGCAGAAATATATATTAAAAGGTTATGAGCAGAATTATAAATGTCTTTTGAGGAAAATTTAATTATCTGCCTAAGTATTTTCGAATGCATTCACATCAGCTTTTTAATATAAAGTCAAATAGTAAACTGCATAAATGAGTGTGCAAGTGACACAGAGGATTAAATGTCACTATGCTTACTGTGAAGTAATATGAGTTCACCTATTAAAATGAAAACATAGAAAGCTTCTGTAGCTGTACACTTGCAGTATCTTAAGTCATCAAAATAGCACTGCACATTCCAGATTATTTTAGCTGATTAAGACTTGTTTAGTAACACTTTTACCAAAGGGAAAATGGAATGAGCAAGTTATCCCCACCGTAGTAAAAACAGGACTCACCTGCTTGCTGATAGTGTCTTTCTGCCAACAGTTGGTGGAGATTGTTCACTATGGAAAAAACTTTTTATCCACCAACATTTATCAATCAACTCTGGTAATCCTGCCAAAGGAGAAAAAGCCCACACCATTAGACACTAGCTGAATAACAAACGGGCAAAACCAGAAGACAGTTTGAAAGAAGGACACAGTACCATGAAATGCTTTGTCCTGGTCTGTAACATTCACAGCATCCGAACAGCAGGAGGAGCTGGAAGAAACACTGGATTCCGAGTTCTGTCTTGCTGTTCATGGAAAACAGAGACACACATAACAAAGTTATTTGAGAGAGCACACTATTTCTATGCCAAGAATTTTTCAAACATGCTGCTATCTTGGAGGAAACAATCTAAAAAATAAATATACCTGGCTACAAAGTATAACTTCTATATATTATAGACACCATTCT
This sequence comes from Falco biarmicus, assembly GCF_023638135.1. Classification (NCBI taxonomy): domain Eukaryota; kingdom Metazoa; phylum Chordata; class Aves; order Falconiformes; family Falconidae; genus Falco; species Falco biarmicus. Next base: position 50,432,753 of record NC_079290.1, read on the forward strand.
ACTACAGTTGTTACATAAAAACTTTTATAGAAGTTGATCCCTCAGTCTACTTACTCTTCACTTAGAAGCATACTGAGATCTGTTTGCATACCTTTCACTGAAAGCACTGACAAATCTTGTGATCATATACACACTGCTATTGAAACAAATGAATCTGTTCTTGAGTATTTTAAGTCCAAAACAACCTAGCTGCTGTTCTTTGCGGTACAACTGCATGCTAAACTCACACTACAGTGTCCATCCTGCACAGAGGGATCCTAATGCACCAAACGTACTCTCAAACCTGTGATTATGTTACATATTTAGAAACAAAAAGTGTGACTTGATTTTGTGTTCTGCTAAGACTGCAAAGTAAATATGAATTACAGCTAGAAGCCAAAAGTTGCAGGACTAATCCTTTTTGTATGTCATCTTTTATAGTTTTAAAAAGATATTAAAAAAGGTATTACATATCCCTAATAAACAACTCTAAATAAGAACCAGAATAACCAGAAGCTGATACTCATTAAAACTTAAGTTCATTGATATAACAAAAAGCTCTTCAAGCAATTAAAAGCTACCGGGCAAGGCCACCCTTCTGCCTCCAGTTTGTCCGGACACCCCCTGACTTTTCCCGAGCGAGAACAGCCCGGACATCTCCTCAGGAGAAGCTCGGGGGCCTCGGCCTCCCTCGCCCCAAGGCGCCCCCCTGCCGGGGACAGGGGACAGCTCGCGGACCCCCGCACTTACTTCTGTAGTACTGGTTCTTGGCCAGGAGGCAGCCGGCCGAGGGTACCGAGGCCATGGCAGCGGCGCGGCGGGCAAGCCGCCTCTCTGCGGGAGGAGCCTGCAGGGGAACGGGGAGCGGCGCCCGGCGCAGGACAGCGGCAACGGCCTCGGCGCCCGCCGCTCACCTGAGTCGCCCCGGGAAAGCCGCCGCCGGGAGGCTGGGGCAGGCAGGGCCCCGCTCCCCTCCGCAGCCGGTGCCGCCACCACCCCGGGCCGCCCCTATATGGGCCGCGGCGGCGGGCGGCCCGCCCCGGGGGCGGTGGGACGGGCCCGGTCGGGGCCAGCCCCCGGCACGCTGCCGCCCAGCCCCGGCCCGGGACAGCCCGCGGCGGCCGCCGGTGCCCGGCCTGGTCCCCTCGGTCTGGCGTCCCGGGTGTCACCTCTCAGCACTTCTCTGGAGCGCGCTGAGCGGGGACAGGCAGCTGCTGCCTTAGTGACTCTCCCACCAGAGGGGCAGGGGAGAGGGGGGTGAAGCAGGGCCCGTACCTGTTTCAGTAGAGACTTTTGTTTTGTTTATAAACATGCACACGACTGTGCACATACCCTAGACAACTCGAAGTCCAAGGAATAGTCTCCACCCTCACGGTGATAAGTGAAACCAGTGACCATCTCAAGGCTTGGTACAGAGCGAGCTGTGTCACAGCTAGATCACCCAGGAAGTTTTTTCTTCCCACAGACAAACACAGCTCTTTAAATCACTTTCATCCTCACTCATGGCAAAACTTGTCCTACAGCATGTTTCCTCACCTTTCAGAATTGTCAACAGAAAAAGTAACAAGCAGTTTTGGCTGTTTGAGTTGCTCTTGCTCTCCAAGTTTCATCTGTTGTTGTGTTGGGGTTGTTTTTTTCACAGCAGGGCAGCGTGTCGGAACGCAGGCGTGTGTGGTGCGTGATACCGTGTTACCGCAACGTGTCTGCCTGCTTGAACAGCGAGTCCTGGCTCAGATGACAAGGGCATGGCTCGTAATAGCTCCTGCCACATTTGTAAGGACTTACTCAAACTACGGCCCGCGGGCCGGATACGGCCCCCCAGGGCCCTCAATCCAGCCCCCGGTATTTACAGAACCCCCCGCCGGGGGTTGGGGGGGAAACCAAGCAGCCGCAGATGACTGCCTGCCACTGCATCCGCGCGCCGGCCCCCTGGTTAAAAAGTGTGAGGACCCTTGATCTAGGCATTGTATTTGGCAAGAAAGCAGAGGTAACTGGATCTGTTGTGATCCCTGTGAATATCCATCCATGTTGGAGCCATGCCAGAACACTCAGGAGCTGGGGAACACCACCTCTGTGAAACCTGAAATTGCTTCACTCCTGCATGTGTATTATTTTACTATATCATTTAGCTTACATGGCCATGTACCAGGTTTGTTCTAGAACCCTGTTTCATGCATTGCACTGGAATAGAAAGTACTTATTTAATGAGAAGTTTACCACCATTTCTCCCACTCTCTCTGGCGTTATGACCTATCTATTGTATTTTCTTCGAGTAATGCACTGAATAATACAGATTTTGCCAGTGTTTTTCCTTCCATAGTTATTTTGACATAGTGCTTCTAAACTACCAGCACACTTATTTTCAATCGCTGCAAAACCAAAACATGTTATTATCTTCAGTTAACAAGTGGAAATTCCGAGATCCAAAGGAGCTACGACAAAAGAATCCACAAAGCTTAGGTGTCTTATATGACAGCAGTCTAGGACATCATTTTGTTATAACTATTTAGCACTATGCCACACTTCGTTTACCCACTTACAGCTCTCATTCACTTCAGATCCAGATTTAAGCACTCAGCATGTTGATAAATCAGATTCTCATCAGACATAGAAAAAATTGGTTAGTGGCCACCTTATGATAAATTTAAGTAACTCACATAGCATCAATTACAAACTCAGGGGCAAGGTTATAATTTCACTTCAAGACAGCATTCAATTGCCTTAACCACTGACCTGTTCTTTTCTCTCTGGAAGCCTTTACTACATTCACTACTCAACTGCTGTCACAGACATGAAAGAAGTCCTACTAAATGCACTCTATAATCTCTTTAACTTCATGAGCTCAGTTCACATCCATGCTTCTTGCCAAAAGAGGCAGGGGCCCTATGAAATAAGTAGTACATAATCCCCAATTTTATAAAAATGCTTTTAACAGAAGGAACATTTTCAGCCTTTTGACCGACTAATATTGTGAATTTAACAACAGCGTTCATTTAACATTTGTGTATGCATAACTATAAAATGGACAAAACACAGAACTATATGTCATCCCATGAATCATAGATACTTATTAAAAGTATAACTTGTATTTTAAAATGAAGTCAATATGACACATTAAGTGAATAAATATCCCACCTAATCCTGATTACCTGGTATAACCCTTTTTTAGACATTAAAAGTAAATAACCTCAGCCACAACAACAAAAACAAGTCTATATTGAGCTTCACCTTGGAGCTAACCTGTTAATTATTCACTAGAAAGGGTTTATCTAATAAACTCAGATACTCTTTCAGTTCTTGGAATATCTGTGAGCATGATGCCAATCTTTTTGGGGGACTTGTTTTTGGTGTTTTCTTCCATGCATTTGTATGACAAATTTTTTACCTCTCCTTGTTGCTTAAGCTTGTGGAAGAGTAGTGCAGCATTGGAAATTGTACAGTGTTGCATCATGGCTGTTCATACATTCAATGACTGTATGGGTACTCTGACATAAATTTTGAGAGAGTTATGAACAATTTCAGTGAAAGCATTTTTCCACAGGCACATATATTTTTCCACATGCAGAAAGGTACATTTGTGGCACGTGAGGGTAAGGTATTCCCTCCCCCCAGGTTTCTGCAAGAACAGATTTTGCACATTTTCATTGCCCAGACTTGTTGCCCATCTGCAATTAACATTTCAATCAAAATCTGTACAGAAAATATAATTCACTCTTATTTGAAGGGAATTATGCCTTAATTTGACAGTATGACTCTCCATGAGAAGAATTAACTTCCCAGGTTAGTATTTTGTAATGGGCATGTTAACATTTTCAGAGAACTTTCAGAAAGGTTTCTTTCATGCATCTTTCAGTAACTAATTATTCGCTATCTCAACAAATTGTTTTGCATATTTGTTCTGTCAGATTTTGAAAGGAGTTTGTAAAAAGAGGTTTGCATTAAAGAAATTAAGTAGCTCTACTATGTAAAGTAACAAAGCTTTGCTATGCAAAATTAGTTATCAAAACCTGTTTGGTTTCTTAGCTACTTCCAAGGACCAGTGCCATCACTTACCTTTTTAATTCATTTGTTTTACTCTTCAAATATTCCTCCAAGCCAGACAGCTCTACAGGAATGCAGGACTTGTATAGGAAAACCAAGAGGAACTGAGGAATTGATAAAGAATTAAATGGCAGCGTGCAAGGTGGCAGGGGTATAGAAATTTATGTTGTAAGTAACCAGTGAAAGAGACAGTGCCATAGAGTTGCTGGGGAGAGCCTGAGCATAAAAGGGACAGAAAAAGCTTTTCTCTTCACCACTGCAGTGTGTGGCACTGCTGCAAATCATCAGCTTTGTAGTAATGAGCACTCCCAGTAGTGAAGTGATTGCTTACTGGCAGTTCTGGCACTTTAAAAATTATTATTCCTTTTAATCCGTACTACAAATGTGAATGGAATACTCTGACAAAAAAAAAATATGGAGAATTATTTTTTTTTTTTGTTCCTGACCATTTAAGATGCCAGATGAGATGACACTGGAAGCAAAGGGTAACTAACTTGAACTCTAGACTCCCTGCAGCACACCTCTGAATGATGCACATTACCTGAAATGTCAGCAAAAGCAGGGAAAACAGATATTTTGACCTATAAACGGCACTGCCAAAACACTGGAAAAGACCATACACATTGCTAAATTGTTAGCACAACTTTATGCACTTACAGTTAAGTGCATCAGGTTTTCAAAAGGTAACAGTTACAAGTTTCTTCTCTTCATTGAGTTCCAGATCCTTTGTAGAACTACACTCATAAGAAAACAGACATTTTAATGTGTGTCATTTTAGCTGTGTTTTAGCATTTAATTGAAACACATTTTTCTTTGGATCCAGACACAAGCTGCATGAGCTTGATAACTTTCTCCCAGCAAGCTACATCTTCTACATCCTTCTAAGGAGGCATGTGAATACTTGCACTTTTTTTGTTACTTTCATCTCTCAAGTATTCCAAAGAAGTGTTAAGGTTCCAGCATGACCAAATATAGGGGTTATAAATTGTATTCCTACAAAACAGAATATGTAATTAATGGAATATGATCGAATAAAGCAAAATTGAAACATAGGCATGTTTATATACCCCTTTAATATGACCCTGGAGACTGATTGATATATAGAGATGAGAAGAGTTGGCTTGTTAATCAATTTCACATCCAGTACAGAGATGCAGGGCCAAAACCATGCATATTTTAGTATCCTTGTCTATTTTGGAGTTTGTGTGTGTACATTAAAATGCACAGTACTGTTTACAGCATCCACTTTTTCCAATCGCTGTAAACAGTACTGTGCATTTTAATGTACACACACAGACTCTGCTCTGATTCTCTTCTGTACCTGCTCTTTCTCTCTGTCCTTGCAAGTAGCATGGACTGAGTCCCACCAGATTGAACACAACCTGACACTTCTGCAAAATCATTTTAGGTGTTTACAGCCTAGCATACCCCACAGTGTATAGACACCGTTCCTCAGCACTGAGGTGTGACACTCTTGGCATCCTCCTTTCTTGGCTAGTTGCTCTGCCACCAGGCCAGATGCTCTAAATTGAGCAGCATGAGGTTCAAAAAGAATCAAGAGGCTTGTGAACATATTCAGAATTTTACAGCTCAAAAATTTCCTGTTAGCCTAGCAACAGAGCTGGCCCAGGCCAGCATCTACCACATCGCATAGCAGACCTGTTTCAGATTCAAGAAGCCAAAGATAGCATACCTGTATGGCTGGGTTAGAACCAGCTGTCAGGACAGGTTATATCAGAAAGGCACGTAGGAGCCTTGCACAGTGAAGTGGCTGTGCCCTGCAGTCAGGTGACCTGTGGTCTCTTTGATGGGGGTGTCACTCTAATCTCCCTTCCCCTGCCCCATCTCCTGAACCCCAGTGCTAACATCATACTGAGTACAGTGAGGGTGGTTAGGATGTTTGAGAAGTGTCCACCTGCCAGGTCATATCAAAAAAACCTACAGCCCAGCCCATACAACTGCCCTGCAGGTGTTGAAGGACCTGTCCATTGTTGTTCATACACAAGCTTCTGGGAAGGAACCAAACTCTAAAATGTACACTGCTGGAGGAAATTACTGCAGAGAGTGGGAGGTCACACGTAGGAACAAGAAAAATGGCAGTTGCCTTGGCCTTACATAAGTCACAAATGTCCACTGGTTTAGTGAAAGCCATGTTATCAGGAGCACCTAGTAGCCTGCATAGATGCTCATTCTACCATCTTGCTCTCATTCATAGCACTTTTGTCTCCTCCAAAGCCACTATATAGTAAACACACACATGTCCTTGTAAGTCTCAGTGTGCTCCACTGCAATAAACAGAACCAGCATGCCAGTATATACCTCCTCTGTTTTCTACAGGGACATCTGAAACATCATGAAAGTCTTAATCCATCACAAGTCAGATCAGCCTGCAGAGAGGCACAGTGAAGGAACACTGAGACTGTAAGACTTCTCATGCAACAATGTCGGGCCAGATCCTCATTCATTATGCTTGCTATTTCCTTCTTCTCCCACACTTTAACCAGGTGACCTCAGAAGTGCAAATATCATTTTTTCTGGACTCCCGCACACTGAGAGTTTCTCTGTACTAGTAGTTTAAGTATGCTTGGGACCATTCTTTGGCCGTGAACACAGCTGGTATGGAATGGTCTATACCCACACTGCTTTATACTGCAAAATAATATGGTTACATCCAAAATGATCTGTGAAGGATTGTCTCTTGTTTGTGTTAAATCCCAAGCTGCCTGGGAATTTTTGGGGAAGGAGCCAGGGAAAACCCTAAAGACATTCCAGAGCCTTTCTGAGATTTTAATAGTACAGACAAATAAGTTCTGTTCCCTGACATTAACTTAAGGGTCAGCTAATTTTATGTGATATCACTGGTGCTTAGTGTAAGAGGTCCAGAGCCCAATAAGCTTGCAAACAAGTGAGTCTTTCCTAGGCATCCATTTGCAAATTTACCATATTTAACATTAGGGTGTAGGTGGCCAATTACAGTAAGGTTATTGCTTTTCTTTAGGCCTTAATAAATCTGTTGTGGTTACTGTTTCCATCTCCACACATGCTGCTGGTGGGAAGCCTTTTGCCCAGGCTGCTGTAAAGCTGTCTGTACACCCCCAGTGCCAAGTCTTCTAATACAGCAAGAGCTGGTGAACAGTCCCATTCAGACCACGAGGGAGGGCTTTCTGCCTGAAACGTGCAACATGTCAGCAATGAAAAAGCAGAGAATAGGCACTGCCAGTCCCTGCTTCTTTGGCAACTTAGGAGCAAAAAGGAGAGAAAAGAGCCAGACAGGCAACTTCTTTGGGAGAACATTAGTCCCAGACTCAGTCCTACCTGACACGATTGCTTGAGCCTCTAGGCATGACATACAGACATTGCACTTCAAGTTGCCTCCATGAAAAAGCAAAGGTAGCCCAGCTGGGCACCTCTCAAGGTAACAATGCCCGGGATCCAAGCAGAATTTACTCCAACCACAAACTCATCTCACTGGCAATGAAGGCATAGTTGGCAGTGTTTCCTGAAGCTGAAAAGAGAAGATGAGGGGCTTCTTCAGGTCCCCTTTTCTATGCATCCTCATGTTTATGTCTAGGAACAATTTTAGATATGATTTTTTGTGCTATTTGCTATTACAGGTTGTGTTTGTGTACCATGCATCTTATCTGCATGTTCTTGCTCTCCTATCTTGTGCGTTACTAAGATCATTTTGTGTCTTTGATGTATTTTTCCCTTTCCTGTTTGAATAAACGTGTTTGAACTGTTAAAGGCATGTTGATCTCTTGTTTTTCAAAGTTATTATAGGGCTCCTAAGCCTTCATCTTCTTGCATGATGAGCTGCTGCAAGGCAGTACAGCCAGCTCCCATGGGGTTCAGGGTACAAAACTAGAAGACAGCATAAAAGGCAGAGAGAGGAATTGCAAAAGCCAGAGAAAGGTTTTCAGAAAAGCAGAAAGCAATGCAGTCCCACATATGCACTGTGTTTGTGAGCTGCAAATTTTGCTTTAACAGTTAGAGGTACCCCTGTTCAGGTATGCCAGACCTCAAGATCATAGACCAGGGGTCCTCAAACTTTTTAAACAGGGGGCTGGCACGCAGATGAAGTGGCAGGCAGTCATCTGCGGCTGCTTGGTTCCCCCCCCCCCCCCCCCCCCAACACCCAGCGAGGGGGGGTGGTGTCTGTATATACCAGGGGCTGGATTGAGGACCCTGGGGGGCTGTATCCAGCCTCCAGGCTGTAGTTTGAGGACCCCTGTCATAGAACGGTTTCATTAAGAAGGGACGTTAAAGATCATGTAGTTCCAAGCCCCCTGTCACAGGGCAGGGACACCTTCCACCAGACCAGGTTGCTCAAAGCCCCATCCAGCCTGGCCCTGAACACTTCCAGGGATGGGGCATCCACAGCTTCTCTGGGAAACCTGGTCCAGTGTCTCACCATCCTCACAGTAAAGTATTTCTTCCCAATACCTCATCTAAATCTACCCTCTCTCAGTTTGAAGCCATTCCCCCTTGTCCTATGCTCCTGTAAAAAGGTCCTTACGTGCCTTTGCAAAAGGACCTTCTCCAGCTTTCCTATAAACCCCCTTTAGGCACTGGCAGGCTGCTATAAGGTGTCCCCAGAGCCTTCTCTTCTCCAGGCTGAACAACCCCAACTCTCTCAGTCTGTCTTCATAGGAGAGGTGCTCCAGCCCTCTGATCATCTTCCTGGCCCTCCTCTGGACTCGCTCCAGCAGGTCCGTGTCCTTCATATGTTGGGGGCCCCAGAGCCGAATGCAGTACTCCAGGTGGGGTCTCGCAAGAGTGGAGTAGAGGGGGAAAATCACCTCCCTCGACCTGCTGGCCATGCGTCTTTTGATGCAGCCCAGCATATGGTTGGCTTTCTGGGCTGCAAGTGCACATTGCTGGGTCATGTTGAGCTTCTCATCCACCAACACCCCACAGTCCTTCTCCTCAGGGCTGCTCTCAATCCATTCTCTGCCCAGCCTGTATTTGTGCTTGGGATTGCCCTGAGCCATGTGCAGGACCTTGCACTTGCCCCTGCTGAACTTCATGAAGTTTTCACAGGCCCACCTCTCAAGCCTATCTGGGTCCCTCTGGGTGACATCCCTTCCCTCCAGCATGTTGACCACATCACACAGCTTGGTGTCATCAGCAGACTTGCTGAGGGTGCACTCAATGCCAGTGTCTGTCACTTACAAAAATGTTAAACAGTGGGTTCCAATACCAACCCCTGAGGAATGTCATGCTTCACTGGTCTCCACTTGGACATCGAGCTGTTGATCATAACTCTAAGCGAGACCATCCAGCCAATTATTTATCCACTGAGTAGTCCATCTGTCAGATCCATGTCTTTCCAGTTTAGAGACAAGGATTTAGAGACTGTCATGCAGGTCAGTGTTAAATGTTTGCACAATTCCAGGTAGATTACATAATTTGCTCTTCCCTCATCCACCAACACTGTAACCCCATCATAGGCTCTAAAGGAAGTTCTGAAGGTCACAGTCTTTGGTCAGACTGGAGGAAGAATGACCTGCTTTCTGTTCAAGGCAGGGAAAAGTTATGATTCATAGAATCATAAAATAGTTTGTCTTGGAAAGGACCTTTAAAGGTCATCTAGTCCAGCCTCCCTTGCAATGAGTAGGGACATCTTCAATGAGATCAGGTTGCTCAAAGCCACATCCAACTGGATCTTGAATGCTTTCAGGGATGGGTCACCTAGCACCATTCTGGACAACCTGTACCAGTGTCTCACCACACTCATCATAAAAAATTGCCTCCTTACATCTAGTCTGAATCTTCCCTTTTTTAGTCTAAAACCACTACCCCTTGTCCTATTGCAACAGGCCCTACTAAAAAGTCTGTCCCCATCTTATTTCTAAACCCCCTTTAAGAATTTAAATGCCCTAATACATCCTCCCTGGAGCTTTCTCTTCTCCAGGCTGAACAACCCCAACTCTCACAGCTTTTCCTCATAGAAGTGCTCCAGCCCTCTGATCATTTTTGTAGCCCTTCTCTGGACCTGCTCCAACACGTCCATGTCTTTCCTGTACTGAGGATTCCAGAACTGGATGCAGTACTCCAGGTATCTGCAGTATCACCAGAGCAGAGGGGTAGAATCACCTCTCTTGACCTGCTGGCCACACTTCTTTTCATGCAGCCCAGGATATGGTTGCCCTTCTGGGCTGCAAGTGCACACTGCCAGGTCATGTTGAGATTGTTGTCAACCAACACCCCCAAGTCCTTCTCTGCACTGCTGCTCTCAACTATTTCTGCACCCAGCCTGTATTGATACAAGGTGTTTTCCTGGCCCAGATGTAGAACCTCCCACTTGGCCTTATTGAGCCTCATGTTAATCCTTCTTGAACTTGTCCAGGTCCCTCTGCTTGGCATCCCATCCCTCAGGCACGTCAGCCACATCACTCAGCTTGGTGTCATCTTCAAAATCCTCCCTGGTGAAAAGTATTAGTGGGAGAAGGAATTTATCCACCAATATTGGTTTGCCTAGTTCTTTCATTGGAGGCATAGATAGCCATGAGGGAAGATTCTTTATTGCAGGTCTTAGCTTTCTTGCTGGCCAACCCAGAGTAACCATAGAGGAGAGGCTCTCTTCTTTCCACTGTGCTTCATGGTCCTAAGGTGTGCATGAGGCAGGCAGGCAGGTTGGGATTAGTAAGCGGATTACCGAATTCTGCAATGAAAACCTACAAACACCCCACCAAAGTATAATGTGGATGCAATTGGTTGGTCTGTGTTGGAACTCACTGTTTGCATGTCACAAGCCTTGGGAACCTGAGGGCATATTCACTGCTACTAAAGCAGTAGAGATACAGGTTTAAAACAGTATAAATAAGTACAGATTTACAAACCTAGAAACACAGAAGAGGAAGTCAAAGAATGGCAAGTGGTCCTTTAATCCAGTTTCTTACTCTGTAGGACATTATTTACCAAGGCACTAACAAAAACACATGAATCACTCATCATAGAGCTATGTTCTGTAATGATTCTTAATGAGATGCTAGTTAACTCTAAATAATTCAGTTGAGATGTGCTCCAGTCCTTTGCCTCTTATGGGAGGGTCAACAGTGACAGGTGTTTGTCTACTTACTGTGACAATGAATCTTATCAAATTTGATGTAGAATCACAGAAATGGATGTTTAGACTGATGGGCTGCTGATGGAGGGGATCTCCTTCACGTAACTGGGAGGCTGACCATGCTCTGCTGATGCTATAGGTACCTGTCCTCAGAGTGATTAGACTCTGTGCTTCCAGAAGACTCAACTCTGCATATAGCTGTTTGACACAAAACACCTGGCTCCTTGACCTTCACTCGAGTCTTAGAGTTTAAAATATTCTCAGCCTTGTAGAATCCATTTCTCTCTGAGAAGAGAACTGAGGGCTACATGCAGCCTTGTGATTTCAAGAACACAAGTACCCTTGTAGTATATTGGTAGGGTTTGTAGCAGGTTTTCTTAGCAAATGCCAGTATGGAAAAAGCAGACTTAGACAAGGGTCTGAAAAATAGAGTTAATAGTGTAGTCAAAGTTTTACACAGCTAAATTAAGTTCACCTATTTATTTTTATTTGGTCAATATTCTGTCTACTTCTTATCACTAAATCTGGTAGATAGAGGGTTGTTAGCTACTTTCTGATTTACCAGAGAGAAGAATTATAGGCTAATGATAGGCTTCATTTATCTTCATACCACTCAAGTACAACAGTTATAATATGGTTTTACAAGGGTTAGTGTCAGCTATGAGAAGTCTGATCAGACAGAAAGTGCACAGCCTATTTCCTTCACCCTGCTGATGTGCAAGTTTTTCCTCCATTTTGCTTGCAATGCAGTTAACTTTAAGTTTCTGGAATGAATTTAAGTCTACAGATCCTTTATAAATTTGGAAATTTAAAGCATTTCACATTCCATGTGAAAGTTGACTTGGCAGCAATTGAATGGTACACTAAATTATCACATATGAGATCACAGATTAGGATTACAGTTTGTTCTCTCTATCCCTCCTTTTTCATATGCTTTTATCTGTGGCAATCAAATTTGCTCCCTTTGAAGAACTTTGTTGAGAAGAACAGGAGTTATAGAAGACCATGAAATTACAGAAGACTACTAAAACTGCTTGTACATCAAAGCTACCAAAGGTATTGTAGAACACATAAAATTTTATAATGGAAGGAGAGGTAAAATGAAACAATTACTCCAGTAAAACCAGAAACAATTAGCTGATTGTTAAACCTTTGAAAATGTCCTAGTGGATATGATACAGGACATATGTCTGTCTTGTGGTAATGTTTAGAGAACTAAAATATAATGGCAGGCTCAAAGTAATAGGACTAGCAAATGTAGTGGAAATGGTATTGAAAGATGTACAGATTTGCCTTCAGAGACAGTCAAACTGATCCAATCTGTTAAATGCAGTTTTTTGAAAGCCTCTAAACATTATAGATTGTTCCTCCTATGGATAAATTGATTTACTAGTTCATGATTAAAATCTCCCAATGTCATAGATGCCTCCAGCTTGGACCCTTAGCCAGAAAATGAAAAGATGAGTATCGAATAAGCATTTAGGGTGAAAAACAGAGGCTTACTGCCTTGAGATGGAGGATGACACAAAGAACAAGATTATTGTTAAACCTATTTCAGTTTCCTGGCATCATTCAATTTTAAATGTCTAACAGACTGAATATTCAAAGTCTACAAAGGAAATCAGTAGAGCAAACTTGGAAAAGTGATGACTCAGCTGACAAGATGAAAAATCCTTGAACTGTAATGGGCATAAGCCCAGCCCAGTGACAAAGAAAATAAGAATTCATGGATTAATCTACCCCTTCATGTAGGGAGAATAAGAAAGTAAAGCAGGACATAATATGGCTACCATGGCAGAAAGCTAGATCAGAAGATGCCCTCAAAGCAAATGCTAACTTTCCTATATTCAATTGCCAAAATGACTTCCAGCTCTAACCTGGAGCAAACTAGATCATCGCCTTTTAAAATCTGCTTATGTGAGGACCTAATCATAAAATGATAGCACATCATACCCACATATAGAGCAAAATTTCTGTTGGGCACTTTTTGCCTTTTGCTAATGGTCATCTGGAGGAATCACAGCCAAAACCATAGTTTCACTAGAGCTGAGCATATCTATCTGAGTGTATCTACAAAAGTTCTGAAGAGACACTTCCCAGAAAGAGCTCTGGTTTTCAACAGGTTACGTCAGTTATAAATTAAAAAGATGCAGTTAAATATTTACTGTCTGAACAGTAGGATTATCAAAAATATGTGCTGTCCAAAAAACAAAATGACAAGGGATGGACTAAGACTCTCCTTTTCCATAGTTTGGTTTAGTAAGCAGGAGTTTTATTCAGAATGTAGGCATGTGTTCCCTCTTGCACCATAAAGAAAAGTCAATAAATAATTTGGTTTTTTACAGGAGCTGCAGTGATATATGAACCCTGACAAATACACAGAAATCTAGATACTTCTGAGGAAACAGGAATTGTATTATCTGTGCGACAGGGATGGTAATGATATTGTTCTACCAGTTTATAAGAAGTTGAAAATCAAATCAAATAAAAAAAACCTACCTGATTGAAGAAATGGTTTAAGAGTAACTAATCAGTATTCATCACAAAATATTACACATAATTTCAAACTTACGATCTGTTTTTTCTGTTTCGGTTTCTTTTTGCACACCAACCATTTGCAGTAAATTTCTATAACGTAACCAGGGCATTAACCAAATATATTTTCTGAAATCTCCCTTGTGATAAAGATATATTATTTTACACTCTGCCAAGATAAAACTTACTTTAAAATAATGCTTTTAATACGTTAGTCATATCTGTACAAACAAGGTTTTCTTCACATAGCTTTCTCTAAAACTTAACATAGACTGTACGTGACCAAAACTATACAAATGCTGCAATTGAAACTGTGGTCTTTTCATAATCCTGTGCAATGCTCAGCACTAACAATTCACAAATCTCATGATCCAGACTTCTCAGAAGCTTTGTGGTAGAACCACATCCCCTGCAACACAGGCACCAGGCATGATGAAATCAAGGATAATGGTGGGTCTTAGCTTTGATATTATACACATACATTTCGTTCTTTCAGTCAGTGAAAAAAAATACTGTCTATTTAATAACACAGTACCACTACTGTGGTTGATAACAGAATGGAAATTGCTATCTACTGATTCTCAACTCAAGTGGAGCAATAGATTTATTGCTGTTGATTAAAAGTTACCATTTACAATGATGATAATGGTTATGATCAAATGATTACTTACTGACATATAAAATGAATCACTGTCATCAGTTCTTTCCTTGTGAAATAGATGTTGATGTGGTACTGTAGATAATATTCACCTGTGCAACTGGTATTAACTGGATCCATTTTGACAGCCTGAGCAAGTGACTAAAGACAAAAGAAATGAGAAGATGCTATCATTTCATATATAGTCCTAATCAATCTAGAAGAAAAACACACCACATAAGAGAACATTTGCACTGCCAGCATCCATGTTATGCTTACTCTGACTATGAAAAAAAAAAAAGCCATCTGACTTTTATGTGGAAATAAAATACATTTTTCAAGTACTCACCTTTCTTTGGTACCTGAAATTATCTACAAGTCCCATTAAATGCTTGAAGATCTCATTATCATCCACAAATGAGCCACATAGAGTCTTGACCTACACTGTGCTTGTGGAAGCAAAGCTCTGTTCAGGACAAAAGAATGTGATCAGATCCTGCAATATCTATTTCTAGCTCTGACAAATTCTATAAATCCTCAGTAAATAAAAAGCATCAAGCTCTAACAAGTGATTGAGGCTTCATCTCTACATCATTATTAGTTATGTTTTGCTGCTAGTTTTGTAATGCTTTCTGCTTTGCTTCTGTTTTTGTAATGCTCCAGTTGCTTGTATGACTAAAGAATAGTGGGAGCAAAAGAAGCTGAGAGAAGTGCTAGATTAATTTCACATATTTTTCTCGATACAAAAGCAGAAAATAGAGTATGTGAACTCAGCAAAATAATTAGAAATACCTAGAACTAGGTTAGGCAACCCTAAAAATGTTCACCTCAGCTTTGTTCATCTCATTTCCCTTCAGTTAGACTTTCCAGCAGTTTAGCTCCTCCGTACTAGCCAAGAGAGAAGAGCTTATAATTGACTACAAGTGTTCATATTCACTCCTTCACCTTGGAGAAAATGAACTGCTGTCAGCAATTTAAGGTGATTATCAATTCCCTGGGTAAAGTCCTGCAGCCACTAATCATAGGCTGTCCTCACTTGTTAACACAACAGCTGCTGCTAACCTGAGAGAGAGAACTGCTGCCACATGGTATTTGACCAACCCACTTTAAGCCTTTTCAGGACTGCTAGAAAGGTACTGGTGTGCCGTTTGAGAAATAATTGTTTAAAAGAACAGCTTGTTATTATACCTACAGTTTTCTTGTAAGCCACCTTTCGGAAAAGGTGATTCTCCATGTCTGGCAGAGCTTTGGTATTGGAGCTGGGATGTGCATGGAGAGGTTAAGGTTAGGCAAGCTGCCAGAACAAAGTAGTTTTGCTCAGCACTGGCTTCAGCTCTCATACATCTGCTCTATAACTCACCAGAGTGCTACTGTTGTTTTTTAGGACTAGTGCCTGGACAGAGGCAAGTGGGGTATTTAGAAATATTTCTGAGGATCTGGATACAGGTATTTTTTTGGTTTACCAACAGACCTCTATTTCTGTAGTCTTATCAGGGAGACCCAAGGATACCAAACACCCGATGTTAAAGCATTTTTAAATGAATATTGTTGGAGAGATTCATTTGCCAAAAAAACCCCTATTTTTATTTTTAATATTTTTTATTTTAAAATATATTGAATTATATTTGAAACCTATAACTTTATTATAAAAAGCTGTTTTCTAATTAGCTTATTAAAGAATGTATTCACAAATAAGACCAGTTCAAACCCAGTTGTTTAAGTCTTTAAGCATATTCTTTTGTGCACAATTTTCAATATACAGAATTTCAGGTAATCATAGACAAGATAGTTGTGCATTAGCCACAACAACATATAAAGCAGGGTTAGCTAGTCAGAGATAAACTAAAAGCCAACAAGTAAGAACAAATCCTATGCTCAGATACTCAACTTTATGCAGGTAATTACTGTAATTTTGTCTATATCACAGATACAGTTTTAGATCTTTTCATTCGTCTGAAAGTGTAGTACTTATAATAAATACATAAAATATCATCCAAAGCAAACAAGATTTCTGAGTATGGAAGCAGTGATTCAGATACAGTTCATTGGTCTCATTCATTTTAATTATAGTCCAATCCAAAATTATATGGTTTTTATTACACCATAGTAACTAATTTGCCAGAAGTACAAAAAATGAGCAAAAGTTAGATCAGGGAATCTTACTGCAGAACTGCACAGTTTTCTTACAAAATATGGTTGCAAAAGATTGTTCTAATACTAATTTGTGTGAAAGTGTAAGTTATTTTATGGGTTTGAAATTGATACGAACTGTGATAGTTCTGAAATGGATAGCCTTCTGCAATTTTTAAAGCACTTTCCTTACCCTTGATTGATTTATTTAGGGTTCCTCTCTTGAGTTGTTTAAACTGAAGCACTTAGTCTGTGTCAAATGTTTAATTTGTGTCATAGTTAAATAAGCCTAGAAATTGTGAGCTAATGATGTAATTTGGTCCTACCACCCCTCACTGGAGGCTAGAGGATTTCTACAAACACTGAAGCTCAACAAACAGGGTGGCCCTGGCAGCACCTCAGAAGCACAAGAGGGTCTGTGAAGCAGATATGTTCCCACTGAGTGAACTCCTCTTCCTGTGGTTTCCCTGCTGCACTATTCCAGGTACTAAATGAAATCTGACTCACCCTGTTCTCTGCATTGGCAGCAGGCTCAGCTTGGAAAGGAGTATCTCTTGGCTGCCTTATGGCTCCAAATTCCCTCTATGCCAATTTTCAGCATCTTGCCAAAAGATCATTAGAGTGATTTTTTATTTTTTTTTTTTCATTTTGGGCTTGTAGGAGAAAAAGGCACAGTCCTAACAATCTTAAGCCACCTAAAAAATCTCACATTTTTTTATAGAAGTGAGGATCTGAAAGCAAGTATTGAAGTCTTAAGAAATCTGTATAAATCTTGGAAATGCATCATTAGCACTGGCCTTTTATATATATACACACATATTTGAGATACGTGGAAGCCTTACAGGTAGGTATTTGCCTGTTCAGCTGTTTCTTCCATGGATCTGCAGTGCTGCAAGGCAAGCAAGCAGAATTAAGCCACATCTGCGCTTGTTCCCATGACCACAATGAAGAGGCCCCAGGCTGCAGCACCTTGTCTGTGTCTCCAGTTTTTCTTAGTCTGCCACGGGCATGTTCCTGCTTTGTTGAGGATTAAGTTCTTAAGGCCATGAGTACAATCATGCAACATGCAAGCTCTTATATATCCTTTGAAAGACATCTCTGGCTCCTGCCCAGGCTACAGGACCTGTAGACCACTGACCGCTGTCAACTTAGAGTGTCTGCACTCTTCTCAATGCATTACAGCAAGCTACAGCTTGTGAGGTTGACAAAGAACAAGAGGCAGCAAAAAGCTCCAGGTATCTCCAGATTCAAGGACAGTAAAACCCACCACCCTGCATGGTTGCTGGAGGCCATTTGACTACTGGCTCTCCTAGGCTGTGCTCTTCAAAAGTGTGCCAGCACCAGCTGAATATCTGCTGGTTTCTGATGCACTAAAACATGGCAGGTGCCACCATGAAACTCAGTTTTGCCAGGTCTCAATAATTCTGGGAATGCATCATCAGCCTCTCCTGGTGATTTACGTTATGTGTTGCTAATTTCTGGGTACAAAAGGTAACCTTACTAGGTCTATCTCAGAAACTGCTCAGTGCTGGAGATGCATCACGCCTCTTTCTGTTTCCCTTTTCCCCATCTAGAAATGTATGGGCATTTCTCCTCGGAAGCTATTTCTGCCAGACTGCTATAGATCCATGGCACGGCAATCTGGTGTTAGTAAATCTGTTGTGGCTGTGGATGTAATGAAAGTCTGCAGGCCACCACCATCTGCTCCTTTTCTGTCTGGTGAAAGTCTGCACCATCCTGGACATTTTTGCTGTATTCAGGGAAAGCAGCACACTCAGCTGTTCTTGGTGGGATGTCACGATGACATTTTTCACTAGCCAGTGTTCTGTGGGCAAGGCTAGTCCCTAATACAATCACATGGGCTGAGAACCCACAGGCAATTCATGCACACAAGGGTGAGCCATGTGCACATCTACTACAGGTTTCAGAATTACTGCACTTTTTTTCTCAAAACCAGAGAACACACTCATACCAACAAAATTGATATCTGTGGTGTGTAGGTGCCCACCTGCATGGTGCAGATAGTTGTCCCCTCTTCTGCCAGAAAACTCCAGTGTCCATGGGGACTTCAGCTACAGAACTAAATCTGAGTGGCAACCGAGGTGCAAGGGAGCCCAATATGTCCTTTCTATGAAAATGCTGTCACGTTCATTGTGATTTCAGTATTTGAGTCTGTGCAATTAGGATAGGGAATTCTTTTCTAGCCTAAGTGGCTGTAGAAGTTAAAATGTTCAGCTAATTCTTCTGCAGGTCCTCAGCAGCTTGATCCTACCTCGTTGGGCAGCTTTATCTGGGAGCAGTTTCTAATTCATGTGTAACTCAATTGGCCCTTCTTGTCATCAGTCTTCAAAAATGTTTTTAATTCAGGAGCCCCAGGCACTTTAAGTCGGGAAGGTCCAGCTGGTGAGTTATTCAGATTTTGTGTGGGAGTGCCTCCAGAGTTTTGTCCTCCAGTGGGTGCTTTCAGTCCACAGTCAGGAGCATTTCACAGACTGTGACATGGAAAATTAGGTTTTGCACTCTGGAGTGCTGCAAGAAATAGGGTTGTGTAAATATAAGCAGATGTCTGCCCAGTGGTGGAGGCCTCCCCCTGTTGTGAAGCTCAGTGCTGATAATGCTGTAATTCAAATAAAATGAGGTAGAAGTCCTTCAGACCAGTGGTTAAGAGGCTGCTGCTGTTCGAGGGTCCATCTTACCGTGATGGGGCACAGCCTGCAGGCCTGTACCGACTTACATAGAAACTCTCTGACATGCAGGGAAGGAGTCCTTTTCCCATATCTAGTGCTCAGCTCAGCGCTTAACATGTCCACTTTGGGCACATATTTGCAACTTGCACATTTCACAAGACAAAGAAAAATGTAATGTGCTCAGTACAATGAATTGCTTTATTAAGGTTTTATTTTCAGGTATTTCTCAGGCTTCCATCTGTTGATCTGCATTACCTTCAATTACCTTGATGTTCCATATGGTGGCCAGACTTTCTACTCAAACATTCTTCACACTCTCCAGCTAATGCTTGGAGAATTTTAATTCCACACAGATTTTCACCTGAATTTCAAATAACTTTTTCCTGATTTTTTGCATAGACGCTAAACGATAGTTCTGGGGAATCTTTTAGGTTTGCTAGTAAAGCTTTCAAATTTGAAGATTACCAAAAGGTTCCATAAGATTTTAATCTGAATCAAAAAACAAAAATCAAGACAAAAATTGTAGTTTAAAAATGAGCATTACATACTTTATTATCTTTATTTTTCTTGCTTTCAGGTCTGCATACATTAAAAAAAAAGCAGGTGTACTTGTTTCAGTACAATGTGTTTAATTCCTTAACCAAGTGTTCAGCTGTAACATGTGACAATAACATCTTCTTTTAAGTTGATTGTTGGGGTTTTTTTAATACAGTTTGACAGGTAAGACTATGAAAGCAGTAGTTCATTATTTTATATTTATGAACCAAGCTGAGATTCTATAATATCCTGTCTTGATGAGATCTATTGTTGTACTCTTATTTCCTGCCCCTGTTATTTGACTGTTGCTGGAAATTTTACTCATAGATGCTGATGTGTTGCCTTTGAATACAGTCATGTATTGTTGCCTCTTCTCTCGGTTTGATTTATTTTGGGTCATAAATGGACATCTTAGGGCAGTCATCAGACTTTAATTTGACTGAACAGATCGTAACTGAAAATCACTGTTTTCCTAGAGCGCTGTTGAAAAGCAGCCAGTAATTTCACATTTAGCCATACATTGTTGCCTGTTTATTGCTTCTCTGCAATATGCACTACAATGCTTTTTCTTTTGCTTATGGCACTTCTCGTGTACATTACTATTGATGCTTCATGAGCTACCAGCAACAGGGGGAAAAAAAAGAACATGTGGTACCAGGGAAAACATAGAAATGCAACACTATTACCTGTACACATCAAACATTATGCTAAGTTGCTTTACATGCTATTAAAACTAGAAAGTCCTTTATGGGTGCTATTTTACCATCTTTTCTTCTCAAAGCCTCTGGAGAGCCTCAAATTTGTGAAGCTTTAAACTTTCTATTGCAAGGCTTTTTAATATAGCTGTATATTGGTCTTCTTCTGCTGTTACATTGATCTTAAAAGTATTGGTGACAAGGAATTCACTTGATTTGTAAGACTGGAAAGGTTCTATCTTCTTCTGCTCCTTGTTGCTGTCTTTGCTTTCCATTACCTTTCATTCAGCTCATACAGCCCATACCAATTTGGCTGGAGCTCTTCCTCTCCCGTTTCATAGATTCATCGAGGTTAAGGGCTAGTAAAGAAACTCATCCAAGCTCCTGTAGAACAGAGGCCACAGGATATTTGCCTCCACTGGACCCAATAACATGTGTCTGATTGAAAAGTGTCTTTCAGGAAGCACTTAGTCTGGCTTTGAAGGCAGTGGAAGAGGGAGACTGGCCTTGCCAACCTGCCGGCATTTTCCTGTACTCTCTCTTTTTCATCTTATAGACAATGTCATACAAAATGAGATCTTTCCTTATTTTGACTATTGTTTATTGTTAAGCACATGTAGAATTCTAGTAAAAGTGATGTATAAGAAAGGAGCTGGATCCCCAAAACTTTTTTTTATTATTTTAACAGTTCCATCAATAACAACAGCAGGTGATTTTAATGGAATTTACTTACTTTAAGGAAGCAAAGGATTCTGGCTGAGTTTTGATATGACACAATACGCATGGTCAGCTTTCATGACAAACTTTCAAAGGGCCAGAATCTCTTTACTGTTTTCAAAGAAACACCACCAGAGTGCTCTTCCCTCCATTGTAAGTAAGCCCAGTATCGCTGCAGGCTTTACACGCTGGGGAACATGGGACTGCACCATGCGCTCCTCTGCTGGGCTGTGTAGGACTCCAGGGAAACAGAAAGGAGCTTGGATTGCGCATTTTTTTCTCTAACTGTAATGCCCAGCACAGCAAGGCACCTTTTGTGCCATTTGATTCATCTCAGAAAGGATATGGGTGAACTGAGAGAACGCTTCTGTGTGGCAATCACTCTGTACTGCTGAAACTCCAAGTGAGCCTCTATATGGGAAGTTTAAAACTTGTACCATCCTTACGAAGGTTTTGAGCCTTAAAAAATAGATCCTTTGAATTTAATCCTTTGTACCTACCTGGTACAGTTTCTGATACTGTGAGTTAAAAAGCAAGACTTTGCTGTAGTCCTCAAAAGTCAAAATCCCTTACTAGGTCTACTCTATAGCAGCTGATGCTTCTCATACTCTTCCGTGCAACTACTTATGCACCATTTTCTGGTAAACATATTTTTTTTTGTTGCAGATGCAGGGGAAAATTCTAGTGTTTTCTAGCACATTCAAAGGAAAATGTTTTTATAGCATTTTTTTGTTGTTGTTATTCTGTGTGCATCTCATTCTGAAAAAAGCCCTGCAATGCAATGTCACATGTCAAAATCCATGAACTTCTAGATCTGCTAAATTAATTCAAAATTCTATAAAGAATGAAAAAAAAAAAAAAAGTATATGACCCTCTGCCACAAGCAGATAGATCTTCAGAGAAATGCATTTGTGGCCATGCCCTGCTTTGAAACAATCATGGTATGCTGTTGGGATGTAATTTTCGCTACTCATGCTTGTAAGTCAAGAAAGCAAGGTAAAAAGCATGGCAATAATAGCAGCTAGGTACAGTAACCATGCTGAGCCTCTTTAGGGAAGTAACTTTCAAAGATACATGTGGAACAAAATACCCGTTGATAGCACGTTGAAGTATCTTTTGGAAGTCTAGTAATAGCATTCATTTTCTGTAGTTTGGCCTGTAGTTCATGTTTGCTCAGACTGCAATCCCTTCTGCAGTTGCCTTATGTTATATGGGGTGGCTGAAAAGCACATGACACAATAACAAGAAAATCTGTTTGGAAGGTGGACTGACAAACTGGGTACGTCAAAAGGTCCCACTGCTAACATATCATATCGCAGCCATATAAAGCTGCCTCCTGTATGGTCAGCCAAATCGTACATTTTAAATTGCTTATAGCTTCCTGTGGAAAATACTTTTATTTGGAGCAAAACTTCAAACGCTGGTTCTGTTGTATCAAGAACCGCTGCTGTCAGTTACTGGCGTTAATTCAGAGAGAGAGTGAACTAGTGAGGAAGTTCCAAAATATCGCTTCATCTTCCAAAAATGTGTTCAAAACAACATCATGTACTTTCCAGCTGTAACCTCTCCTGCCTCTCTTCCCAGCACCAAGCGAGGGAGATATAGAGGACTGCTGGAAGAACCAGAGCAAACATGCACTACAGCACCTGATAACAAAGCATGCCAAGCTACATACTGTGCTGGTAAAAGTCCACTGATATTCTGAGAAATAGGAAACAACAGTAACTTTAACCTGAAAATCTCTGTTTTTTGAAGGTAAACAAAGTTTTAGTATCGGCCCAGCCTTCTGTGAATAATCTATACTTAGTACTCTTTAAGGAAAACTTGGCTTGACTTAAACACAGCCTCAAGTGAATATCAAACTAATAATGAGTGCACCTTCCATAAGCGATTGTAAATTTATGTATAATTCATTTGCAGTGAATTCCCCTACCCCTTAGGCTAAGCACGAGCTGGGCAGGCAGGCTCAGACCTGCCCCAAGCTTGGCTTTGCAAGGTGGGCAGGAGAAAAGGTCTTCCCATGCTGTAAGACCCACTCAGGACTAAAGGTCTGTCTCGGCAGGAGTCAGCCCAGAGCGTAAGGCCAGCTCAGTGCCTGATCAAATAGTCGTCCATACCGGCACAGACTTCCAGTTCAGAGTCATGCACGAGTTGGTGCTTATGCTGTGGGACAGGGAGACAGTTTTCAATTCCTATGCTGCTGATGCTCATGCGGAGTGGAGAGCTCATCTGGTCCCTCTGCTGACACTTTCTGCACTCCAGGCGAGTTCTGACCATCTCTCTACATTCCCATAGTTAAATCTCGTGGATATTGTTCAAGTGTGGTAATTTAGGCTGACCAGCGCAGTGACGTCAAGCCCTAAAAGTAGACTGTCCTGTTTCTGCTGAGCCACATTTAGGAGGAGCCCAGCAACAGGAATAAACGGGTTCATCCTATTTTACATTCTAGCCAAGGTATTCAGCTGCCTTGATATGAAATAGCTCAAAAGTAAATTTCCTTCATTGAGATGTAACACTGTAGTTGTCTTCAAAAGATCTGTGTCAGCAGCTTCTTGTTTCAAGACTTCATATTAAAAAGCATTATGAATGCTATTTTATGCCTGTATGTTCAAGCCAAGCATTTTATGGTATTTAAAAATTAATACGAATTGAAAAGCCTTTGATAGTGCAAAGCTCAGCATTCTGAATTTCCTTTTTTGCTCCTTTATATGTGCTGCCAAAATATTTGTTAACCAGCTGCAACCTTTACCCTAGTTTCACTGGGTACTAAAATAGTCTGTTGTGCTGTAGATGTGTTTCTCTGCTTTTAATTTGCTGTTCACGTATACTTTAACATGTAGTAACCAACAGCCATTTGTGGGGCAAAGGTAACCCATGGAATACAGCAAGAACAGCAGGAGGGAAATGTTGAAAGATTGAACCTATGTACAAGCAACATCCTCTGACATTTAGGCAAACCTGAGTTCAAATTTCTGAACGGAACACTCATGATCATGAATCACATCTAAAGCATTTTCTGTCCAATCTCTTCTTTATTCCCTATAAAATCTATATTCTGATTTAATGTGTAAGCAAGGAATTTTGGTGTGTATTAAGCTAAAATGCTTCAGGACCTCCACGCAGGTATGAGAAAATGAATGATTCTGATTTTACCTTCCTTAATGCAGCCTGGAACAGTTTAAATCCACCTGAAAATAGACAACACAAGCTAGAGTAGTTCTCTTAGTATGTATTAATAATAAGAAACAGGCCAAATGCTAATTCAACTAAAATCCCGCTGATCAGGCAAACTGAAAAAAGGACTTCAGGGCATAGTCCTGTAACTGTAATTTGCAATATGCAGCACCTTTTGTCTAAGGGTTTTATAAATATTAAAACCCAGAATGTAATCAGTCATTGTAGACTTGACTGAAAGGAGTATTTACCCTCAAACAGACAGCCAAGGTCACAGCCACAATTTCAGGTTTCGGGACTGTTCCGTGATTCAACTACCATGTCCCAAAAGACTGATGAGAAAAGGAGCCATTGCAGACTGGACAAGGTTGCCCAAAGGTAACAATAATAGGCTGCATCAGGCTGCAGAGTAAATGATCTGCACCATCCTGATTAGCCTGCAGACTGGAAGGCATTGAGCATCAATGTATTCCAGATTTCTAATTACATTGTGTCTCATGCAAGGCTCTTTATCTTGATGGCTGAAAGCCATATTTTAGGCTTTTTTCTCTATTTCAGGCTTTTTAATCTATTTTTCATAGAAAAGCAGGATGGGATATATCTCGAAAACATATTGCTTTATGTTTGTGTATGTTCTGGGATTCTTAGCAACATCAAGAATCCCAAACCTCCGTGGATATTAATGGCTTAACCGTGTCTGTTGATATTGAATTTACATGTGAGAAAGAAGACATCTCTGCTTCTAGAAGCACTGGGAGAGTTTTGTCCTTATTTTCTATTGTATGGAAACTCTCATGTCCATTATCCCTATGTGCATGTGTAAATCTTTTAAAAATACAATATTATAGAAGCGATTTTTCTCTTAATTTACTCTCTCTGTATGTATTCCTACACAGACATTCCACCTTAAAACTAAATGCTGAAAAGTTACACACACACATATATATATATAACTTCATTATTCATAAATAAAAATGACATTTTAAAAAATCCACCGTAAGACTGAAATCAGCAAGTTGCCAGAGGAAAACAAAATACTCTGCAGAAAGTGAAAAAAACCCGCCCTTCTTCCCCAGCCTTATGCCCAGATGTCAAAGGAAAGAAAGATGTGTTTCAGGCAAGCTTTCATCAGAAATGTTTTTCTTAGTCATACACATGCCAATCTTCTATATTCACATAATATACATGTTTTGAGGGGAAAAAATACCCACTCTTTGACTGATAGAAGAATATAATTTGTGAAGTTTCTAATGGTTATGTTTAAAGCACCCAGGTGGACTTCTGCAGACAGGAGGTACGTTCTGGTGTCTGTTGCATATCAACACTGAGTTGTTTTCAGGCTTGTTCAAGAACAGCAGTGCAGAATCCATAGTCCAAACACACTATGCAATTAAGTGTTATCTCCATTTTCTTCAATTCCATTAAGAAGCTCTCAAATCCTGCTGCAAATCATTAGTCTTATTTTCATTATCATGTCATGTACTCACAGAATTAATGTATGCATAGAAATGAAGGAAATAATGTAAGGGTTTGAAAGAAATAACCATGTACATGTGCATCTCTCACAGTTCTGCCTAGCTTGTTATGTGATTTTTATTTTGTTCAGTTGGTGGGGATAAGAATTCTTTGGTGGAATAATATGTTCGCTATTTTAACATGGACACAAGTGTAAAAGCTGGAAAATTCATTGCTGGGACCAAAACTCCTGACTCAACCATCAGGCAGTTGTCTCTTGTTCTTAAAATTGTCTTGTGTCAGTCCATAGTTTTATGAATCATATATGCTATAAAAAATGAACTACATTTAAAGAAGGTATTAAACCTAAGTTGGGGTAGTTTTGTAATTTTCCAGTTTACCTTTGATATTAAGGAAGGGTGAACTCTATCTAGTTTCAATAACAAGTGAAAGCTATTGAATTCTTCCCTACTTTGAAGAAACTGAGGTCTGTTAGAAATATAGTGAAAAAAATAGAAAGGAGGAAAGAAAATATCAGGTGAAAGACAAATATGTTTGAACTAAATTCTGCTTTTACCTATGTCTGCATAGGCAAATCAGTATGCTAGGGTGTGTCATGTTCCAGTTCCTCTGTACTTTACATAAAGACTGCCCCACACTGAATGTCAAGCAAGCTACATCACACAAAAGTACTTCTAGGGCTAACGTATGGGAGTGATATTTTGGAGAAGTAAGGGAATGCGTGAGATTAAAGGACATTATCTTGCCTGCACTGAGACCCTCAAACATCCTGCTCCTGATGGTCCTGTCCTGCATGAGCCCACTCATGCATTGACTCACCAACCAATGGTACCTCATATACAAGATCCAGAGCTTCTCCTCAGGAGTCAAGGCTAGTAGCCTTACCTCGGTGCAAGTCTCGGCAGCTAACGAGCCCCTCTAGGCACCAGATTGTCTCCATATGCAGCCTTGTGCTGTGCCTCTTCCATGCCAGGTTGTAGCTGGGCTCCTGCCACATCACCCAAGGCATGTGGTGGCCTGACTCTCACAGTGTTACCCAGCGCACAGAGCTTCATAAATGGGTTAGGAGAATAGGGAGAGGTCTTTTAATTAGCTAACCTGCCACTCCTCCATGCATAATGTTCAGTGTGTGCCTCCTGCAAGGGCTTTTCTTGTGGAGCAGCTTGTGCCCTACTGTGTCTGTGTCCTGGCTTGACTCACAGTACCCTCCCTAGACAGGCAGTCCTTTAGTACAAAAAAAAGACAGTTCTAGAGGGGTATTAGTTAGCTCTGATTGCTTTCTGAGCTGGCTAACAGATTAGCAGGCTTAATAACCGTGTCCTGCTAACATGATTCATCACACAGCTCATGAACACCTGGTCTGCGGCCAGGGCAGGGTGAGCACAGGGTACGTGTGTGCGCATGTTGTGTAGCCGTAGCCAAAAACACGCACAGGGAAAGGTGGCAGGAAGTTCCTAGCAAGATTTAAATTAACACTTTAGCTTTCTGTTTTGTAACTCATAAAGATAGGTAACTCATTACATGAGTTTAATTATGAAATAGGCCCACAAAATTTGCTAAAATTGGGAAAAGAGTATGGCCAGTATCACAGTCTCCATATGTAAAGCACTCTCCTGAGAGTGTTCTGCTCTTGTGTGATATATGCTTGCCGCAAAGAGAAAGGGAATAAACCTTTTTTTCTCTATCAAGCAATGGCAGGGAAAGAAGCCGGAGCTTATACTGCAGCAAGAGATAAACTCTCTAATGGCCAGATCATTGAGTAATGGAGTAGACCGCCCAGGGAGCTATAGTGTCTCCCTCACTAGGGTTTTTTTTTTTCAGCAGGACATAACACAGCCGTCTGTCAGGGATGATTTATATATAGTTTGTCCTGCCTTGGAGCAGGGGATAGACTAACTGACCTTCTCGGATCCCTTCCAGACCTGTTTTCTGTGATTCCCCATATTAAGACACTTCTGTAGTTGTGAGGGATGTTTTTACATACTGTATTTCCTTTGTATTCTGGGGGCATTATCCTTAACTCTTATAATTTATCTTTTTTCCTCAAACCAATACCATTTCATTAAGTGTAATGATAATTTAATGCACATTTCTTCATCCCATATATACAGCATTCTCATTCATCTGCAGTACTGGAACATAGTCACCCTTAGCTTTCCTTTTAATCTACAGTTCAAAACTCTGCCAGAGTCCAGGGTCAGGACCCTGCCCTATTCTGCCAAAACAGCAAAGGTGAAGGACAGAGCTGATCAACTAACAGAGGTGATTGTTTGCGTGTTGTTAATTGAAGTTGGAAATGAAAGCCAAGCTGAAATGTAAGAAAAAGCTGTGGCACATCAAATGGGAAAAAGGCAAGCCATTAAATGTTTTCTGTGATGACTGGGTGATGCACTGACCTGTGGTGGACTGCAGCATCTTTGACAATGGTGAAAAAAAGACCATTTTTCTTGTCCACAGCAGTGTAGGACTGAACCCAGTGATTCAGCTGGTTATCTTAAATCATTTATTCCAACTGCACACTGAGATAGGCAAAGGCAGACAATTTCAAGCAAGTAATTTCTAAAGTTCTCCAAGATACCTTGAAAGCAAAAGTAAAATCTGTTTAATACACAGTGCCATAGGCAACACCTCCAGTTCATTACCAGTCTCTGAGTCTTATCGTCTTCAAAGATGTTCAGGGTATTTTAAATGGTAATTATCAATTTCTGTTGACCGTTTAATAATCCTGACTCAGCTTTTCTCTGTTGTTCACAACTTACCTTGTGTTAGACATTTAATTCTCTTTTATGTTATGCAGTTCACTCTCAGGACACCTCACACAAGAAAAACCAGTAAGAATCAGATTTTGCATGCTATTCAGGTGCTGTGTTGTAAACAGGATATCGTGGCAGATTCTTGTTGCCATTGAGATAGTTCTAACACATTGACAAATTAATTGATGACACTACCATGGTGTTTTCTGCTCAAAAACTCTTGTCACTGCCATGAACATAAGCCAGTTCCAGCTGTTTTCTTTTAAAGCATGTAGATGATCTGTGAGCTATTTATAGAAAAACAACGCTAGGAATATTATGTTAAGAGTAACTGTGACCCAGTAACACTAACTACTTATGAAACACCCATTGCAGATCTCCATAATATTTATGTAAAAACTAAAATAGGTATGTATGAATAAGTATATGCATGCTTAGAGTTTAGGAGAGTCTTTATCATCATTTTGTTCTTGAAAATACAGGAAAGAGGGCAGAGTTGCACTGATTGGTGTGTAATGACTCATAGCACTGAGTTAACTTCAGTCCATACCAAAATGCTATTGCTTTACCTTTTTCCCCATGATCTTGTCTGATTGGAATGAGACCTTTTGATTATGGAGCAAACATTTTCTGGTCTTTGAAATACAGGGGAGCTTCTGAAGTCAGGAACAATTTTTCCCATCTTTCTCCCACTGCAGACCAAAGAAAATTAGAGCCAGGTCATGTTTATTATTGCTTGTTGTTGCTCCTTCTCCTGCCTAAGTTTGTATCAGAACTTGTATTGTCCTTAAAGGCTAATAACACTTGATGTCAAGTGGGAGGAAAAAGAGCCTATTTCATATGCATGACCCGATAAAGAGGGCATGTCATTTAAGGTGAGCTGGCACCTGCAAGTAGAGCTAGTGTGAGATCACTGGCTGCATTTATACTTATCATTAAAATAGAACAGGGTCTGTTTTCTGGGAAAGAGCATGGCGTGTTTTCTAACTGTGTGGATATACTATCTTCTTTCCAGAGCAGGTTGCTTCATTTATGCTGACCTGTGGGTAGAAACCCTGGTCTACACCAACCCCAGCACCACATCCAGGAATTGTGTGGGAGAGACTAGTTGCCCTGGACTGAAGCTATGCCAGGAAGCATGCTAACAATTAAATTAATTTTTTTATTTAGTTCAACAACGTGCTATAATTACGTGACAATTCTTAAGCTGGTTTCCTTGCCCTGTGTCATTAACTTGAGTAGCTGTACAGTCAGTTTGTACACAAAACAGAAGTGCTAGAAGGGATACAAAATTTTGTATTGACAGCATGTAAAGAAGGGGCTCTATCTGTCACAGTAACAGCAGCAGCCCTGCTGCTACCATTTTCTTTCATTGGAAGTGCTCCCTCTGGATCCATATCAACACCATGGAAGGACGTACACCTAAGGGACAGAACCAAGCCTAACAGGATTTACAGGCATACAGGAGTTTCAAACCTGTATGAAAATAAAATAAATAAATAAATAAAAACTCACAAACTTTTTCAGTCTGCAATATCTGGTGTGAGCTATACCTCTCCATTTACTTGTCCTTGTATAAACAAAAAGGAAGACACAGGCATGCTCCAAGGACCCACCATTTACAGCCTGGCAATTTACTTAAAAGTTGCTGTGGGTGAATGTCTGATCTTCAGGCAAGTACCACAGTTCATTTTCTCGACTGGACCAGAGTGTATATTATTTGAATTTCAACAGATACTTTCCGATTTCTTTCCTGATATTTTAACAAAATTAAATGTTGCTGACTATTTTTATTACTATAAGGGATCTTGGATAATAATCCAATTTATAAAGATTTGTATTTGATTTACTAGTTCAAAACAAGAAATCAATACAGTTTATCAACAGATGAATTAATGGCTTCATATTACATACTTTGTATATCTACTTAACAGATAAAGGCTTTGATCTCCTACTGTACCCATGTGGGGAATCTGAGGCTGTGGGTCTTCTAAAAGGCAGGTTGCTGGCCTCTGAAGTACCAGCCCACACGTATTTTAAAATTGCCATAAATTTTAAAAATGCCAAAAAAATGAATAAAGGCTTTCTTGCATGGCACAGTTCTTCCTTTTCTTGTCCCCATTCTGCCTCACCCAGAATTTTACCAAACACTGCCCATTTCTCTTTCAGACAGAGGCAGTGTAGCAGCACACCTCCAGGGTGGCAGGGCCTTCACCAGCAGATACATGACAGTAAAGGGTTTGCTGGCCCCACAGTTGTTCTTCACTGCCATCATTAGTCCCTGTAAGGTCACTCTGTAATGCTTCAGAGTTTGCTCTCTGTGTTTATAACGCTTAGTATAATTAAATAATAATAGTAATATTCTGTGCAATCTGCAACATACTGCTGGTTCTGATCTTACAGCCTTTTCTCATGGGAATTGCAGGCTGAAATTTGCCAAGAGTTTGCATTTGCTTTTATTTACATACTGCCACTAATGTTAAGATTTCCCACACTTCAACATTTAAGAAAAAAAGCCCTGAACTACATTCCCCTCTCATTTGATCGCTTTGGATCTCCAGAACGTCTTTCCCTTTCAATTTCTATCAAACTTTTTGACAAAACCAAAGTAATTGGGGTACAAAAATAATGTAAGCAATGGAATATTTTTTTGTTATTTCAATCTGATACTTATACCGTAGTCATCAGTTTTGAAATTAAGGTTATTAGCCTCCAAAGCATACATATTCAACACAATGTGGCAATGTAGTTGCACCCTTATTAGCATTAATGAAATGCTCATCACTAACTCCCTTATCTTAAAGCTGAATACCTTATGCTTTTTTGTGTTTCTCTGTTTTTATTTCATTTCCCAATAGTCATAATACATGTTATAAACACTAGCAGGGCTTTGGGAACCGGCTGATTCACCTGCTCAGTTCTGAAGGTGCAGAGATTCCTCACCAGGGCTGCACGGAGAAAACCCAGTCAGGAATAGAAAGGACAGGAAAAAGAAAAAAAAACCCAAACAGGTCCCCGGGTATATGGGACAGTTATTTGTCCCTTATGCTCTTTCAACAAAAAACAAACAATCTAAATCACCTTGAAAAGATTAAGGCTGACAAAGAGCAGTTGTTCTTTTTATGGTGAACCAGCCTCAACACAAAAAAAAGTTATGAAAAAAGTGAGCCTTGGGAGCAGAAAAGATACCATGATACAGATATTAAGCTTGATGGCAGATGTATGCTGCAGTGAATTCTATCCCAGAGGGATTCTGTTTGCATGGATCACTTATATGCTGTATTAGTTTGCAATTGTTCTGATGTTTTAAAGACAGTTTGTTTTGATTATATTTAGGTTTAAAGTTTCTTTTTTTATTAAACAAAAAAATGTAATAAACAAAGACAGCAGCTAGTACTGACCCCTGCATGCTGAAATACTAGAGCTTTTCACAGTGCTGACTTATGCAATATGAGACTGAAATTAAGAAATAACAAACAGAACTGTTTAAATGTTTATTTTTACAGCACAGCTGTCTATTGCAAAATGTTCTTTGGTCAAAACCACAATGTTCATTTTGAGTATGTTTCTAGTGGGAAATTATTAGACTTATTCAAACTCAAAACACAGTGTTTAGTATTGTTTTCTCTCTAAATTTCCATCCAAAATCTTAAATTCCATGCCATAAATGGGAATTTCA
Organism: Falco biarmicus; assembly: GCF_023638135.1. NCBI lineage: Eukaryota > Metazoa > Chordata > Aves > Falconiformes > Falconidae > Falco > Falco biarmicus. Next base: position 50,464,862 of record NC_079290.1, read on the forward strand.
AGTTAGCGTCATTACAGCAGGCATTACCAGAATTAAGCATTTGGACATAACTAGGGAGAAGAAGGCATTTTAGCATGATCATTTAGATGTTTCAAAATCAAAATTCTTGGGAAAATGTATCTCCTGAGAGAAACTTAAAGTTTTATTATTTAGGATGAAAACATTGCAGAATGTCAGAACTTTCCACAGGGTAAAAATTGGATTTTCAGCCAGCTCGGCAGCCCCTCGTTGTCCTCTGGAGCACAAGTGCCCCGGAGCCCTCACCCTCCAGCAGGAAGCCTCGAGAGAGACAAGCAGGACTCTCATTAGCTAACACTGCTACAACACTACTTTAATTACAGTTTTTAAGAGAGGAAGAGACTGTACACCTCAGGAGCAGTACAGCTTGCTTGGAAATACATATACAGAGTCAAAACTTCTTAAGAAAAAAAAGATTAAAAGTAGTAGAAAAAAGCACAAAACATTCTTCTTCATTGAACAGCTAAATGGCTTATGCTACACACCTTTATAAAGAAGGTAAAATCCTGTCCTGGGTATTTATGACCAAGCTCTCTTTGAACTCATCTGACATTTGCCAAAGCGTAAAATCTTTTCCCTTATTTCAATTCAATATCTGTCTTGATTCTGTATCATAGGCAATTCATCGTTTTTACACTGCTACTAAACTTACAAACAAGTTAAAAAATTATTCCAAATCAGAAAATATCATACAAGCTTGAAAGAAAGAAATAAATCGAAGACTGATTTAAAAGCGTAGATCAACCTATCGACTCCCACTTCCACCTCTGAATCCTGAGGACAATCTTCCATTATCTCAGCTTTTGGTTCTCCTTATTTCCAAGTGAGGGAAATGAAACGTTGTCTGGTCTCATTTATTTAAATAATATCTGGACCTCCAAGCTAGGAAATGGATTTTCACGCTTTTCTAGTTACCTGAGATGTGCCGATAACCTTAGACTCTAGTTCCATTTACATACTGTTATGGTACACTTAGCAAAAGTTAGCAGTTGTCTTTTAGTAAAATGGCATTTCCAGTTCTCGGCTCCTGAAACAGGAAACAATAATAAATTAAGGAGTTCACACACACACAGAGTCCTCAACAACCACAGAACTAAAACAAAAACAAGCAGTGTTGCAGGTTGGGATGGGTCCCTGAAGGTTCTATATCCTATCATACTTAAACACGGTACAGGGTCTCTAGTTTCTCTGAGTGCATAGCCTTGGACAAGAGGACCTGTGCCACCCATCATGACTCCAGGTGAAGCTGTGCAGCTTCCTCACTGTAGTTAGGACCTCAGAGCATGCTGCACCAGGCAGGGACCTTCAGTAACCCTGCAGGGTTTTGAAATCTTCTGGGTTTCCTTTGGAAAGCAGGGGCATTTTGAAATAAAGTACGATTTAATGTCAGTAGAAAGAAAGAAGTGCTGCAAAAGCAAAGGAATTTGCAATACAGCAAGGACATCTACATGCATGTCTGTTTGAAGCAAGGCTTCGGAAATCATTCCTTCTATCATTCAATACCAGCTCCAGGGATAAAAATGGGGTTATTGGTTTTTACACAGGCAATCTTGTTCTTACCTTCCTTCTGCTTACAAGCTGCCGTGCTTGCTTACCCTGGTTCTTTGATTTTTCCTGTCTTTTCCTCTAGAAAAATCTGTGGTTTATCAAATTGTCGCCAAAATGGCATGCTTTCTTAAGTATTCTTCTAGACAAATGCAGTGTGTTTTGTTCTTGATTAGAGGTACACAGATCTATGTTACACTTTAAAAAAATATAGGCGTATTTTTAAGTGTTCATACTGCTACTGCTATGGTTTGGGCCCAGTTTGTTTAGGTACCTTGGGCTGTGCAGAGGTGACGTGTAAGAAGTATACTTAAAAGTACAAAGCACTGATTTACTGGCCAATGCACACAAACTGTCTAGGATTTCACTGCTAGCCTAGTCATTAGTGTGTTCCCGACCCTAATAAGATACTCAAAGAGACTTTGCTGGTAAGGAGAGGATCAGTCAGCAGGGGAAGAGGTGGCCTCCACCTCTGCTGCTGAGCTTCTGTCATCCACTAGTTCCATCAATACCAACACACCAATGGCACTGACAGCTGGACAAATCCTCATCACCCTCTTCTTCCCTGTAAGATTTTTCATGCTGTCAGGCCAGTACTTTCCTTCTTGAATTGTTGAGCTTCTCATGATCCATGTCTCAAAAATTCTTATTTTGAAGACTTGACAGACTCCGTCTCAGCTTTGTTTCAACTTAGCAACTTTCTCAGCAGCCTGACCCAAGGCTGTGCAGCCAAGACATAGCAGAGGTGGGCCATGGATATTTGAAACATCGACAGCTGGAGGTCTCTCCCCGAGTTTGTTACAGAGAGGGCTACAGACAGAGGAGGTTATATCGAGAATCACCACCACAGTGCAAATCTAGGTACACTTGTCATCTTCTCTGCCTCTAGAAATAGTAAAAGGTGACTACTACTGATGCAAAAAAAGGCTCTACCATACTTATGAACTGCATTTTTTGTCATATCAACCAGGATCCTCTCTGACACCTGTGTTATGACTGATGTATCTATATCAAATCAGGCTCCACAGCCATTAGTTAACTCATAACCCATAAAATTATACGTTTTGATTAAAAAGTGATGGCCGTCATCATTTGGCTAATGACAGAGTCTTCTAATTTCATTCCTGCAATAGAATAATGATGAGCAATTTAATGCTTTTGAATACACACAGCAATAGCAGGGGCATATATTTATTGTACTCATTATCATCTAGGAAACCTAATCAACTCCTCCTATATGAGCTAAGTACAAAAGTTTATAATGTCATTACTAAACAACATTGAAATGGGTATGATGGATGTAAGGGCATAAGGACATCCAACCTGACCTCATCTGGCCTCATGCCCAGAAAGCTGAGAACGGTGAGTGATACCCAGATGTCATTGTGGTCAAAAGTTGTCATGCTAAGGAAATAACTGCTTCCTCTTGTCACAGATTTTCATACAGATCACCTGCCTTCTTGTCTTGCTGAACCTGCACTGCCCTATGTCCCTGTCATGCTGAGAAACAGCAAGATGCTCATCCACCTCCAATTATGCTTTTAGGACACACTCTACTTTTTTTTTACTGAGTGCCTTTTGGGGCGTCTTGGGTAAAGTGCTTTCTGTTACTGAAAGGAACTAGCCAAACACAAAATAAAAAGAGTGAACAAGTGCTAAAACAGTTGCTTTGAGAAAAATGAGACTTGGGCTTCCTGTGATGGGTGGTTCACACAAAGCATATTTGGGGCTTCCCTGGACAAAAGACATGCTGGGAAAATGCTGACAGATTTCCACTTCACATACCCTTGAAACACACACAACTAGTTCTTCCAGTCTCCCACATGAAAAAATAGCATTAATTTAGAGTGAATTATCAGGGGACCAAAGTTGCAGCTTGAAAGAGGTATCATATCAAACTGAGAGAGAAAATGCATCACAGAGTGGAAGATTAGAGGAATGTAAGAAACCTCATATTTCCTGTTCTGGATTCTTCTATAATATGATCCTAAAAATTTAACCAAATTATATCTGCATTGTCAAATAAGTTGTGTATGAAAATCTTCCCTCATAAATACAAACTAGGTAAGATGTTCACTTGCATATCCTTTTCTGCAGATCAGATTTATTGACCACTTGTTCTTGAAAGGAACAATTTGTGGCCTTTGAATAGCACTTTAATTTTGAGAAAATGTAGAATGCTACCCATTATATACCAGTAAAGGCAAAAATAACTCCATGTATTAGTGTTGAGTCACAGCCTTTGACATCAAGAAGGCTCATCTGGTAAGTTTACATCCTTAACTCCATCCTGGAATAAGATGTCTTTTTGAGATAGCGCAACATTTTGCATCATGTCTCCAGATCAGCCACTACATTTGTGGTTCTAACATGTGCCATATTTATGGTTTTGTCAAGAATTCAGAATGTTTCTTTTATATGAAAAGATGTCATACACACATTAAAAAAAAAAATCTTTTACTGAAATGAAGGTAGAAAGGAAATTGTAATCTCCTCAGTCAAAAAGCAAAGAGGGATGAAGTCTAGGAAATGCCATATACTCTTTGCTCCATTTTCATAGAGACTAAAGGACATGATATACCCTACTCAGTTTCTGTGCCAATTTAATTTAAACTGAAGGATCATAAAAATATGCTGATAATTAGAAATTTTGGAAAGAATCTGATCTGGCTAAATCTAATCTCCAAACATTTCAACTTCAGTACCACTCTGTTGATTCCATTAAGTTACCTCTGATTTACATAGCACAGGATAATTGATGTCTTCTATTAAATGGAGTGTTTTATTTTTAATGAAGAGAGGCTGCTTGCTGCTTGAAGATTACAACCAGATTTATCCCCCATGCTATTCCACTGAAGTGAGCAGATAAAATAGGATAGAGCATGACCATCCTATACCTTTGTAAAACTGATATTATTTTTAAAAAGTGAAGCTAATAGCAGTCTTCTTGGACTAGTTTTATTTTAACAAATTGTATTTTTTCTCCATCATATTTTGTGCATTGCCTGTCTTCTTAAATTGTATATTTTGGTGTCAGATATAGTTGGTTATAAAGCAGGTATCACAAAGCATCCCTTTACAGAGGGTCCTATAGACTGCTTGGACATTGAGAAAAGTAACTAATGAATATATGGAACAGAGCCACAGGCAGTACTAGATAATGTGGGAAAATTAGTGTTTAAATGTTCCTTCCCATTTCTGTTCATGTACATTCCCCTGTTCTGTTTGTTTCTGTTCATCTCACATTCATCTCTTGTGTTTTTTCTTACCATTTCTCCTGAGACACCACAAGCAGTCACACACATGTGGCAACTAAAAGGAACCAGCAACAGTATTTTCCTCATCAACTAAACAGAATTTAGAGCTGTTTTTCAGATAAGAAAGGGTAATGGGTGTGATGCACTACCATGGTATTCACTGTATTTTGTGTTCTAATTATCACAAGCCCTGGGACATGTTTGGCATGGAATAAAGACTGAGGGAGAAAAAAAAAAAACCAACACAAAACCACACAGAAAGTGTTGACGAAAGCCTGTATTATTTTCAGGATAGTATAGCTTTATCTATTAAGACAGGCCTCATGCCACCAGACCTGACTATTCATTGGCTGTGTATTTAAATGGGAAGAAAGAGAAATCAGCATCAAAGTAACATACTGTCAAGTCACCAAAAATTTTGCACCTTCTTACAAGACTGCAGGAAAAAAGAACAGTGTACAAACATGCCTGTGATGTTTACATTACCACAGTGTAACCACAGTGTATATAGCTACATATTTGTAATTATTGTTTTGGTACCATACCTATAAACCCTCACAAATCCATTTGTTCAGGGGCAAAGGCCATTTGTGAAGCAGAATTTTATACTATATTACAGCAAATTCATGTTATATTGTCAGAAGTTTCAGGCTTGTTCTCAATGTTGATTTCTCTTAAATGGAGTTTAGATTGAAAACTACTGTTCTCCAGCTGCAAGAAATGTAACAGCACCTGAGTGACTGCTTGGCTATACCAGCATAACCAAGAGCATAATTTGTTCACTCTATCTGTAATTTACAGGTTTCAATTCACACTCAAAATGCTAAACTTCAGTTAGGACTCTGCCAAGATCTCACCTTTTGGAAAGAATAAGTGATAAGGGCTCTTCAGAATCAACATAAGGCACAGAAAAATTTCATTTCCTGAAAAACTCTGTGTCTTGACTCCTCTGATCCCTAGGGTTCACATCATTACAGCAAAAGCTGTGCTCTCTCTGATGTGTCTGTGGGAAAAAAGGGTATGTAATCAAAATTTCACTGTTCAACAAAGTTTCTTTTATTGAAGAAAAAAAAAAAACAAAAGCTCTACTTATTCCTAAAATTAAAAAGTTGATCTGTGTAAGCTGATACTTACCTATCATCTCACCCTGTCCTGAAATTTTCTCCCAAATCTGCTGTTTCAGAAAGAAAATCAGGTACTGATATCCCTTTCCTGCAGATATCATTATCAAGCAAGAAATCTGTCTTATCTCCTCATCTCTAGCAGATGCCAAATTTCCTATAGCTTTGTGGGGACCTCCAAGGCCTATGTATCTCTGCTAGAAATGCCCGTGGAACTGGAGAAGCCATCACTGTTACCAGACTATAACACAGAAAATAAGCCATGTTTTCCATCAAAGCTGTCAACAGAGATGAAGAAACATAAATGTCCTATCAGGAAGTCATGACAGAATTGTGTTCCTAAAAGAAAACCATGATCATTTTAGTTGAGCTCAGGAGAGCTCTTTCAGAAGTGATTTTCTCCACTTGGCAAACTATTCTTGAATGGCATGAACTTGTTTCCTTTAGATAAAACCAAGCCAAAAGTGTTGCTTTGCAAGTAAACCTAAAATTTGCTGCTGTTTATGGGTATTCAGTCTATGGGATGAGTCTAGAAGGACTCCAAAAACATGAAAAGTGTATATTGCTATTCTTTTAGATTGTTTGTTTGTTTGTTTGAATAAGGGAGGTGATGGGAAATCTCCATCCTTAGGGATACTTAAAAAAACTATACAAGTTGCTTAGCAACCTGATCTATATGGACCTGCTTTGAGCAGAATGTTGGACTAGGTGACCTCCAGAGGCCACTTCAAATCTACATAATCTCTGATTCTTTATTTTGCACTACAGATTAAGTGCTCTTTGTCTGTTCTGCTTACCAGTGCAGACATAGCCCTTGCAGCCTTCAAGGACTTCAGTACATGCTGCAGAAGCTATATTCTTCATCGCAAGAATGATCTTGTATAAATTACAGGTATAGTAAAAATTTTAGATACAGCAAACTGTCAGGGTGCAGTAAAGGTCAGAACTGATAAAAGACAGAAATGTGAGAAGGCAAGACAGGACAGTGTCAAAGAAATAAAAAGGGACAGCAGTACATTCCAGTAAAGTTTTATGAAATTAGCATCAAAGTTTTCCTGGACCTATGCCAAGATAGAAAGAAACAAATTTTTTTGTCTGTCCTTTCGCACCTTAAACCTTAGCAGATCCATTTGTAAAATACTATTCAGTCCTTACTCACATCTCTCATGATTATGGATTCAAAATTTGCCTTCAGAACAGTGAACAGTATTTTGTTTGTGAAATTTTAAAATACATATTTTTAATTACAACAACATTCAATGTATTTGAAGCTGTTCATTCATTTATTTTGTTGTGCCTTCCCTGAATGCAATATACTTAATGTTCTATGACTCCACATTCATTGCACATAGAGTATAAATATATTTATTTGAGAATCAGATATTTTGTTATGAATTTGAAACATAAAGAGCAGTGCTTATGAGGAGTGGCTGAGGATGCTGGGGTGGTTTAGCCTGGAGAAAAGAAGGCTGAGAGGAAACCTTATTGCTCTCTACAACTACCTGAAAGGAGGTTATAACCAGATGAGTGTCAGTCAGTCTCTTTGTGCAAGTAACAAGTGATAGGACAAGAGTTGCACCAGGGGCTGGATTTCAGGAAAAATTTCTTCACCAAAAATGTTGTCAAGCATTGGAACAAGCTGCCCAGGGAAGTGGTTGAGGCACCATCCCTGGAAGTATTTACAAGACATGTAGATGTGGGGCTTAGGGACACAGTTTAGGGGTGGACTTGGTAGCATTAGGTTTACAGTTGAGCTCAGTCTTAAAGGTCTTTTCCAACCTAAATGATTCTGTGGTTCTATGATTCCATATTGGTGCATTTGACTGAAAGGTTTTGAACACCTCATTAACATAAACCACGCCAAATACTCCTGTAAATCTCAAAGAAAATAAATAATTGCTTTATCATAATTATTCACTTATTTCATTGACTATTTCTTGAGAGTATTCAAAATTTTTAAGGAATGGAAATATAATAGCTCCTGCCTGAGGAATTTGAGGTTCTTTAAAACCAAATCTGATAATCATTTGATTAGGAAAATTATAGTGATTTCAACAGACTAATCTCAAGTAACTGTCCCTACAATATTAAAATCAAGTTAATTTAAATACGAGAACAGGTTAATGAATCTGTGGTGTGCAATTGTGAAATTACATAAAGATCCACCTGGCCAATAATGTCCACACTGAACTCTCATGTTACAAAGATGCTCAGCTAAAGTCTAATGTATCTAGCAGATTCAGCGCAGCTACTCATTGCATAAATGTTCACACAGGAGACGGAGCTTTAGACACCCAGATTTACAGGAGAAAAATTGAGGGCAAGGAAAGTATCACCAGACTCTTTCCATAATGAAAGTGATGTGTAATACATGATTTCTGTATGCTGCTCATTTTTTTTTCAACTGAAAAGATTTCTGTTCATTTTGAAGTCCCTAACATATTTCACTTTGTGAAGTCCTTTCATTTGTAAAATTTACCTTTGCAAAATCTTCAAAATGTGAACCATTTATTCATAATATCTAGTGTCAATACATATTTAAATTAGGGATCTGTATACTCCCTTTTCTCCTGTAATGCAAGAAAAGTTCCTTGCTGCAATATATGTCTGTCTCACCTCTGCAACAAATGAGATTCATATAAATTACATATCCAAACATCAGAGAAGCAAAAAGAAAGTAAAAGCCTTTATGGCTCTAATGAAATCCCACAGTCCTGAGAGAAGTTCTATATTCTGTTGGAAGATTTGTAGGCTTATTGAGTATGCAACTGGGTGATTGTGGTTGTGGTTGTTCTTGTTTTGTTTGTTTGTTCATTTGTTTGTTTGTTTGTTTGTTTTTTCATATTCCTCTCTGACAGTGGATGTCTGCCTGTGAGCACAACACAGAATCTACAACACTACCAAAAGGGTACCATAACCACAAAGACATCGACACAGTCAGTGTGTAAATACACGGACCAAAGCAATGCTGGGTACTTGGAAAAAAGGTTGCCAGAACTGCAATGGGCAACTCCCATTTACAAGAGTTTCCAAGCACCAGCAAAAGATGGAATAGTACACAAAGAGGACAGAAAAAGGAGCTCTGGCTCAAAGGAACTGGTTATCTGAACAAGAAAAAAATGCTGTGAAAGGGCCTTCGGTGACCAGCTGCACAGGTACCTCTGTGCTCAAAATACTGCTGTTCAAATTCTCACTGAGAGTTTTAGAAACTGAAAGAATTGAAGAAGCTTGTGGTATTGCAACAGAAAGTACAAAATCAGACTTTCAACGGATGTTTCCAAGGAGGTCCCTAGTGCAAAAGAATAAATGGTTTTCCCTCCATGCAACAACAGAAGCCTACTACAGAGACCTGTAACCTGTGAATGTAACAGTGGCAAAAGTGAAAGAAGGCGTAGACACACTGAGTTTACATAAAAAACAAAAAAACAAAAAAAACAAAAACCAAAAAAAACTTCCCTACATTTGCAATATCAAAATGTTGTCTTTTGGTTTAACACATAGTGGTAGAAAGTTTAAAACAAATATAGTCACAGCCTGGGGCAAGAAGAGTTGCAGAGGGCAAGGCAGGCTTTTCCTCACGTTCGACAACACAAAGTTAGGAAAGGAACAACAACCAAAGTGACTGGCTTTTCTTCTCACTTAATGGCTTTGTTGAACAGCCAGAAAACACATTTTTCTCACCCCACAGCACAAAGTGCTGCTTTGTAATACTTGGATGTTAATTGTTACTATGACTAGGGTAACTACATAATGCAGCTGGTTTTGAAAATTATTTGCTGCCTGATTTTTCACTCTTCATATAAATATTGCCTGAACAATTTTTACTTCAACACTTATTTACTCTAACTTCTATTTTCATCATAACTTTGCAAAGCACTGAAACTTCATGAAACAGACCAACCTTTCTCCCCATATCAACCAAAAATGAATAAAAACATGCCAAAGGCAACTGCTTTTTAACTTCCATCCAGTTTCTCATTACCATTCCCCTTCTCATCTCCTCCTTCACTCAGATGCTTGGATCAGAGAAAGACTTGCTCCGAGGCTTGCTTCATAGGTAAAGGCACTTGTTCATTTTAATGACTGTCACTCTTCTCAACATAAATGCATGAATGCAAGAAAGGCTTTAGCCTTGTATTCAAATAATGGTCCAAGCATTATGAAAATAAGCCTCAGGTAAAGTATTTCATGCTGGGCATGTAATGAACTTGAGAACAGCAATTGTTTTCAATCCAGCCCTCAATTTCTACTGGCCATCTATTAGTAGGTGTGCTGGTCAGGAAGCACACAGTCACCTAGTGGAAAGGTGAAGATGAAAATCCAGAAGCGCTAGGTATGCATGAGGCCAAACCCAACATTTTTTGACATTTCTCATAAAACTGGAGCTTCTTGGGCCTGTAGCAAAATCAATGCCTCAGTGAAATCAACGTCCCTGTCAGTTCTACTCTAAGTAGTTTTTCCAGATTCTTAATGCTCTGGGGACATCCCAACTTCCGTAGTCTTTCATCTGTGACAGACCCTCCTGGCTTAGTTATCAAGATCAGAGCTTCGGTTTTGCCTCATCAGATAGCATCTTGTCAAAGATCAAATTTATACTAGCATTACATTCACAGTGCATCTATCACCCTCTCAGTGTTTTCAGTTTGTATTTGTCTTAGCCTGTACTTGTATTTGCATCAGGCAGGAAAATTAAGGAAAGAAAAGACTTAGGTTTAGCATTCACCACTGCACAGGATCTATAGTGTCGTTGAACACTAGCTCAACACCAAGCACATGTAAAACACCACTGAATATTTTTATTATACTGTTATGGGAATTTGCTATGCTAGAAATGACCTTTCAAAGATCAGTATCAAATCACTATAGTGTTCTGGGAGCTGAATCACTCTTCGAGATTTGGGAGCTAATAGCAAAAATATGGAAGTCAAATAACACTGAGCTTCTGTCCCAGATTAACTGCAAGAAGCCAGATGTGCTCCCTGTTTTCATGTAAGAAAATGTTGTCGCTAGGACTATCTGGCAGTTTCACTTACGGCAGCCGTAACCAGGGCACTAGCCAGGAGTTTTGTGTGTTTTGTTGTTACAAAAGTGGATTCTGACATATCCCTTGGCCTGGTTTTGCAAGCCGAGAGCTGCCCTACAGCCTCTGTCATCGAAGTGCCGGTACCAGTGATCGGTGCCAGGTTCTCACTGCCTGAGCCAAAACCCACATTTGAGCAGCAGGTCCCCACCCTGTCCTCAGCAGGATTCTCCTCAAGGTTGGTTCTTTCCTCCACTGCTTTCTTGACTTGGCCTAGAGAGCTACTGATATTTTTATTCTCCCTCACAAGACAGTTAGCAAGTAATATTTGAAACAATTCACTGGGAAAAAAACCCACAGTTATTTGATAAAGGATTTGTAAATAACACACCTGCTGTTACATTCAGAATAAGAGCAAAGGAAGCAAAATAGCTGGTCTGTATTTTGCCCAGTTTGTAACCAAAGAGGTTGTCAAGCAAGATTTTGAGAGCATCTAAAAGAGGAGTTACAGATCAGGTATAAATACAATTTTATTTTCACATCTTACTCTGCAAATCTACAGGCTTTTCTACAATTCCCTGGACAAATGAAGTTGGCAACTGAGCCTGCTTTTCAACACAGTATCAGAATACCTCAAAGTATTCATCCCACCAGAAGACAAAATAGGCAAGTCCTCCTCCCATCACTTTTAACTGCACATTCATTTTCTTCTTTTCTGTAAATACTGAAACTATTATACATTCTTTTCTGGTACCATCTTCTTGAGACACAAATGATGGGCCTTCCATCTTTCACTATGAAGCTCCCTCCCAAAGCCACTTAACTCCAGTCAGCTTCCAACCTAATGTATAAGGGAAAATATACTAGCTCTAAATCAGAAGTGACAACAATCTTACCTACCACGTGTACACTACTGTTCAATATTTAGCTGCAAAATGTACCATTTCCCCCCACAACTAGTTTTTAGATGCAACTATAACATGGAAACTTTGTTTATAATTATTTTTTTCTTTTTAATGGAAGAACTTTGTTAGCATAATACACAATACATCCATTCAACTGACTGGAAAGCAAAAATCTTTCAAATAAGTAACCACAAATGCTACTGAGGACCTCTTCCAACCTGCCACTGGGGCCAGGATCATGCCACCAGATCTTGCAATTACAGTCATAAAAATGTGGCTTTGCATGCAGAGGGGGTCAAACACTGGCCTGAGCAGGAATGTTGCAGCTTTTTTAGCAGAACTTGCCTTTTCAGCACCCACTGCGCATCCTTCAGTTTCACTGTAAACAACCCTGAATGGCAAGTTCATTGCTAGTTTCATTTTGTGTTCCTTATACTTCAGGTACAAAGATTATCAAGAAATATAATGCATAACATTGTCTTTGTCATATCTTTACAGTTGTTTCTTTTAGCCTCAGCTCCAGTCCTACAGCCCTGTACCATATATTTCTCCTTGTCAAGGTACTTCCAAAGGCCTAGAGCCAGCCAGCAGAGAAGAGACATGAAGTATGAAGCAAAATTACAGGCTACTTTAATCTGTTCTCTCTGACAGCTAAAATATAATCTCCGCAGAACTGACATCATTGTTTGACATCTTAGAACCATCCCTTTATTCACACTGATGTTTATTTATTTTCAGTGAGGTTTAGGAGTTTGTATTGTGTGTACCTGGGTAAAAGCATCAAGCTGCTTGTACATTCAAGTGTTACTAGATTCACTGCTGGAAGATCCTGCAGCTGCATGTTTGGCAGGCAATTACTGAACTTTCTCTCTGTAAACCCTCTTAAACAGCTTTATTAACCTGACTGAAATAATATGACTTTATATCTTTTAAATCTATTCCATTATTTTTCCAACTAATTTGTTACGCCACCTTATCCCACCCCAAATAGCGGATGTGCCTCTGACACAAACTGATTGGAGGCCCTTGTCCCACTGTGCTCTTCTTCCATTTCCGCAGCTGCGCATCTGCTTCTTGGCAGCGAGGCCACGCAGGACACACTGTCTCCCAGAGAACAAGCCTATGCTGCAGATGGTGACAGCTCTCTGTGGCAGTGTAATGCCATGAGAGTAGAGAAGGGGATTACAGGGCAATGTGAAGAAAAGGTGTTGCTCTTCTTTTTTTTTTTTTTTTTCCCTAGCCTCCACAAGAAATAACTCCATATCTGGAAATGACACCCAAGGAAGGGGAGAAAATAAGGTGAGACTCTCTGAGCAACTCACCATGCAGCATCAGCAGAAGTGCAAAGCAGGGTGTGGGATTTCCCAAGGCTGCACCTGGGAGAGCTGTTAGAGCTGATTCCACGGAGGTGGAATATGGTCATTGCTGGCTAGAGAAGCTTGGAAAGAAAGAGACATGCGGTGGGCAGTGGTGTACATGCCCAGAGGCTGTCAGGGTGCACAGCTGCAAATTAGGTTGCTTATGTTGCTTCTGGACTACTCTTTTAAGACTTCTCTCCTACAGCTTAATTTCTCCTCTTTCCTTCCTAATTTCTATTTTTCCCTGCTTCTTTGATCTTGACCTTTTGTTTACTAGGTTTCTATTCTTTTTGATGTTGAAATAAATACTGTGTAATCTCTCTCAGGTTTTATTTTCAGCATTTCTCATCTTCCTTGCAGTCACAGTAGAAAAGCACCTCAACCCTTTGCTTTTTCGAGGCAGAGTTTGTTAATGGTATTTTTTCTTAGAACACAACATTCAATAATGTAGAAAAGCAAGCATTTCAAACCTGAAAGGACATGTAAAACAAATATATGGGCTCTGAAATTCTCAGTCACTGCTTGCATTTTAATGTTTCATGATATGCACGGTATTTTTCAAAGTTATGTGTAATGAAGGTGACCTTTTCACTTCTCAGGAAAAACCCTAAATAATTAATTATCTATCTGGTACTAACGTCAATAAACATAGTCATCATTCCTTGAGCTTTCTGACAGCAGTGGGGAAAAACCAACACGTTCAGCTCTCATGAACGTCATTTGTGGAAACTGGCCTTCTTTGGATTTACAGTGCCCTCTTGTGGCCATACCAGGTATCTACAATACAATAATATGCTGCTACCCTAAGAATATCCTTAGTCTTTTTGGCTACTACAGTCATTCTCAAATTGCCACAAAATGCTACAGATGTTAAACTCTGCGAAAAGATATTTTTTAGATACGTGTTTTCTCTTTTTTTTTTTAACTAGACAAGTTATCTAAGTTGTCCACTTATCAAAAACACCCTCCAAAACACTTAACTACTTGAAAAATGGGGTAGTGAGTGGTAGGGGTGGGTTTGCTCCTGTCATTGAAAGAACAATATGAACTTTCTCTTTAATAAATGTTATTTTTTATCATGTGTTTTTTAAGCTTATCATACATAGGTTTTCATAGAATGGTTTGGGTTGGAAGGGACCTTAAAGACCATGTAGTTCCAAGCCCCCTGTCACGGGGCAGGGACACCTTCCACCAGACCAGGTTGCTCAAAGCCCCATCCAGCCTGGCCCTGAACACTTCCAGGGATGGGGCATCCACAGCTTCTCTGGGAAACCTGGTCCAGTGTCTCACCATCCTCACAGTAAAGTATTTCTTCCCAATACCTCATCTAAATCTACCCTCTCTCAGTTTGAAGCCATTCCCCCTTGTCCTATGCTCCTGTAAAAAGGTCCTTACGTGCCTTTGCAAAAGGACCTTCTCCAGCTTTCCTATAAACCCCCTTTAGGCACTGGCAGGCTGCTATAAGGTGTCCCCAGAGCCTTCTCTTCTCCAGGCTGAACAACCCCAACTCTCTCAGTCTGTCTTCATAGGAGAGGTGCTCCAGCCCTCTGATCATCTTCCTGGCCCTCCTCTGGACTCGCTCCAGCAGGTCCGTGTCCTTCATATGTTGGGGGCCCCAGAGCCGAATGCAGTACTCCAGGTGGGGTCTCACAAGAGTGGAGTAGAGGGGGAAAATCACCTCCCTCGACCTGCTGGCCATGCGTCTTTTGATGCAGCCCAGCATATGGTTGGCTTTCTGGGCTGCAAGTGCACATTGCTGGGTCATGTTGAGCTTCTCATCCACCAACACCCCACAGTCCTTCTCCTCAGGGCTGCTCCCAATCCATTCTCTGCCCAGCCTGTATTTGTGCTTGGGATTGCCCTGAGCCATGTGCAGGACCTTGCACTTGCCCCTGCTGAACTTCATGAAGTTTTCACAGGCCCACCTCTCAAGCCTATCTGGGTCCCTCTGGGTGACATCCCTTCCCTCCAGCATGTTGACCGCATCACACAGCTTGGTGTCATCAGCAGACTTGCTGAGGGTGCACTCAATGCCAGTGTCCACATTGCCAACAAAGAGATTGAACAGCACCAGTCCCAATACCGACCCCAGAGGAACGCCACATATCACTGGTGTGCACTTGGACATCGAGCCATTGACAGCAACTCTCTGAGCGCAGCCAATTTATCTTCCAAGTAGTCCATCTGTCCTCCATTTCGAGACAAGGATGTCATGCAGGACAGTGTGAAATGCTTTGCACAAGCCCAGGTAGATTACATTAGTCATTTTTCCCTTATCCAGCAACGTTGTAACCCTGTCATAGAAGGCCACCAAATTTGTGAGGCACGATTTGCTCTTAGTGAAGCCATGTTGGCTGTCACCAATCACCTCATTATTTCCCATGTGCCTCAATATAGATCCAAAAGGATCTGCTCCATAGTCTTGCTGTGCAGACACGTGAGACTGACCAGCTTGCAGTTTTCCAGGTCTTCCTCTTTTTTCCTTTTTAAAAATGGGGGTTATGTTTCCCCTTTTACAGTCAAAGGGAACCTCACTGGACTGCCACGACTTCTCAGATATAATGGATAGTGGCTTAGCAACTTCATCTGCTAGCTCCCTCAGGACACACAGATGTATCTCATCAGGTCCCATGGACTTGTGCAACGTCAGGTTCCTTAGATGTTTTTGAACCTGATCTTGCCCTACAGTGAGTTCTTCACTCTCCCAGTCCCTGCCTTTGCCTTCTGTGACTTTGGCAGAGTGGCTGGAGCACCTGCCAGTGAAGAACAAGGCAAAAATGCCATTGAGTACCTCAGCTTTCTGTATGTCCCAAGTAACCAGGTCTCCCATTTTCTTCTGAAGAGAGCCCACATTTTCCCCAGTCTTCCTTTTACCACAGATGTACCTATAGAAACTTTTCTCGTTGTCCTTGACATCCCCAGCCAGATTTACTTTTATCAGGGATTCAGCTTTCCTAACCTGATCCCTAGCTGCTCAGACGATTTCTCTGTATTCCTCCCAGGCTGCCTGTCCTTGCTTCCACCCTCTGCAGGCTTCCTTTTTGTGTTTGAGTTTGTCCAGAAGCTCCCTGTTCATCCATGAAGGCCTCCTGGTATTTCTGCCCGACTTCCTCCTTGTTGAGACACATCTCTCCTGAGCTTGGAGGAGGTGATCCTTGAATATTAACCAGCTTTCTTGGGCCCCTCTTCCCTGCAGGGCTTTATCCCATGATAGTCTACCAAGCAGACCCCTGAAGAGGCCAAAGTCTTCTCTCCTGAAGCCCAGGATATATCACCTGTACTATGAGTTTTCAGCTATATCACCAAGTCTCCTTGAGAATCACAGGTGCAGTGTTAAAAAACACATTCACCTACAATTGAGGAAAATGCTTCATCCTGCCAGTGTGTTCTTAGCCGAGATCCACCTCTCTGCTCTCCCATTTCAAATAGGCACCAGTCAAGTTTTCCAGGCCCGCGTTTCATCATGCCATAAAGTGGGATATGGGAGTGTACACAAGGCAGCCATAACAGAGTCGTAGGCAGGCCCACAGCACAGAGCCACACTCTGTGACACTCATGTCCTCACGTCGGGGCACAGCAGAGGTGGGGTCCACCCTGCAGCAGAGCCTGCCCTCACCCCATTCACAGCCCCTTTCTTCACAGGGCTTCCCTTTCCCCGACTCCACTGAGTGGGAGCTACCTGATTAACTGTCTAATTAACCTCAGATGCAGAGAAAGGTGGTCAAAAAACTGCCAATAAGCTTGAGAACACACCAACATCAAATGATTTGGTCCAAAAGACCTTCTCTGTTCCTTTGCAATGTGGTAGTAGATTCAGGAAGAAAATGTCTAAGTTTGCAGAGGGGTGGTGTCTCACCCAAAGTCTTCGCTTCTGTATAATTAAACATATACCATAAAACCTCCATATTTACATAACACTAGCAAAGATGCCTGGAGTTCTCTCAATCTTCCAAATTCATTGTTTCACAGTTATTCATGGGAAGAAACAAAATATTGTTGACAATTTTCAATTATTGTTTTAATCAGTAAAAACATTTAACTGCAAAGGCATAACTTAAGAAGAATCTTTCAATTAGGCTAGAACATTTTTGTATTTACCAGATTCAACCACATCCATAAGAAGCTAGAAAAAATATAAGCAAGGAAGGAAGAAATGAAGGAAACCCAGAGTCAGGAGACAGAAAAAATGAACTGAAATCCTAGTTATTATTAATCAGTATCTCTCACTGATTTGGGCATTTTGCTTTACAAAAAAAATACCGAGTTTTATTTCACTGGGTTTACTAGTAGTGCAAAAATAGCTGCTGAAAAGAAACATAAGAGGTAATGTATCAAGAGTAATATTGAAGTCCACTTCATATGCAGTTTTCTAAGAGAAAATTTCAGGACAGACCTTTTTTCTCTTCCTGATGTTGTTCTCCTACTTCTAAATTTGGATTACCCTTCAAATATTTCAGAGTTTGTCAATAACTTGATATTCTTCACCTGTCTTACAGCAGAGGTAATTTTAGCACCACGGTTGGACAGTAGGTGAAAAATTGCCTTGGAAAATAAAGAAACAGAAGACTAACCTGTAAGAAGAAGTGCATTTTTATAGACATTAGTCAAATTACTAAATGCAAACCAGAGGATAAGACTTCCTTGAGGTTCTAATTTCTTTGGACTACCAAACTTGTGCTTTTAAAGAGCAGATATACTTATTTCCAAGACACTGCAATCTTCACTCAGCTTGCATAAGTAAAAAAAAGATGCTACAGAGTGAGATGAAGAACATAGAAATATTCCTTTAATGATTTACTAGTTAGAGTTTTATAGCATTTAAAATATTTCTTGCTTTGTTACATGCCAAATATGCTCACATGTACTTGTTCACTTTAGACATCTTCGAATGTGCTGAAATTTGAAGACCTAATCCTTAGCTCTGTATATGGAACTATGCACCTAAGCACCAGCAAGTGGATGGATGAAGCAGTTTAATTTTTTTTTTCTCCTAATCCCCTTAAATTATTTTTTATGCTTCTGGCAAACCATAATACCTTTTTATCCCAAAGAAACAAGCCTTATGCAATCATCTTTTATGTACACATAGCATATGTGAGATTGCACGTCCTGTAATTTTTGCTTATAGTATACACTATTAAATTTGACAGACAGAACAAGTCCTAATGTGCTGAGTTCCTAAAATATAAAGAAAAGCAAGGCAGCTAGTTGGAGGAGGATAGCTCTCTTGGTACCTTCACTGAATGTAGTCTGATCTCAGCTCTCAAAAAAACATCCAGAAATCCATTGCCCAGAGGGGTGTTACAAAATTTCCAGCCATGAAAATGCCGTAGTCAGAACTCACTGATTATTTGATATCAGCAAATGAAGCAGAGGAATCAAGTCTAAAAACCAGCCTTCATCACTTCTGCTTTCCATGGTGCTGCTTGTTTTTCCATGAAAGCATTATAGTGGTAAATACCTGATAACATTGGAACACCTCTGTTAGCTTACAGTTTTCTTTATTTTGATGTTGTTTAAATTTTAAATACATTTTAAATTATATATAAAAATAAAATTTTCTCTGTGTGTTATCCTACCATCTCCAAACAGGAAAACTGTTGAAAAACAAACAAACAAAACATATGTGGTCATTTCATACATACTGGTAGCATTGTAGTGTCACTATGGGTTTAGGCTTCATATGTAAACTTAAGGATGAAAGATGCTTTTCAAGTGTCAAATTCTCTTAATTTAATTTTGGCATATAATGGTCATTACATATCTTTAATTTACATGACTATGTGTTTGGTTCTGCAATATCTATGACCAGTCATACATTGCTTTTTTGGAACACAGCACTGAATTAATTCAGAGTATGATAGATTTTTAAGAGAA
This sequence comes from Falco biarmicus, assembly GCF_023638135.1. NCBI lineage: Eukaryota > Metazoa > Chordata > Aves > Falconiformes > Falconidae > Falco > Falco biarmicus. The sequence continues at coordinate 50,483,963 of NC_079290.1, forward strand.
GCCTTACAAAAACCTTTAATTTTACTGTATAAGCATATTGACATGTCAGTACTACATTAGTCAAGCAACAGAAAAGGCTATACTGCTAACACTAGCATTTTGGTGTAGGTCAGCAGCTGCTCCTGTCATGTGTTCAAAGAGCTGTGAGCTTTAATGCAGTCAATCACCTTTTTGCCAATAACCTTGCAGAGGGCCTATTTAAGTTTCTTTTTGATCCAGTTGGCTTTAAAAATGTAATAACATTTCTGCACTTGTTGCAGTTCCTCTTGGTTTTATTCTTCGATGTTCCTTTAGTTCATCGTCAAAACCAAAACTGGTGGGATGGCTCTCAAAGAGCACATTATGAAAGGCAGGAACAGCTCGACACTGGTGTCAATACGAAATAGCTGTAAGAGGCTCCTTAGCACTTCAAATGAGAAAACTTCAGAAATAGGCAGTTCAGATCTCTGGGCTAGAAGATCAATGAAATCTAGGGTTGTTTGGAAAGTCAAGGCGACCAGAAAAAAATACATTAAACTGCAATGCAAGAAATCCTGAAGAAACAAATCCCAAGGGTCAACACAGTTGTTCTGACTTGAGTGAGTACACTGCTATGCTGACAATGTATGGCTCTGATGCCACTACGTACAACCTGAAGGCTTAATTGTAGAATCTCTGTAAACTATTAAAACCAGGACAATTACGAAATTCACAGAATACTCTTGTACATTAAAGTCTTGGGCTCCACAATATTTGATCACCATATGTACTTTAACCCAGTCTAACTGGCCCTTTGATAACACCCTTTCTAGAGCCCCTGGCAGCCAGCACGAGTGGGAATGGGCGGCAAGTGCCACTTTACTTGCCACTATTACCAGTGAAACTGCAGTCTCAAAACCAAATTGCATCTATGCTCAAAGGCACAAATTGGCAAGGCCCCTTCCTGTGAGTCCTGCATCCTTCCCTCGTATGAAATAAGACAATCACTCTTAAAACAGAAAAAGCATTTGTGTGTCACATTGCATTTCCTCAGTTTTATCCAGTGGTACTCTGATAGTCCTCACAAAACGTTAGCAGCAAACCTAAATTTCGGTGTATCACAACAGAAGCTTAAAAAAAATTTTGGAAGAGTACAAAATAACAGTTAAGCAAAGAAACTGAGCTTTAAACTGCTTCTGCCAATTTAAAGTATGAGAAGTTATAGTTACACTATACTATATTATAGTTAGAGTATACATATATACATTATACAACTTTTTCCCTTCACAGTTTTGGGTGGGTAATGTGGCAGCAATAATATAAACTGGTGCACACTTCTATTTTATATCTGTTGGTTTTTCTATTGGCAAAAAATACACCTGTTTTTTTCTCAAAGCAGAAATTCAGACAGGCAGATAATGAGCAAATGTAAATTTCGGTTATCTCTCTACATTTCAAATGATGGCAAAACTTTATGAGTTAATTTGACAGATTATGGATTTAAATTTTATAAATATTGTTGATTAGCTTAGAACATTTTATTTCTTCGACATTCTTTTACTAGTTTTATAGCAAAATATTTATCTTCAGTTTTATATATAAATGGTCTATGTGCTTGATTTGTCTCTCTTTTTAGAAGGCAGCTTAAAATGTAAAGAATTGACCTCACTGTCTCTTGAAACGCAAAAGTATAAGGAATTCAAGGTGACAAAAGTTATAGACAGATATGTAAATACTACAGTCCCTCTTAAAAACTGCACATTTGTTTTGGATCTCTTCATCTTTGCTCTAGTATGGAAAGCATCCAAACAAAGTTACTTTTCTACAGTGAATACATGGAAAATATGACAATGTGAATGAAAAAGCAAAATGCATCGCTTCTATTTATCAACGATAATAGATGAAGTATTTTATGAGTCATAAGCCTCCTCAGACTTGTAAAACCATACTAAAGATTAAGTGATTTTCCAAAGTTTAGGCAGGTCGTTGGATATCAGAATCACAAGATAGTCATATGCTGGCACATAAAGTCATAGCTCACTTTCATAACAGTAAGTGCGAGATTCCAACCCTTTAACAGGAAAAAAATCAGTTGCAACAGCATACTCTCTGTTTCATGGTCTTTTTGCTCATAAGACTCCATTTTCAGCAAAAAAATATTTTCCTTCCATTTTTTTTTTTCTTCTTAGCCTTACAAGATAGACATGTGGGTCTTTGTTGGAATTTTTAGGGAGCAAATTTGGTGATTCTCAGAGCATAGAATAATGACATCACAAAAGAGCTTGTAGATACAGTTTGGCTGCATTTTACAAGATGCGCCAAATACACCACTCTGCTACAGCAGCTGAGATCTAGTATCATTCCCTTTTTTATTACACTCTTAGGTCTGGTAAAGGCTGGATTTCACAAGTGTGATGAGTTGTTAGTCACACAGATGTTGCATGATTCAGAATTCATCCATGCCTGTGTACACTGGGACTGCGAAATTCATTTCATGTAATGTAAAAGCTGAGATGTGCAATTTATATGAAGTGAAATTATTAACAATGTGATATGCTACACCTTTTTTGGTGTTCCCCAAATCATATACATACATAGGCTTATCACATCTTAACTATACTCATGGAAAGGAAACTCACAGATCTATTTAATTTCATTACATTTGTCTTTCTGTCTCTTTCTGAACACACAAATCAGGTGGTCACCTTTTTGGACGTCGTTATTTTATTGCAATGTCCATTTCATACTTTTCTCCAGTAGTGTACACCTATGGATATTGTAACATTATGCTTGAAATTATTCATTTCAGTGCCATGAGCCTCTTTAAATTTCTTTGCCTACTCCTTCCTTTTCATTTACGCTTTGTCGTTGCTTGCTTTTACACCTTTTTACATTGCTCCATTTTCAATACTTTTCTTATTACTCTACCCTGTCTCCTTTATGTTTTTGTCTATATTTTTCATTTGGCACTGTCCCCTATCCTATTAAATTATATTTTCCTTTAATTCCATTTGCGTTCTCTCCAGTGTGATTTTACCCACATCATTCATTTGTATTGTTCAGTGTCACCCAATCTTTTCCAAAGCCTATTTTCAGTTCCTTTCAGATTCTCATTTTTTCAGTTTCATTCTCAAAGTATTTTTTTGGTGGCGAGGGAGAAGGGGATACATTTATGTGTGAGAATATTCTAACTATTTTAAAAAAGGATTTTTTGCCATTAAGCTACTATTTCCCTTGGATTTTAAGACAAAAATATAAAGACTGTCATGTAAATTTCAAACCTAACGAGAATCTATGGTCTAAGTTAGAAATTACTGGATTTAGTAGTAGATTTCAACATGTAAACATGATACATATGGATGAAAATAGATCACTAGTTTTTAATAGAAGAGAGTAGGATCAGATTTGTATGTATAAGCAACCAGAGCTTATTGCATAGCTGTCCTTTTGACAATAAGATATAGCCATTTCCCCTCACAAACTCTGTATTAGCTTCCTTAAGAAAAGAGCAGACCTTTAGAAGAAAGTTAAGCGTAGGGATTTCTAACTTAGAGATGCTGCATGCTTCTCCTTGAATTCCGTTTGTTTTCTCTTGGTCTCCATCTTTTCTATGCACATCAATGCAAAGCTGTAGGTGTTATGTGCTGATCTCCATGAAATCTTTTCCTCTTTAGGAATTATATGTTGACATGTCAAGATTAAAGGAAGATTTTTGAGATGTTAGTAAACCCTTTTATTTTGGCATAGAGATGTTACACTTTCTCACTACTGGATGATGTTTTATTCTTCACTGAAAGGTTGGTAAGGTGTTGCAACAGGCTGCCCAGGGGACAGGGTGAAATTTTTCTCTCTGGAAGTATTCAAAAAAATACATAGATGGGGTGCTCGTAGGCACAATTTAGTGGTGGATTTGGCAGTCCCAGGTCAATGGTAGAACTTAATGATCTTAAAGTTCTTTTCCAACCTAAATGATTCTATGATACTATGGTAAGTAATGTATGATATGATATATATGCTTTATACCAATTTAGGTGAATGCCTTCCTCATGACACTTTGAGACATAATAATAGATAAGTAACGAGAAACCACATAACACAAATATTTTTAAGGCAGACTTGTAACTGATCCAAAGATGATTCAATAAAAAAGGATGGAGTGAATTATCTTGCTGCAAAGGAAGCAAAATAAGGTGGTTTTCCTTTCTGCTCGCCCTTGCTTCCTTCCACACATGCTTTGTTGGGCTTTAAGCCATCTCCCAGTGTGTCTATGTCACAGATTAGAAGTGACAGAAGTCATGTACTTTGGCAAGGCCAAATGTGGCTGAGATACCTTCTTCCTTTTCTTCAGTGAAGGATTTGCTTTCAGGTGCAAATACCAACCTGAGGATCAAGACCCAGAGGTTGAGAGAAACTTCTTCATTCAAGATCTGTTCTCTCTGACTACCCAAACACATATCTACACATGAACGCCTCTAAGAGGCAGTTCACCACAACATATTTGTATTTTAGCACGGAGGCGGTGCTTGCTGGCTTTTGCTGTGTTTGATTACGCTTGGTGACCAGTTCTGTAGACTTTCAGTTTAACTTTCAGAGTTCTGCAAAACGACTGTAAGTTATTTTCTGATATTAATGTGATTTGTTTCAATGCTGCCTAGCACACCACATTTTCATATCTCGATTACAACATGGTGTTTATTGAGCAAGTCTGTATAACCTTTTCTTCTGCACTCATACTGTGCTTCCATAAAAGGGAGATCTAGAAAGCTTTGAGTGTAGTGACTTCTTTATTCCTGGCTTTCTGTGCTTCTATGACATGACATCATACAGATAAACTATGATTTTATGACAGAGATCAGTTTTTAAGATGTAGCTTGATTCCACTAAAAGTGTTTTAACTAAACCTATTTCAGTCCATGCTGAAATAGCCAATACCTGATTTTTTAACAAAGTACTGATTGCAGCCCCAGTATTTGCATTTAGAGAGGACTTAGGGACCATAAATTTGCATCTGACCCTGTGAGTACTGATTATATGACTCACCCAAGTTATTTTATTTATGGAAAGCATACAATCTTACATTAGAAGGAGGATGACAGGCTGATTTCTGTCTTTCCCTGCCATGATTCTGCCTTTGTAGACTCATTAATAAACCTAAAACTAATCCTAATTTATATGCAGATAATGAATGCACCTAAATCAAAGTCATGCTTCAGAGCAGGACTGCTGATGAGCTCTGAGGGAAGTAGCATCCAGGCAAGAATGTTGAACATAACTCCTTATATATTCTCTGCGCTGGCCTGAGACAAGAATCTCTGTACATGACTAATTCATTTTCAAAACCAGCATTGACCAAAAAGGTAATTTTTTCTTTCCTTTTAAAAATAATATTTTAAGTGATCAAAGGGAGCCTGTCATTGTGTCAGACAGGACAGGGCACTGGCTGAAGTAAATTATAAAGGAAATGCACTTGCTACTGAAGGCCTGGAGAAAGACCTAAGCTTCAGATTGCCAAAGGATATGACTTGTCACGTCTCTCACCAGGAAAGTCCCCTTGATAATACAGTGAAAATAGCTTATCCCATTCATTTTACTTTAGTGTTTTTCTATGAGTTTACTTAGGGGTTCAAAAATAGAAGCAGCAAAACAGCCCTCATACATTATGAGATGCTGAATGTAAATAAGTAAATTCCTTAAACAAGTAAATCCCGGTTGTTTCTGTCTAACAAGGCACTTGGCTGAGAGAAAATGTGGTTTCTCTTGATTTCTGACTATCATGCCAACCCTTAAATGGAGAAGAAGCAGCTGTGGTGATTCTTCAGCTCTTACTGACCAGTGCCAGCCCCCTTCCACTTCACACCCTGACGTCAGGATCTTTTGTGGAGCATGGAACAAATCATCAGAAATGAAGCACCATCAATGTCTCATTACAAGCTGGGGAGAAAGAGTGTTCACTACCAGAATATGGAATATATGTTAGACATAGCAGGAAGAGACAGCAGGAAAAGTTTGTATTATCACAATTTGTTACTCCAGCCCAGGGTCCCAGACCTTACTATAGCGGTTGGCTTCCATAATAAAAAAGGTAGGAAGATGCAGTGGTGTAGACCATGGAGCCACTCAGTCAATCCCTGAGGAGTTCATGTGTTAACATAATATAGTTAAAATTTTCCTTTCCAGCTTGAAATGCCTTTTAAGGCAGTCTGATGAACTGGGACAGCTCTTTCCTCTGATGAGTGCCCTAGTTTATCTCTAGTCCAGTAGGCTCCAGGTACAGGCTATAACTTCAATCCTTACAAACCGTCCCCACAGCTGTTTTCTCAGGAGGAGAAGACAAATCCTGTTCTCTCCTTCCGCTCCCCACAAATGAGTATCTGCCAAGAAAATTCTGCAAGGAGAGCAACAGAAGCCACTTTCCTCACCTGCTTCTTCCTTACCCCCTCCTCACACACACACCCAAATGTGTTTTTGTAGAGGGAAGGTGTGATCAAGGCAGCAAGAGGTAATAAAACACTGAGAGACAGTATTTTTTAGCTGAATCATGCCCTTAAACATTCAGCCTACACATTAATCATTGAGTGACATCAAGGATTAACTCTAAAATTGGATCTGACTAGTGCACTTAATTTACCTACTGCACCAAACAGCTGTTCAGCTTCTGTTGAATTTGAAAGCAAGTGTAATTAGTGCGTGTTCAGTGCTGCTTCCCCATTACGTTGCCAGCCCATATCATTGGAACAGTTAATTACTGCAGAGACAATGGCTTGACTTACCTGATATAGAACATGATTATTCATCATTGATTCATTTTTAATTCTTCGCTGGTAATTTTTTTAACATCCCTGACAGTGAATCCCCTTGGTCTTTTGCATTATTATATCTTCTCAAAAGTTACTCAAATTCTCCAGGTAGCTTACTCCTCTAGATTTTAAGACACAAGGTATAATGCCAGTTGACACTGCATGTAACTGGAGAAATAACTTGATTATGTGGTTCATAGCAAAATGTGCTATTCAGTCACTGCCCATCTCCCTTGCTGACGTACCAAAGGCCTGCTGATGAAATCGTCTTCTTTCAGTGATGGCTTAAAAATAATGCCAAGAAAAGGAAAGGTAATTCCATAATTACTCTTTTTCTCAATAGACCGGCTCCACTTCTACAGGTTTTTTTTGATGGCTTTGAGTGTGGTTTCTAGTTCCCCTGTGCTTCAGTGCTCCATCACTAAAATGGAGGTAGCTGACTCCTGAGCCCAGCCTGCCAGATGACACTGGCTCCTCTCAGATGCAGCCTCTTGTCTCAGAAGGAAGCTCTGTCTGTATGAAATGTGAGGACTACATTTACTGGTGACCTCCAGGCTGGTGAAGGACAAGTTGCACAATATGGCTGGCAGTCCTGGATAATTCTGCAGTGCATGTGCAGATCAGCTGGGCTGTGTTGGCATGGTAATGCACCATACTTCCCAGGAAAGCCAGATTTAGTCATTTACTGCGTGTTTGATGTTATTGCCAGGCACATGCAAAATAGCCCTAAGCTGTCCTGCTGCATCCTTCTCCCATCCCATTGCAGATACACCTGCCTACTCTGGCAAAGAAAGGTCACCTAAGTTGTTAAGACAGGTTTTAGTAATTTGCACAGTGCTGCACGTTTGTTTGTAATCTTTTTCACACGTGAAAACTTGTAACCATTGCTGGAAGAAAAAAATGTAAAGAACCAAGGAAATCCATTAAAAAAGCATATGACAGTTTAGGATTGAGAAGATATAGAAAATTCTTAACAAAGACACTTGAATAAAAAGGAATTTTTGAAGAAGTATGATGTTCAAGGAGAATCTGAGAGAACTGAAACACTGTTCCTAAAGCAATTCAGGAGGCAAACATTCCTATCACAGCACTATGCTGGCACTCAGAGGTCAGTAAAGTAGAACTGAAAGGACTTCTCTGCCAGCTGAAAGAGACTCCATGTTTTTCAAAGGCTTTACATGATCTGAGAGATCAATACCTGAAATTTATTTGGTTCACTCGTTCTTTCTTCTCCCAAGTATGCTTCTCTCTTTTTATCTGACTCTCCTACACAAAACTTTCTTATCGTTATACATTTCACAAAGAACCCCGGACAAAAAGGCTGCATGAGCAACTAAGCAGTCCACAAACAATAAACTGTAAAGCAATATCTGATCTGTGTATCAAACCCATGATGTAGTTGAGAGCTGCATACGACAGCAGGTATTTGCTTTTACATGCTATAACACTCAGTTTGACTTTCAGTAGGCTTTAAAGCTGTTTCAGTATTAGCTCATTTTATTAGTTGGTTTTTTTTTTTAAACTGCCTTAGACTGCAAGGTTGGTTTTGGGTACCTCATTTCATTTCATAAGGAAAAAGTGATCAAGTGAGAAAAATAACTGTGTAACGTAGGTAATTTGGCAGTGACTGCTGACGAGGGGCACAGATCAAGCTAAACTTAAGGCAAAGTTACCTTTCACCTCCTTGAAGAGCAGCCTCTGCAGCCTGCTCAAGTCACTGAAAAATCTTGAACTTCACATCAAAGCAATCTGTTCTGTGTGGGGATAAAGAAACTGGGGATTAGGCAATTTCAAAATAGGTAATTGCCTGAAATGTCTAGCAGCTAGTATAGCCAGTGTTATCACCCACATAAATATTGACTCATTTATTAAGGGTAATTAATAAGGAAACAGAACTGCAATAAAGGGGAAAAAAAGTGAAAAGCAATCTTCTTAAAGGCCCTGAAGGCCTCTCTTTTCTATATTCTGTGTTTGTCAACGCTCTGAACTAGGGTTTGCAATGTACATTTTCTCTGCTTATGTTTAAAATTTCAGCAAAGCATTTCATAGTTATTTCAGCTCATGAATTATGCAATACCACATGACAGGAGCAATTCATTCATATCTGCTTCACCAGGAGGCAGAGAAACAAAAAGCCTCAGCGCCAGCTTGAGATTCTTTTTATTTTTTTTTTTTGTCCAGCACACAATCTTTCAAAATGGTACCTCAGAGATTTACTCTGCAAAATGATAAGGATATGTGTGCAAAAGGTACAGGAGCAAAATGGCTGAACTGAGGAGGAAGGACAAGCGCACACCACCTTTTGCTTCTGGGGTGGCAAATGATGCAGCCTTGAAGGAATTTCAGGGCACATGTTCCAGCTGCATCTATCTCCTCTGACTCCCTCCATTCCTTTGTCATCAGCCTCTTCTGGCTCTGAACTTTCTTCCAGGCTTCAATCCTCTCCAAGGATTCAATCCTCTCCACTAATCTCCTCATTAATATCACCTGTGCTTTAAAGCAGTAGCCCTGAGATGATCTTAGAGGAGAGGGAAATGCTATAGTTCCATCTTGGAAATGAGAAACAGCAACTGAAACACAAATGGTAGTAATCTGCTGCCGAGCTGGGACCTGTTTCTCAGGATGAAGTGACATGAAACATGTTTGTCAGGATGAAGTGAATTACGCCTTAACCATATAGTTACCTTTCATCTTGAAATCCTGCTGTTTGGACTCCTGCTCTGTCTTGACTGAAAAGGATGTAAAGTAATTTAAGTTTTAAGGATGTGACTTTTCCAAGGTTCAAACATCTCTGCATTTGCAATATAGGTTATCGTGTATACATCTCCTCACAAAGTTTTTGTTCTCTTTACTGAAATAGGACCAGCTACAGAATGCTTGTTAGTTGTGATTTTGCAGCAGGCCACCTCCTCTTGCAAGTCTTCCACTTTCACTTCAAAAGATGCAGCTGGTCACACTGGTTACTCATTCTTTTTCCTGGTGATGCTTGTAACATGGGACTCAGCATTTTCATCTTATCACCTGCCTCTATCGTGCCTGCCATGAGGAACAGTGAGATATTTGGGATCAATGGTAGCTGTTTCCCAGATGTTAGGAATATCTAAATCTTCTTGAAGTCATTTTTTAAGTACTTATCCCACAGCTGCTGAAAAAGCTTTAAGAGGATAGTAGGATAGCAATGGATAAGCGTCTAGGACCAAAGTGATGCAAATAAACTGAGGTAGATCCTTCATAATGAGTAAATGAAGCTGAAACAAAGTTTTAAAGAGCAGGGGTAGCAGTGGAAAAATCTATGACCTGCATTTTAGAAAATCACTGACTGATTTACAAGTTTTGAAATTACACATAATAAAATTACAGCATAACTTGAGTAAAATACATCAAATTTTTCTTCTTTTTTTCCCTTGGAAAGATAGATGTTGGGATATAATACACAGTATAAGGTATATAACTTGCTAGGAGGAATATAACTGTTATAAAGAAGGGTGTAGACATGGCACTAGAGAAAAGGTTTGTCCTGTTTTAACATCAGCATTCGACATCTTAGCAAATATTTAATTCAGTGAAGAATCAGCCTGATTTCTGGAATATGAGCCATGCCTGGATTAGCAGATGAAAAGAGCCAAGGCACAGGATTACAAATGTCTATACTGGTTCATTTTTAGTGTTTCCCTAGAATGGCTTTGTACTGTAAGCACTAGCATCCTCCCAGCTAAGGCCTAGGTACCATTCAGCTTTTTACAAGGCTGTTTCTAATAGCCAGTTTAGCTGTAGCCAACCTGTTTTGGGGCAAAAAGATCAGTTTACACATAAAGACAAGAGTCAGCTGTGATGCCGAGCCTCAGAGCAGTCTCTAATCTTTTCCATGTAGTAACATGCATATCTGTATCTATACATATACAGATTATCTGTAGTTATTCAGTCTTCTCAGTGTTATTATCCAGAAAATTATCCGTAAACTCTGGTGGCATTAGTCAGTCCAAGAAAGGTCTCTCTCTCTCTGTGTCTTTCATAGCAATGAGGCTAAAAGATGTAATTCGCTAAGAACTAAAGCATGAGCAAGAACTAGAGGAAAAGGCAGTACAACATGAAGCCAGGCTTCTTGATACACACTACCCACAAGCATGGACATGTGGAGAGCCAAAATGAAATCTGGGCAGAGGTGAGGGAATGAGGGTAAATCCTCAGCTGCCTCTGTGGGGAAGGCTGGTGAGATGCTGGTGGGACATAACCAGGTCACAGCTCTGCGGCAGAACAAGCAGTATTAAACAAAATAAGAGTGTAGAGAAATACTGCTTTTATATCCCCAAAAACGAAGCAGAATGAAATACTTGCACCACAAAATTGAGATCATTGGCATCTTCATGTAGCATTGGAGGCATAAAAATTGTCTCCCTAGAGACAATAATTCATGGTGCACTTCATACCACATTGCAGAGACAATTACTGAAGGAAACACTAATCCTGTGTGTCTCTAAACAGGAAAAGTACATAAGCAATGACAGACGCTATTGCAGAGGAAATATTCAGGACCATGGAAAAGAAAGTCAGAGAGACAGGTCAGCAAAAATTCAGCTGATTCAAAAATCAGCCATACTACCATAGCTATAATTGGGCTTTCGGATCAGTGATGGATCCAGTTCTAGCCAATGTGCAGGCACAGCTGCAGCTCACTCCCACCAATACCAAGAAGCGGCACAACATGAGGGTGAAGAAGTGTGGCCAGGTGCTGGCAATATGCAGTAAACAGTTTTGAAGCCAGCGGGTGGACATGGGCTGTTAACACAGAAACTAAAAAAAGAAAGCCAACCAAAGTTACTATCACTTGAAATGTACAGTAGTTGATGAAAAGGTGGTAGCATTGCCAGAGAATGTTACTGAGACAGTTTGGTTGAAATGCAACTATCTGACTGTTGCTACCATGAAAGGAAAAGATAGTAGTCACACTGTGCCCTTTCCAGCAGCCTGACAGAGATGTACTGTAAGGAGATCAACTCCTCCAGCACACGCTGTAGTCAGCTGAAGGCTTTCACAAGAGCTAGTAAGAAACCTGAAGTACAGGCATCCCTCAGCCTGGTGGAGCTGCTGAGGAAGGAACTGGGGAGACCAGAAAGCCCAGAGACCCTCACAGTCATGGAAACCAGAGCTGGCAGCTCTGCCTTTTCATTTTTGCAGCCTTTAACATTTTTACAGTGGTGACAAGCCCTAAAAAATGTCTTGGGTACTGGGGAAACCGCCTGTCAGGGAACAGAGCCCTGCAAAGGAGTCACGATGTGGTAATCCTGAAGATAAACTGCTTGATTTGTCTGGGACTAAAAAGGTCTGTGGTCGCAATGTTGAAAATGTCTTTCGGCATACGGAATCACCCAGTCCCTGACAAACTGCACTATGCCTTTTGCCAGGTACCGCTGAGGGGAAAAAAGTGCTCCAGACATCAGCCTGCCCTCAAAGCTATTCCAGTGATAACAGATAAAGACAAAGCAGGACTTTCAGACACCAGGCCTGCAGCTGGCAACGGTTATTGTCCAAGGCAATAGCAGAAGATAGCGCAGGATGTCTTTATCAAGCTTAACAGAGCCAGAAGCAGAGTACTAGTCTGAATGCAAAGAAGCTGGAGCTCAGGAGAGGAGAGATCTTCATTATCAGAAATCTCTGGGGTCCTGGGAACTTCCAAACAGACCTTGAGAAACTGAAAGACCAAGTTCTTGAAGTCAGTGCAAGAGATAATAAGAATAGCCAAGTACAGCATTTGCCTGGGATCCAGTGTGTAAGTAATACATAATGTTAAATGAAGGAAAGAAGACTAGGACATACCGGTGATGAACCAGCTGCTGTTCTGAGCAGCAGGGGTTACAGAAGGCCCTTAGGCCTCAGAATGAAACAGTAACACTGAAGCGAGCCCAGCAGCTCTCACCCTCTGCTGCCACAGCAAAATGATGACTTTATACTGAAATAGAGACTCTATGGAGTGACATCATCTGCTCATTTTGGAGCACAAAGATAAGCATCCCAGCTGTTAGCAGTGCAATTACAGTGCATGCCACTGAGATGCCAAGAGTTGGCTACACGTAGAAAAGAACTAATGAGTCTGAATCCTTTGAACAAATAAATATGTAATTGATAAATAAACAAAAAGAGACACTCACTGATCCACTAATTTAAAATAACTGCCCAAGAAAGTTACATTTTGATGCAGATATGCCACATTTCTGAGTACTGACTACCAAGTTCAGTAGCACAGCGGAAGGTCTCTGCTGTCCCCCAACATGCAGCATGCTGCCCCACACACTCACTGCTCCTCAACAGAGCCCCCAACGCAGCCATGGCTGCCAAACAGTGTCCCCGTGCTGCAGGGGTGGTCGTGGTGTGAAAACTGAATGCCACCGGCTATCCTGCACCCCGCACACCTGCAGGGGAAGAGAGTGAGCAAGTTGTGCCTACCGGGCAACAAACAACTGTCTGCACTTCTAAAGGACAAAATGGGAAAAAGTGTAATGTAGCTGGTTATATAGGTGTGTAGGAAAAGTGGTCAAGGAGAAGAGGTGCCATACAGATAGATGAACTTAGTCCAAAGGCAGGAAATTGTTGGTATCAACCAGTTCAATCTTAAAGTCATAAGGACTTATATGCAAAGCATTCATAAACTTTATCATTAAAACCCATAGGTAAAATACATACACAAATCCACCAAAGGCTAGTACATAGTAAAGCCTGAGCATACTACTATGCAGTATTATGAATACATAACTTCAGAGACTTCGGTTTAGTACTATTATCTATTCATTTCTGAAAACATTCACAAAGATTTTAATCTAAATAATCTAATTTCAATCTAATACCAAAGTGTGTATGATGATGGTGAGATTTGCATTTGCAGTTTCTGGCAGGCAGTCACTACTTCAAGGACACTTACTCCAAAAACAAGGTGGTGGGGAACCTGAAGGTACGTTTCGCAAGGTAGGACATGCTTGAGAGTTGGCCATGGGTTTCTGAAGTATTTGGTATGAGAACATCAGAAGTAAAACCTAAGCAAAACACAGATGGCCAAATCCAAGTACTCTAGCCCACCTACCAGAATAAAGGGACAAGCAGATCATTTTTAAAAAGGTATCAAATTACTTTTTCTTGTATTTGAAAAAACCTGTGACAGGTGAAAAACTATAAAGCTGTATCAGACTGTGGATAAAGGTCATGTCAATATAAATAATAATTTAATAATAAAAATTATACACTGTATAAACCTTTATTGTCAGAAGACTGTAAATAAATACAGTAACAGTTGCTACATAGGAAATGATACAGCAGCCTATGTGGCATTTGGAGACAGGAGTGTAGGCTGTGGGAGAGAAGGGCACCACAAGACTTAATTAAAGATACATTTAAGAACTAAGATTTTGAAAAATCTCGGTCCTTATCTCTTCATGCTTCAGCTACTAATTTATAGAATAGGGATAATGGCACTTTTTCTCCCATAAATATGTGTCATATGAGTGAGTTTTGAGTGTTTGAAATAAGGCCAGAAGTACATGTCAGAATATGTACACGTGTAAGTATATATAGATACATAAACACGTTGTAGCTACAGATGTACAACACATGACATGTGAGCGCGCATCTCTGCTGTGCGCACGCAGGCGTGCATTCCCCAGAGCAGGAAATCTCGAACGGTGCCTTCATGTCTCGCTTCGCTGCAGGCGACAAGGAGTAGTGACGACAAAAACCCCGAAGCCACAGACCTCGGCTGCACTACAAAGTGCCGCCTGGCCGCTGGGGTGGCCGCCGGCAGCACCCCGCTCCCGCTCCCCCGCAGGCCCCGCAGCCGGGCTGCGCGCAGCGCGGCGCCGCCGGCAGATGGCGCTCTCCAACCGCGCGAGGCCGGGCGCGCGCCGCCCGCAGCGCGGGGCCAGCGCCTTCGCATCTTCCCGGCCCCGCTCGCAGGGTGCCAGCGGGTGCTGGAACGTCGGGGAAAAGGAGCGCAATAGCTTTAGCTGGGATGTAACACACTTCTGTTTAATGGATACTTGTCACCGTGCTATGCACGTAAACAGAATTATATTTATTGGACTAGAATCGCATCTCAGTTCTGCCTGAGTAAAGCTGAAATACCTCAGCTGTAGCCACCGGAGATACTGCAGATGGGAACGACAGGGGTATTTGGCCCATTGTTAAAATATCTTCATGTAGAAACAATGCAGGAACTATGACCAAGTTCCTTCATGACAGGCTACGTTGACTCTAAGTTGAACCCTCTTAAATCGGCGAAGTTACAGAGGTGTGGGGGAGAGAGCACACAGAAGCCGGGCTTGTTCGAGCTGCTTGATCCGAACAGAACCATTTTGCATCCTATTAGTAAAGGCGAGTTTATCTGC
Source organism: Falco biarmicus (assembly GCF_023638135.1). NCBI lineage: Eukaryota > Metazoa > Chordata > Aves > Falconiformes > Falconidae > Falco > Falco biarmicus. The sequence goes on from NC_079290.1 coordinate 50,499,087, forward strand.
TATTAATATTATTTTTATAGATACATATCAAAAATAGAGATGGGCTTAGAGCTCTAAGAGACCCACTTCAAAGCTCTTTGACTTACTGGAAAGTTCAGAGTGAATCAGACTCTTGTGGTTCAATCATCATCTCTTAAATAGGCTTAACCTGGAATTACAAACCTGAGTGAACCAAAACACGGAGGAACACTTAGTTTTATAACATGTCCTAAAAGCCAACCTGTTTTATAATCTTTCGGAGTCTCAGAAGCTTAGATCCTATTACAGAACTGTATTGATAACTCTGACTTAAAGTTACTGATTTTAAAAAAGCTGTATTTATTGGTGCAAAACCTTCAAAATGTGGAGGCTTTTTACTTGAATTGGAAAAACTTTCCAAGATGCACAAATTTATTCTGACTCATTGAACTTTAAGCCTACAAGACTGGAGCTTGACGTGGTTTCATAACGGTCCTTCTTTAAGTTTGCTGCCATTTCTGCTGATGGTTCAGGTCAGCATTCTGAAGGATGAGGAAAATACGAAAGAAGAGGTACTCTAAAGACTTGTTTCAAAAAATTTCTTAAGGCATATACATTGGGGCAATAGGAAGGAATAGCATTCCCTACTAGTTTTCTTCTACTAAGTTAATTTTGGGCTTGTTCCTCTCCAACATCCAACCTAATCACAACTGAGGTACTTTTTGCCTTCTAGCTCTACTAAACCTTTCCTGCTTCCAAAAGTTACATCACTTTCTTACTTTCCAGGATACACCAGCTGGCACTAAGGGGGAAATACAAAAAGTACGGGTAACACTGAAGCTGAGTTGATATGTTTTACATCCAACTGGTTATTGAAAGCTGATTCACTTTTTCTTTTTTCATATTAACAATTTCACACTTTCCTTTGAAATGTAGAAGGTTTATGAATTGCAAGAGCTACACTGTATGTGTGAGTTGCTTGTACTTTTACCCCTTCTGGGATGGTGTCGTCATCTGCCTCAATGAACCTCCAGAGCTATTTTTAGTATGCTCTGCTGGGCTTGGGGCCTCCTGGGGTTCCTCTGAACCTCGCTGTGCTGCGCTGCCTTCCATGGGCTCCGTGGCGCGTCCAGGGAAAATGTGTTTAATAGCGCTGCCTGAGAAATACATTGTGGTCTGGGAAGAGTGATCCAGCATAACTTATTTAATATTCTGAAACTATTTTTCTTGAATCTGCTGTGGTTTATCCAGATATTTAACACATTCTGATCAACAATCTTGCTGGTAATTGATGCTTCGTAAGGACATACAGGCTGTCATGAGAAGAACTAAGCTGATGATGGCTTAGCTTGGTTCCTTCTTCCCTCTTTGATAACAAATACAGTTCTGGCACCCTTCCATTTCCAGAAAGCTGATTAACAAAAGTTACTGCCTTTCTCAGAAAGCCTCACAAGGAAAGAGATTTGGTGGAGCTGTCAGATATGGGGAGACTGAAGTGAGGCTCACAGGTTGTTACTTAGGCACTTGAACAAGTGGCCTGATGTAAAAAAAAAAATTAAAAATAGAAAATAAAAAATAATCCATTACTGCTGCTTGGTTGAAACTTTGGACCTAATCATTTAGTTGGAGCCAATATTTCAGGCAACAGAATTGCTCGGATCATTTCTGACTTGCTTTGCAGGGCAGCAATTAGCAACACAGTGGCATTAACAAGACAGCTTTACATGAGCTTTTGAAGTAAAAATTTAAAGAATCTGTAAAAGACCAACTACTTTAAAAATGTGAGAGAGAAGCTTCAGGACTGATTTTTCAGAGGTGGGTGCAAGGCTTTGCCCACAGGCAGCATGACCATCGGAGCCATCCTCTACCCTCTGCAATCCCCCCACTGCCCTGCTCCCCCAAGGGGGAAACCTCCTGCCTTCCGCACTCGACCTTTGTGTTGCTTTTCTTGCACGAGGATGGATGCTGCACATCTCCAAGTGCCCTCTCATCCACATTTGCGGTAAACACCCAGAACACCTGTTTACTCTGACTCACCTACTCCTCACACAGACTCTCCCTTTTTTTGACAGCAGACCTCACTCAGGTAGTATGTGCTGCTAATATCCTTTCAGGACCATGTAATAACATGCCTTATACCCAATTCCTAACATCCTTCAATCAGCTCAGCCAGTGGGCTAACTGCTTACGTTCCTGTGATTTATATAAGTGCAATTAATTTAAACTGCATCACTCCAGTGTTATGCTGGTGAAAATGCCCCGAGAGGGAGTACCTCACTGGTGAATCAGACCCTTTACTTTTAACAAACATACAAAAGAACAGATCCCGAGCCAGTGAAAATCTGCATGGCTCCATTCATTTCAACACACAAACTTAAACCAGCTCAAGGTCTGAATCACAGCTCATGTAACAGACTATTTAGATACAGACTAATGCCTCACATCCTGAAATGCAATGCTTTCCCAGAGTTGGCAGGGGATGGGGGACTTCTCAGATGGAGCAGAGCTGAGAGGGTGCAGGAACCACAAATGCAACCTTTCAAAAACGGTTTGTGGATTTCTTCATTTCTGTGAAGTTGAGGAAAGCAACAGCTTGTGTCTCTGCAAGCACTGCTCTCCTGGGAAGAGCTGTCTGTTCCTTCACCCCAGCTGCAACTCAGGTACCTGGGAAGTCCCTTTCCTTGCCACTTTCCCTTTCCTCCCATAGCCTGGGTGTGCTCCCTGCAGCTCGGAAATCCATGTGATACCTTTCACTGACAAGACACCAGAGTGAGATGCTGAACAGCTGAATCTTTTTAATCAGTTCTTGAAAATGGCGAACTTTCTCTGCACTTGTTTTGGCATCCCCAAGATTAAGAAGTCAGGCAGCTTGACAAAGCACTTTACTCTTACGTGTCTTAACAGAACCAGAGGGAATTTTTTTTTTCTTCACATCTATTCCAACACCTGCTACAAAAAAAGGGCTGGGGTGGTCTCTCTAGAACACCCACCTGCACCCCCTCCCGACAGGACAGAGCCCCAGCAACACACCAGCACGGCATACTGGTATGTGCCCAGGCAGGTGTAGTTAATACACAAGGCTGGGGGGGAGGATAGACCAAGAGTCAATCAGAGTGTAATTTGTGTTAGAAAATTACCAGCATTCAGCTGTCCAGATTTTAAAAATGCAAATATTTTCAAATTAAAAAACCTATCTAGATGTCTCCTCTAAATCAATCTAGATAACCAGAAAATTCTGTGGCACATTTAGGTGACTTTCATCCTAAATGAAATACATAATACAGATTGTACCTTCATAGGAAATCAAGAGGTCCTAAATATGCTAATGGAGAAGAATGTTTTAGAGACATTTAAATTACCTAGTCTATAATTTGGTGGGGGATTGCTTATCTGTGCATCTTTTAACTGCTTTGGATAATTAGGAAAATTTCCTTGGCAGTGCTTTAAGAGGATAGGCAAAAGAGTGACATAACTACTCCCAAGGAAGGAAAGATCGAGGTTTTGCATTCTGCAGAATTTTAAAGTAAAAAAGAAAGTATTCTTCACATGAACAGTCTGAAGCAGTGTGCACATTATGTAAAACCTCTCACCCCGCTCTGAAATGTAATCTTTCCCAGGGCTGTAATCTTTTCTCCCTCTCCTTGAACTCACTTGCAGTATCTCCCTGGCCCTTCTGCCTGGAAGGAGGCAGGTTAGGGAGGCAGGCTGCTCGTCTCTGGCCTTTCCTAAACACAACCGTTCAAAGGCAGTTCCCAAACACAGCAGGCACACCATCAGTTCAAAGGCTTCCATTAGCTCTGCCGGCTAACTTGTTATCTTGTAATGTCGTGTGTGTGTGCGCGTCCCCCTCCTTCTGCCCTTAATGAACAGTTTGTTCCATTGTAATTCTTATAGCAAACATCTGGAAACCAGACTTGTTTTACAAAAAAAAAAAAAAAAAAATCAGTGCCTATGACTTATCTCCGTCAGAAAGAAAAAATAATTCAGCTGAATCAGTAAACAGACTTTTTTTTTTTTTTTTTTCCAAACCACTCTGACCGACACGTTTTTCTGGACCGAAGCTCCGCAGCGCACCATCCACCCGCCCTGCAGGACAGCGCGCGCCGCCCGCAGCCCGCGCCCCCGCGCGCGCGGCCCCCGGGGGGCGGGGCCGGGGCCGAGCCCGAGCCGGCCCCTGCAGCGGGATTGGATCCTGCCCGCGCCGCCGGGGCGCCCTCCCAGGGCAGCCGCCCGCTCGGAAGGGGCTGCGGAGCCCCCCGAGGTGATTGGCGGAGCGGGAAACCCTTCCCCCCTGCACCTGACGGGCGGGTATTTACGGCACTTGTCAGGGCGCCCGGCACTGCCTCTGCGCGGCCGCGGTGCGTGGGGCGCGCCGGGCCAGCAGCGCGGAACGGGCCGATGCGCTCGCACTGACCCTGCGCCTCCGCACCGCCGCGCCCGCCACGAGCAGAGCCGGGAGGAGGGAGAAGCCCTGCGTCCAAAATGCCACGCTCCTTCCTGGTCAAGAAACATTTCAATTCGTCCAAGAAGCCGAATTACAGCGAGCTGGACACTCACACAGGTAACAGGACGGAACGTGCCGCCGCCGCCGCGTCGCTGGGGAGGTGGCGGTGGTGGCGCGGCGGTGAGGAGGGGTGGGAGCGCTCGCCAGGCTCGGAGGAACGGGCGAGTTCCTCGCTAGCCCTTTTTTTCTTTCGCTTTACAAGGAGGGAGTTGTGAGAATCAAATCTGTCAGTGCTGCCCAGAATGAATCACAAGAGTTTGCTCGTCCACGCGAGCTCCAGTCACTTGGAGAGCATTTGGAGTTTTCCTGCTCCGTGTCTGCCGGTGGTGGAATTGCGACTTTTATACAAATCCTGCAGGAAGTTTCACTGCTTCATTGTGTCAGGCTGCATAGATCTGGAAACAGCACGCTGCCGTGAAGAGACGCTCCGACTGTAGTTTGTCTGTTCCAGGACACTGTCTCTACCCCTCAGAATATTTATGTATGAAAGAGCATTTCCTTAATCCTCCTTATATTCAGATGACCGTACTGTGTGTTTAATTTATGCACCTTTTAATCCCCTAAATGTTAATTTTGCTGCCTTTTGAAATACTTTTTTTGTTCTCTTACTTTAAAATTTTCTTCTTTCTCCAGTGATTATATCCCCATACCTATATGAAAGCTATCCGGTCCCTATCATACCACAGCCAGAGATCCTGAGCTCAGTAGCTTACAACCCCATTACTGTGTGGACTACAACTGGGCTGCTACCATCTCCGCTACCCAACGACCTCTCTCCGCTTTCTGGATACCCCTCATCTTTGGGAAGAGTCAGCCCACCTCCACCTTCTGACACCTCCTCCAAAGATCACAGTGGTTCAGAAAGTCCCATTAGTGATGAAGAAGAGAGAATCCAGTCCAAGCTTTCAGACCCCCATGCAATTGAAGCCGAAAAGTTTCAGTGCAGTTTATGCAACAAGACCTATTCCACTTTCTCTGGGTTGGCCAAACACAAGCAGCTGCACTGTGATGCCCAGTCTAGGAAATCGTTCAGCTGCAAGTACTGTGACAAGGAGTATGTCAGCCTGGGAGCGCTTAAGATGCACATCAGGACCCACACGCTACCTTGTGTCTGCAAGATCTGCGGCAAGGCTTTCTCTAGACCCTGGCTACTTCAAGGACACATTAGAACTCACACTGGTAAGAACAACCATTGCAATTGCAGTTTCTTGTTGCTATAACATCAGGATGCCTTTCTGCTATTTTTCTCCACAGGTGGAAAAAACCAGCAGTGTTTCTTTACTAACCTTGAAATAAGTCTGCTGAATTTCAAACTTATTGTTAAAAGACCAAATCCTTCCTCTTTGGGGGTGGGCAGGAGGATAGAGATAGCATGGTGTCATAGCTGTGAGCCAGATACTGGCATAAATCAGCGTTGCTCCCTTGAGAGTTTTAGGATGGTTTCTCCCACTTCCACTAGCCAAAGGTTTTGCTTTAAGGATTTTATGTTAACTTTCAGGCTTTGGAAATTGCTAACTTTGAGAAGGCTCCAGCTGACTCTGAATTCAAGCAGCAAAACCAGAAAGGCAGTGCATGAGGGGCTGCTTTCTGACTCCTTAAGCAGCTCGCAAGTTTTCCATGCGCTATCTCAAGTCATTAAGAATTAGAAACACATCATCACCAAAGTGAGTTTTGTTTTCTGTTGAGGCAAGATTTGATTCTGAGTATGGCACTGTGTATAACGTAACATCTGAACAGCTGTTTACTGCTTGTCATTCAAAGCCCTCAACCCCAGTAACTAAAGCAGTGCTAAGCAGAAAAAGTTCTATTAAAATATTTGAAAATCCTGGGAGGAGCCCAGCCTAAAAGTATTGCCTGCATCTGTAAATGCAGAAGGTGTCAGCAGCTTGTCTTTGGAGACTGCACCTAGCAGCATATTCTGAAAAAACTGAGTTCTGAAGTGCAGTCAGCAGTGCTGAAAGTTGATGGATCTGTAGCCTGGTTAATTTTTTGTTACACATTATTATAACAAATCCTTTCTGTTTGTTCATTTCTTAAGATAAAAGCAGGTTTTACCTGTCCTAAACATGTACTTTTTTAAAACTTTATCCTACTTTCCTTTGATGTTTCCTTTTTAGGAGAGAAGCCGTTTTCCTGTCCTCACTGCAACAGGGCTTTTGCAGACAGATCCAATCTGAGGGCTCACCTGCAGACCCACTCAGATGTGAAGAAATACCAGTGCAAAAATTGCTCCAAAACATTCTCCAGAATGTCTCTTCTGCACAAACATGAGGAATCTGGCTGCTGTGTAGCACACTGAGTCATGCAGTCAATGTTTACCTGGACTCAATGCATTTCTCCACTCCTGTTCCAAACGATAAGTGGAAATCCAAAGGCGTTTTCTAGTCTACTTTCCAGCCAAAAAAACCCAAACACCACCAAGCAAGCAAACAAACAAAATAGTGGAAGAACTTAAAATGTCAGTAGAAATGAGCTTTAAGTAGTTTCTGTTCAGTCACACATTCGCATTCTTAAGTGTGAATTCTGAAATATGGGGAAAGACCATGCATGACATTTCAAGTAGATCTAAAGGAAGAAGCATTATCAGCTTTCTTTGTAGATGAAGCCAAACGTAGGTTGCCTTTTCTTGCTTAGAAAAGGCCGCAAAGTTAACAATACATTCCTGCCAAGCCATTTCAACCAAAGAAACAGTATTTTAAGTGGAACTCTTAATTAAAATACTACCCAAGTGAATTTTACTAGACACCATTTATCTCAGGTGCCTTAAAAAGTATTCCAAGTTTACCTTAGTAAATGTTTAATATTATTCATTGCTGTGTTTTTTATTTTATTTTATTAGAAGCCAAGGCCTTCATTAATGAACTGAAATGCTTTAAAACTACATAATTAAGAGAAAAAAAATGTAACAGAATGTACGAAAAATTGAAAGCTACAAATTAACCGCATGTGCCTTTTAATAAAAAAAAAAAAAGACTGTAGCTTCAAACATTCCTGGTGCATGCTTGACCATCTTTTAATATGGAATAGTTCCTCTAAACTTTTATCTTTTTTAAAAAACGGGAATAAGTGCAAGAGAGGGGATTCATGGGAGTTTGACAATTATTTTTTTTTTAAATGCACAAAGGAAATGCAATATTTTCAGCATTACCCCTCCAAGTGCCTTTTTTATTGATGATTTTGTAAAGTATGTGGACATAATGTAAATATTTTTATTTTTATATGATTGAATGTGTTATGAATGAAAGTAAATTGTTGCCTATAGCAGCATCTATAGATAACTTGAAGAAAGTGTGAAGTGAAATTTATGTTGTTTTCTAGCCACTTTTTTACAATAAACATTTTTAAGTAAGAGTTTTGTTGTTTGTTCTAATTAAAGAAAACAACCATATTTGGTTTATGAAGGCTTTAGAAGACAGAAAAGTGCAACTGTCTCTACATGACAAAATTAAGATAAAATTTCAGATGAATTTCAGATGCACATCCCAAGTTCACAAGTATTGAACATCAGAAAGAAATATACCCATTGTATTTTCAAACATTTAAAGCCATGCAGAGCATTTTTCTAGAGTCACTACTTTAAAACAGTATTCCTTTTCTGCTACTTGTTGTATGGCAACACTGTGAAATACATTTTATCAAAAACATTTAAAAGAAACTTCTTTCTTGCATTTTAGCAGTTGAAAGGATGCTATTAGAGCCACCTTATTATAGCACTTTTCCTGAGACTCTGACATTAGGAAACCTGGGTGTGATCCAAAGTTCATTAAAGTCAGTGGAGCCTTACAGGAGTTCAGTAAGATTTGCATGGTGATCTTTTAAAGCAGTAGCCAAGTCACAGTACGATATACTTTATATGGCCATTTCAGAAAGCTTAAAGATATTTTTATTAAAGTATCTTACATGTCAGAACTATCACAGGAATGTGTTATGACTGTAACAGCTAATACATCGGAAGAAAGAATTGTTCACTAATAAAAAGTAGAAATATTTTTCTTCAAGTTATTTGACTAAGGACTCTGAGATCCAAACTATAGAAAAGCATTACAATATCAACAAATCATGTCTCATCATTACTGACTAGTGCAAAACAACACTATTTTCAACTTTTAACAAAGTACAAAGCTAGACAACAGATAAGCACTAGCTGGCATTCAGCCTAAACACACCACATCTCCATTAGGGTACCAGCAAGAGCGAGTAATAGCAACAGCAAAATTCCAACAATTTAACAAGAATGTTACAGATGGGTAAACACAAAGTGCACATTTTTTGAAAAAGAGTACAATTCAGCAAAATAAGGCAACAGACCATGCATGCCTTTTGACTCCTCCAGCTGAGCTCTGCTGAGGAGTGCTTCAGCAGGACTGCACTGGAGTAACATGGGGAATAGGTACATGACAGAAGTTTTGTACCTTTTCTTCACAGAAAGCACAATACTGGAAAAAGATCGGCTCAAATGAAGCTTTTCATATTCTCCAAGCATCTTCTGACAAAATCTCAAGGTTATAACAACAATTCCCTAGTACCTGCTAGTTGGGTTTTTTTGTTGGTTTTTTTTTTCCAGGAAATAACTAGAGAGTTCAAGAAAGATAGGGTTAGTGGGAATTCGTGAGGTAACATTTTGAAATGAACACATGAAGGCATCAAATACCCTTGAAAAGTTTCATGTGGTTACTCTATTGATTTGCACTTCCATGTCATCTACTTTGAAGTGCTTAGGCTCCAGCAGCTCTTTTTGCAGCTTTCTCTTCCCAGAGCAAAGTTTACTGGAGTATGAGTAAAGCTCTGGCAGTCAACAGCTATTTGTACTGTCAAAGTTCTAGGTTTGCTCTCCTGTGTCATGTCACAAGGGCTTTCCCATTGTTTTAATTCACACTTCAAATTCTCTACGCCCATAGTAAATGAAATAACATAAGAGCTTGACTTCTTGAATGAATGGTAATGCTACTGTTGTCCTTAAGGGAAATCAGATGAAAACTTCATCAAAATACAGTATGCTAAACCAAACACAAGTGGAACTGGTCTGATTTGGAGATGACAATTAAGATATGCTACTTTGCATGCCTGTAACACCTGTACTCATAAAACACAAAGATGGGAAAGGCTAGAAGCTCTTCTGGCTCATCTCTTTAATTGAAATAGAATGCTCTATCACAGATCCCTAGCTCTCTGTCCAGTTGCAGCATAAACTTCCCAGGTGGCTGAATTTCTCTGTTTTTTCCTGTGAGACTGCTTTCTATTTGCTGTCAGGATGTTTCTCCAAAACATTTTCCATTAATATTTTTACCTCGTTACTTAGAAATGCCCTTCTGTACCTGCACAAGCTTCTTATCAATGTAAATTGAATGCTGGTCAATGACTCCTTTGACTTTCTCAAAACGTGATGGAAAATCTCCCTCCACGGTGAATCTACCTGTTGAATCTCTTTGGCCATTGCTATATTTCTTACAAGACAGCTCTCATTCTACATCCAAATAATCAATTTTAAAAATCTTTCTTAGGAAAACATCCTCCCTTCACTCTGAATATTTTCCAAAATCAGTCACTTTTTTTCTTTTTTACTTTTAGTTTTTGACACCAGTGCTAAATGCAATTCTTTTAAATAAAAAGTTATCAAAAGACCAGTCCCTCCTCTAAAGGCACCTGAATGACAGCTACCGATATACACCATGATTCATAGCTTATTTAACTCTTCACCAATTAGTTGTTTAAAATCAGTAGACCTGGGGAAGGGACTCTTGCCCAGAGGTTATTCTGAATCCCTAAATATACACCTTTTGGATTATATGATTGCCCAGTATAGGGAATAAGAGCTAGATACTTTCTTTAGGATGTTCTGGCAATTTACTTTCACCTCCTGATTGTACATTCAGTGTGCAGAGACAAGCCAAACCACCACAGCACATGTGCAGTTACAAGTCAAATGTATGAGTTTCCCAAGGCTGAAGGCCTCATTGATTCACTTTGGTTTCCTCTTTTCCCTTGCTTCCATTTGGACATGATTTTCACTTCAGAGGCAGTAGAATGAAGAAATATGTGCATGGAATTAAGACAAAGTACACATTTGTGCTCAAAGCACCACAATTATCCTACCACCCAATGTGAAGTTCAGAAAATCATCTTACGCATTCACCAAAGGGTTAAAATAAGTGCCTCTCAGAGTAAGGGACCATGAAATCTGTCTCCTGTATTTTACTCTATTATTTTGATTATTATAGTTCCTGTTACCATTAAGCAAGCTCAGGGCTTATTACCCTAAGCTCCATAAAATTGCATAAAAAAGCAGCACCCTAAAGATGCCATAATTTCAATTAAAAAAGGAAGGGCAATGGAAAACCTGGTAATTTAATTCTGATGTCTTGTGCTACAGCTGATTTCCCCTGCCACAAAAACAAGTCAATATTTCACCTTCAAATATATCTTCTTTTGTTTTTTGGTTTTTTTTTTTGAACAAGACATCTTCAATGATATAACATTACTGCTTTAGAAATAATAATTTTTACTAGCTTTCCTGGACTTTTGTTTTTGTCTCTTTAAAGTAGGTGTTTTAACAGGTAAAATACATAAACCAGGACAATTGTAATCCTGGTTCACAGAAATATAAAGAGCGGAATGTGAGAAGCACACTCCAACCTGCATATGTTGTAATATCAAATGACAGATGCAAGAAGTAAGAACAGACCGTGCAAGTGAAAGCACAGAGTCATGGAACAGCTGAGGTGGGAAGGCACCTCTGGAGATTGCCTGGTTCAACCCCTCAGCTCAAAGCAAGGTCTATAGAGTAGTTTACCCAAGGCTGTGTCCAGTTGGGTTTTGAATATCTGCAAGAATGGAGACTCCACAACCTCTCTGGGCAGCCGGTGGCAGTGCTCAGTCATCTTTACAGTATAAAAGTTTCTTTCTTAAGTTTAAAAGGAATTTTCTGTATTTCAGATGGCATGCACTGCTTCTTGTCCTGTCACTGGACAACACTAAGAGGCTGGCTGTCATCTTTACTGCCTCTCATCAAGTATTTATAGACAATGGTAAGTTCTTCCTTGAGGTTTTTCTTCTCAAGCTGTCTCAGTCCCTCCCATATGATAGGTACGCAACTCTCAATTACCTTTGTGGTCCTTCATTGGACTCCAGTATTCCCATGTCCACCTTGTACTGGTGAGACCCGAACTGGACCCAGCACTGAAGATGGTGAGTAGAGGTGGAAATACAGCTCGGTTTCTGATGGGATGCTGATAGGATGTATAAAGCTTGTGGAAATCATATGAGCCTTAACAGTAGAGTACAAACAAAAATTACTCTCTGTCCCTTCTTCCCAAAAACTTTAATTCATTCCAAATCTATACAAAGTCATCAGGAACTTTGAAGGGTATGGGACTGTGCTTTCCTGGGAGAGCAAGAGTGCCCTGTCCTGTTGCAGAGGACAGCATTGGTCAGATGGACAGATTACCACACAGGTGAGTGTGTGAGTATGTGAAATGGGTTTCTTAAAGGGGTGCACATCTTGCTGCAGAGGCATATCTTTTTTGAGATACTGTATGAAACATGGCTTAGCAAAGTCCTTGAGGCTGCGGTGCAGCAATATTTGCATCACTGTCTTTTCTGAGGGACACATAGCCAAGCCATGCTAGAGGTGGGGGTTTTTTAATACACAAAAGTTGTGTTGTTTTCACTTGTTTGACACTTTTGTCACCTGGTTCCTCTTCACTTACCTTTTCAATACTTCAGGAATGGCATCTAAACTGATGCTTTTTTGTGGTTTTCTTTCCAGGTCACTCACCATTTTGGGTACAAAAACATAAGTAAGTGCTCCTTCATGGCCCTCCCTCTTTTGTTTTCCCTATGCCTCTGTAAGACAAAAGTTATTGCAAAATGCAACAGCTGTTTTTTGTGACATCCCTCTTCTCTCTCCCTGTTACCTGGGTATTGAATATACCCATCTCTTACCTTTGTTCATCTCTGCTTTATATGTACCACCAGAAGTTTGTCCAGTGTGTACGCTAAGCAGCTGCAAGATGGATGGAGATCACCATTTGGCAGCCCTTGCCAAGGGGGAATAAATGCCCTTTTATATGTCTTTTATGAAAACATATTTTTACATCATTTTGTCAAAAGAAGACATAGAAAACAACAGTCACATGAATGCCAGCTCAAATTCACATGGCTTCCAACATTTTCGACATAGCTTTCACCCTGTTACTTGAAAGAGCAACTGAGGTGCATTCACATGGTCTCTTCACACAGGTAGACATACAGCTGAGCAGCCTGCACATTCAAACACACAAATCATTTCGCTGCAACTTTAATTTGGGGTATCTGCTTCAGAAAAACCCACAAAGATCACTCACTTTGTTGCTAGAGCTATTCCTCAATTAAAAAAAGTGGGGTTTAAATGCATGCACAAGGGTGCTTTCTAGCAGCAAAAAGTTAAAGGAGGGTGTTCTTCAGATTGTTTACACATCCACTCAGCATAGGAAGGACTCAGAGTGCTACACATTCTGGAGCAGAATACTTTCCTAGAGGTTTAGCTTTACTTACATTATAAAACAGTGCTTTTTGCCTAGCCAAAGAAGACTACAGAAAACCATTCCTCACCTTGTTAAGCCTCTTCATTCTCCTTACTTCTCATATTTAAGCCCACTCTGCCAGTGCTTTCTCTGCCTTACATAAGAATCATCTCCTTCCCAGGTGTGTCTGACAGGGGATCAGAGTCAGGGCATCACGGATCTTTTAATACTAGAGAGATGTGGGCATTGCTATGTCCTCTAACCATCTCTAGATGTGGGTTCGAACAACAAATACATGTTGCATGCTGGGCCATCAAATGGCAGCAGCCCCCAACCGTCACCTTTTCATATCTTCTTCAAAGGCATGACCTGGGAACACAGGAGCTTGGTCTAACACATCCCTCACAGAGAAGTGCCTACGTCTCGCTGAGTCCTGTGGGTTCCCAGTACGAGCACTGAACAACAGAGTACCAAGTCACAGACATCTGCTAAGTCGCTAATAAGCAGCAGTTAAAGTATAAAGTTGCACCGCAATTAGCTCAGATTTTTCACATGTCCCTAAACCAGAGTAAATTCCTTTGAGTGTAACCTGCCCTCTCATGTGGGCTGGCAGATCGTCCACAGCTGACAATGAATAAAGAGTTAGAAGAATGAAAAATGACAGTTATTAAATAACTCCAGCAAAAACTGAATTAATAACAATCAGCAAGCTAAAGTAATAATATTATACATAAAAGACTAATAACCGCCCTCACCTCTGTAAAAGCTGCATCATATTTAGCATTGAATCATTAATTTTTCACATTTTTGTATGTTATAAAAAGGTATCTTGGAAGACAGTTCACCAAGATTTGTAGCAAAGTATTCACTATTCATCCATAATACGTGAAACCGGGCCAGGCTGCTATGTCCTGGGGAAATTTAAAAAAGAATCTTGTGACTTGTGATGGACATTTTGGTGATGTTTGTGAAACAGCTTGGCATCCCAGCCCAGATCCTAACTAGTTCTGACCAGACAAGGCCTATCCTTAAAAACAGTCAGGATTTCTGACAGCCCTGACTTCTGACAGAAAATCACTTTTTGTGGAAAACAGCTTTGAGCTTCTAGGTAGTTGCAAGAAATTGCTCCACTCTGTTTCTCTTTCCCCACTTTTCCCACTATTGCAGAAAAAAAAGTTGCTATTGCTGATATTTTTATTTCCCAGCAACCACTCTTCACAGGTTACAAAATCGTTACTGTAGGTTCTGGTTTGGCGGTCACGGCAGAGAGCCATGAGCGGGGGCTGCTTCCAAATGCTCTGTATGTCCACAGAGTACGTCAGTATGCCACAGTGGCAGGACAACATGGGTTCTGGGAACAAAGAGAAGAAAAAGAGAGGTCTTCAGGACTGTTGACACAACAGCCTTCATAGGAGGGCATGGTAGTTAATAGATATTTACAAGCAGTAAATATCAATTACGAATTACCTTCCAGGTCAGGCTTCTGTAACAGGAGAAACTCAGAAGTTCAGCACTGTTTAACTTTGAGAAGAAATTTTGACTCCAGCAAAGACTGCAGCTGATAAATCAGGTATGTCTGATTACTGTTCTTATTGCCATAAAATATAGGAGGTACTAAGGACTAGTAAATCTTTTCTCACTACACATACATAAACTATGAATAACAGGAACATCCAAATATATAATATATAAATATACATATATATATATATATTAAAAACATTTAAAATGAAACATACAGAATTAAATTTTGGAACATACTTTAAGAAACAGCTCTGCTACAATGCTGGTTAATTTTTATTTAAATGTAAGCTTTTAACTAAAACCACGCTTCCATTGTTTTTCAGCTTTTAAAAACAAGAATATTCATATTTTCTCTCAGATAAAGCAGTCTTTTCCAGTTTTGTATAAAAAAATCAAAACCAAACCCAAAACAAAACCCAAACAAACAAGAAAAAAAAAAAACCCACAAAACTCGAGAGTATTCTTCCTTTCTACCAACTTACTTAGATCCCAGAAGGCACTGAAGGGAACTGAGTTATTCTGAAAATCCTGATACTATGCTCCTATTGGTTTTATGTCTGTCTGGCATTCTGGTGTTGAAAATTCTCCTATGTACAGGGTATTCTGGGACTGTCCCATACAGTGATTTTCTCCGAGTGAACTTTGCACTTGCCACTGCCAGAAGCTGTATTTCAAATCTGTATAGACATTTGCGAACAGAAATGGCAATTTTTGAAAATCCTTTGCTGTAGTGTGATCCCATGTACTACATACACCATATGGATTATTTGTTTAGGTTTGTAGTGTTAAGAAGGAAGTAGAGCCAGAAGTCTGTAAACCTAGGCATCTTGTTCTTCCTTAAACACTGACCTATTTGGAGCTCTATGGGTCCTTTCTTCTAATAAAACTTTTTTCTTGCTGTATGATCACACAGGCTGGAGAGGGATCAGAATTATCTGTGATGAGCTCTTGCCTTTTCCTGCATTGCTGCAGTTTGTATGTCAGGTTGCAGTGCTAGCAACGATGAGGGGGTAAATCTGAGTTTCTGTGGCAAGTTTATAGGGGTTTTCAGCATCTTCCTCCATGCTTTTTGTTATGTACCTGTGGAAAGAATGCACGATATGGACTTATCATTTAGGCCAAGTTCAAGTGATTTTTGAAAGTATGATTCCTCACAGATTTTATGATAACTGCGGACTTGATGTTAAATCTGAGCTTCCATATATATGAGAAGCTTGTTTTATTCATCTTCAGTAAATGCCTTACCACCTCATTTATCTCCATGTTTAAAACAAAAAGTAAAAATTTCACAAGAAGTCTCTTGAACACAGCCTGAAATTATGGATCTTCTCTTTGCACTTTTAGACGATGAGCTTGAGAGGGTAAACACTGCACACACCATGCTCGCTGCTGCATGCTGACACTGTTAGAAGGAGTGTTACAGCTCTCAAAGGAAATAAATGCCTATTTGCATCTTTGGTCACAAATGAAGAGGAAGGATCTGTTCTGCAGCATTTGCAAAACCAAAAACGTGTTGCCATGATGTGTGTCATTTTGGTTCCCAACTTTAAACAGGAAATAGCTCTTAGGTCTTTTAGTCCAGTTAATCTTGTCTTGCTCACAGTACTTTGTTCCTAAACATAAAGGAAGTTGTTTTCTCAGAAAGATCTTAGAATTTGGCATAGAACTTTTTTTTAGGGGCCCATAACTAAAATTGCAACATATATTACCTACACAGATGAACATTATAGCTCAGTATCCATGCAATCCCTCATTTTGAAAGGAGGAAGTAATATTTTGAAGAGGTGCCATGTAAAGTCAAATCATGCATATTTATTGCTCCTTCACTGATGACCAAGTCAAACTATCTAGGAGCAGGACAGTCTGTCTTCTCCCTTGAAACAGAGCCACTTTTGTGAATGTTAATGCTCACTATGTTGGATGAGATTGTTGTTTAGCCTTGTTTTCATGGTCTTTAATGCCCTGGTAGCAGCACCTAACATGCAGCCAGGAGCCACCACATTCCGACCTGGTGAAGCTGGAAGAATGCAGGCCAATATTTAACTCGGGTATCCAAGGATGAGCCTTCTTTCCAGGAGATTTTGCTGATGTAACTGTGAAGCAAAGTCTCTTAGCATATGCACAATTCATATTGACAAAATGTGCTTTGCTAACAGTGCTTCTCCTGTTTGCCCAAGCACAAGAACAACTCATAAGCCAATATAACTACAACTAGCTTTTGTCACTACAGAATTGCTGCAAGGAAAAAAACAAGAGCGAAAAAGAAAAAAAAATAACCACAAGAAAAAGCCCAACAGTGCTACACTCTTGGCAAAAGTTCCTGACACAGACCTGATTTCAATCGCAGGCCAGTACAGTTTACACACTTTCTTGCTCCCAGGATTGTGCCTAAAGTATAGTCCTGACACTAATGCTTAAATTACAGGGGTTTGAGGTGACTTGTGATGGGAGTTAGGGTGCAAAAATGTATGCTTGATGTCAGAAGAAGAGCCAGAAACAGTCCTTCTCACAGTGGGACTACAGCAAAAATGCCAGAGTTGATCTTTTTGCTTGCATTTTATTTTCTCCTTGCCTGCTTTTAGTGAGGATGAATAATGTCCATGTCTTGTAACACCTCGGTAATAGTTCAGCAGGATTGCTGTGACCCTTCCTGGTTGGACCAGGACTGATTAGCTGCAGATTTTGATGTATGAAACCCAGCTGACAAGCCAGGCTTGCAGAGTCTGTATTGTTGCAGTTTCTGTTGAGCAGTGTAAAATTGTCATTTCTGTTGCTCTTTGAGGGAGAAACTAATAAGCTGGCGGAAATGGAGAGTTGAAGTGAAATGCATTTCCTTAATTACTCCTGATTTAGTTTTTGCAGATAACTACACATACGTGGATGTGCTGAGCTGGGAATGTTGCATTTTGGTTTTAGCCATTTGAATCTCCCATCTGCTTATGCCAAAGATGAACCTTTCCAGGTGATCTAAAATGTAGACTTCTTAACTGATGTGAATGGCAGCCTTCCTGCTTTGAATTCCAAGTTGTAAAAAGAGAGTTACATTGTCAATCAGCCAGCAAATGGTGCTGCACTAGCCTTTCTAGAAAAACAAACAATGGGTAATAAATGACTTTATGGTAGGATTGAATTTAAAACAAAAAAATCCTTATCAGTGCAATATGTTTTCTGGCCCACTAAAACTCTTCTGTTTTAATCTGTTCCAGCTACATTACATTTCCTTTTTTTTTTTTTTTTTTTAATTAAAACAAGCCCTTCTAAACATATATATGTATGTATACATACAAATGTAGGTATGTATATACATGGAAACATTTTCTGCACTTAAGCAAAGATAGAAGAGGGAAATGACACTCTAAATGATACTTCAGGGGGGTTTGAGCAGTGCCATTAGTATGTGGCACATTCCCATTCTCCTCTGTATTCCAAAATGTTAATTTCATTAAAAACACTACAGTGAGTCTCTTGTTCCTATGGTTACCTAGAAAAAACAGGGCTCTGACAGAAATCAGGTGTAACCAGTACACTTGTAGTCACCTTCAAGAAGCTAAACAACACGCTGCAGACAAGTCTTAAAGAGATATATTGGCACCACTTCACTCAGAAAAGTTTCAATGGGGACAGTGCTCAAGGAGATGATAAATGTTAGCAAAGGAACCAGTTCTCTGGCTGACCAAAGCATGGAAGGAGAGCGTGGGAGAACACCATAGAGCAGATCTTCACTATTTATTGAGCGATATTTTACTTTGCTGTTGCAAACAGGAGGAGTTAAGCAAGAAGAAGAGAAAACAAACTGCTTAGCAGGTAAAAATAAAGCGCAGGAGTTCCACTGCATCCCAGAGGCCTTTCAAAGCTAATGGGTATATGTGAAATCAATGGATACATGAAGCTTCTTGGATCCTACTGGATTACTTTTGTAAAAACATAGAAAAACTCTACTGGGAGTGTCATCTCCTAAGAAGATTTCTGGGATTTTCAACACTGGAAAAATATTATTGTTTCCACCTTCTTTTCCATTCAGTTCTCACTTTCGAGCCACATAAATTGCATGGCACAATGAACCAGTGCATGGACTGGTTTCCAGAGCCAAGTAGCCGATATGCTGCAGGCTGGCTAACAGACCCAAAGGGAATACACTGTATTATTTTATTCAAACATCTTATCCTACAGTTTTCAACATCTATAAAGAAGAGTCAAGCACATAGTTCCCATACTAGTCAAGAAACCTTTATGCTTATGGAATATAGTCAGTTTGTTTTCTTTATTTGGGCTTTTCCCTGACTCTTTAATGGCAGCACTGAAGTGTAATGCTCCTGTGTAGGTTTACCATTCACCTGTGTTATCCTTTTTCCCTAGCACAAATTAAGCTGGGACACAACTGAGGTTTTGGGTTTGGATTTCCTCTGTGTATTCAGCAATCTCATCAGAGCAAAATAGAGCCAGGTATCTTCCTGTGCCCATGAACATACATCACTTACGTTTGCTTAGGAAATCTGATGCATTCAGGAAACACTGGTCTTACTAGTTGTAAGCAACACAGCTGTGAAGAGTACTCAGAGCATCACATCAGACCTACTGCATAAATGCAAACTCTTGATCTGCACCTAAGTGAGAAGTCACATGCAACTCCAAAGTGTCACATTTTCTATACATTCAGAAACCTTCTGGAATATCAAGGAGAACATAGCAATCCTACTTCTACATAGATGTTCTGAAAAAAAGGGAATCAATATGCACCAAGCAACACAGGAGAGAATTTCAGTTTTTAATAGAGATGAGGATGGGAGATAAGACTGCCTACATACGCAAGGGATATAGAGCACAAATCCAATCCTCCTTCATCTATGCCTCAGCCCAGGAGCTGCAGATTATAACCTTTCACCCTGTACTGCACACAGTGAGTGTTCAGCTCCCAAGTGCAGAGCTAGTTTTACGCTGGAGTTTTCAAAGTGCCTGGCTCCAGTGAATAGACACAGTCTTCCCTTTTTTGGCTCCCCACTAAGTAATGCCTGCAGAATATGTCAGACAAATGCTGGAAAGGTCAGGGGGCAATGGCTGACAGGAAAGCTGGTTCTCATGGCTCTATCCACAATATCGTCCTGGTGTCGTACAGTCCTGGTCTCTTGGTGCACATCTGGTTACATTCTCACTGCATGTCAAGGCAAAACATTGGTGAGCAGCCTCACTTTCCCATGCAGGGAAGCTTGGGCATACAGGCAAGGTACATTTCAATAGGTCTCATGTCCTACGGTAGGGAACAACCAACACTGTAATGTGTGAATTTGCTCCAGAGTCTAGTTGAATCCATTATATCCCAATTTTTGTTAACATTATATATATTTTCCACAGGCCAAAGGTCAAGAAAGTGTTTTCCGACTGCAGCATAGAAATGGTGTGGTTTGCATCATGTCATGTGGGTGTCAGAGAAAGGAAAAGACCATAGGAGATCTGCATGTGTCCCTGTGGCTTGCCCCTTCAAGGCCGCTCCATTCCACAGGTAGGTGTTGTGTTGCAAAGCTTACATGGAAACCTCACAGGACAGAAGAGCTAAACAGAATCACAGTCGGTAGCTCAACAGCAAAAGCTTTCCACCCCTGTACTGCTATTTGAAAAAGGGGCAGCATTTCAGAAGCTTTTAGGAAAAAAACACACACTTAGATGCTGCCCTATTTAAAATCTGGCCTTGCGCATGCTGAGTTGAACAGCAGGTTTGGAAAGTCCCATCAAGGAGGTCATGCTATAAATTCAGATTTATACCCCTATCAGGTAGAACACAGGCTTAAATCCATCTCCTGCATTTAAGTCCATGCACCCGGACTACTGTGCTATGACTCATAGTCCAACCTCCTCTCTTTCCTTTTTACACCTGGATACCTCGCAGACTGGTAGTTAGACCACTTGGAGGTGAAAAGCTGGTTCATATTCTACCAGGTGGGGTGATGCCTAAACCAGGAAGTTCCCGGGGCTAACCAAGCACATGCACTCGCAGCAGTGCATGGATCAGTACAAGAGGATAATTATTTCCTGAAGTCCTGTGAATGTTGTCTTACACCTTCTTAGTTTGTATTGCAGGCAGCTCCAAAGATATATTTTAAATGCATTAAACAGATTAGCTTATGTTATACATATATATTAAACATAAACCTGTGAGAGTAGTCAAACAAAGGCACTGGAACAGGTTGCTTAGAGAGGCTGTGGAGTCTCCGTCCTTGGAGATATTAAAAACCCAACCAAATACAGGCTGGGGAAACCTACTCTAGCTGACCGTGCTTGAACAGGGGAGTTGAATGAGACAATCTCCAGATATGTCTTCCAACCACAAGAATTCTGCAATTCTGTGATTATAAAAAAAAGGGGGAGGGGGGAAGTAAGATTTTAAGGTTTTTTTTTTATTATTTTCATGTGAGTAAAAAGGCCTAGAGAAAAATGAGATTGTTTTGAATCAGATCGATGAAATGTATTTATTGTTTTAGCCACAGAACTGCAAATTCAGTTATGGTCTTAATTCCATTTACTGAACCCCCCTAAATTCTGGCCTTGTTTTCACTCCGTTGAGGTACAACAGCATTGATGGATGTGTGTGGCACCAGTGTGACTGGGATGTGAAATCATGTGCTTTCCCCTCACATGAAGAGGCATTCCAGCAATGATTAATCATGTATTTTCTCCTTTGGCAGCTATTCACAGAGGTTTTCATTTGCAAGGCATGATTTCTTTTTCTTTTTATTGTCATCGTGGTGAAGTCCCTAATAACTGACATTTACTGAGGGAGCTAGGTGCAGATTTGTCTGAGATGTATAGGAGATGGGCTAATTCTATGTACTATCAACCTGGCTTCAAGAAATCTCAGAAATACAAGTCTTCCAGCTGAGATTTATTGACATTTCTTAAAGTCCTGATTTTTTTTCCCTTGAAGCATTTAGTTCAGTAGATCTTTATCAACCTATACCTGTACATACATGAAGATCCATAGGCAAGGACACATGTTTACAACAAATTGCTGAGACTCTCCACATCTGAGGTTGTTTCTGCATATTCATGAGTACACCTAAGGGCTGAAATATCTTTTCTGCATGACAGATTTTGCCCTAATAATTTGTACAGTATATCATTCAAAAATAGTAACTACTTCTGGACAGGCATTTCTGAAGTTTCTCAAATGTATTTTCATGGTTGCCTGAAGTTTTCTTGGTGTATTTAATTACAACAGATGCTATTTTGTTTTGGTGATGCAAATGATAAAATCTTAGAGAATCTTTCATGAGAAGTGTCTATGAGAAGATTGGAAATACCACAAACTTGTATTTTCATATTTCTATTGATCATTACCATGTTTCTTAATGCCAGAACCTCTAGATCCTGGAAAAATCATAATATTAAGACAAATTGCTAAATAAATTTGGAAATAAACAGCAAATTGGATGTGGAAATA
Source organism: Falco biarmicus (assembly GCF_023638135.1). NCBI lineage: Eukaryota > Metazoa > Chordata > Aves > Falconiformes > Falconidae > Falco > Falco biarmicus. The sequence continues at coordinate 50,521,006 of NC_079290.1, forward strand.
CAGGCTTCTATCATTAAAATATATATTCCCATGTCTTATTTATTTAGGACTGTGTTTATGACAAAAACCTTTAAAAGAGGTGAATTAAGTTTCTTATCCTGATTTGGTTAAACTAGGCAAATTTGAAGTTCATTTTCTTTTTTTAATTTGGTACACAATCTATTTAAACCTGTTGCAGTGGAGCAGCATTTATGTTTCCAAGCAGCAAGAAATCCCAGTTCCTTCATTTATTGATTTACAAATTTGCCGCATATATCATTTGTTGCATCAGGCTTTTTCTCTCATAAAGAGACCTTCGTTAACCAAAGTGGAAATTATTTGCCATCAAAAGGAATTTGAGTATTTACAATTAATTATACCTTATTTTCCCCAGGGCATCCAAAGCACAGCAAGATCTGTACTGTCATTGCCTATCATCTCTAAAACGTGAGATGCCAACCATACATATTTAATTGAACAGTGTATTCAGTTAAACCAATAAAACTATATTGTTCTTATCAATATCACTTATCGTGCTTGTCTGAAGCATGAAAAGTATGTATTCTTATTTAGCATTTTATTGACGGCAGTGGAAAGAGAAGCTATATATTTCCTCATAGTTTCCCTCCTCCTGGAGCAATTTCTGCAGGCCAGTTTGTTCTTTACCATCTTTCCTGGTATGAACTCCAAGGCTGGAAAATAGACTGCAGCAAAACCTCAGTGTAGGAGTACCTCTGGACAGTACACACTCACTGCTTCTGCATATGTCATGCAGGGGTTAACTGTCAACTGTTTGTGCAGAAGAACCAAAAATCTAGATCAAGCAGTTAAACCTAACTGACAAAGACTAGTTCTTATCTTTCTCCTCATTTATCTCAAATAAAATAATATAAAATATAATCTCAAATAAAGAGATTTCCAGGCTCTTAAAATTAGTTTTACTAAGTTTTTAAAATTATTTTCTTAATTATTTTTTTTTAAATTAAGTCTTGCATGCCCTTTATTCGTTAGACATCTGTAACAATGAATGCACATTCACAGTGGCTACAGCTTAGCAAACCTGTTTAGGCAAATATGTGCTTAACTTTCTGCTACCGTTCAAATCACTGCAATGTAAAAGGTACCTGATTTACCATAGGCTGTGAGTCGAGCCTTGCTCCACTTTTTTTGCCCAGACACTGGGCTAGATACAGCCACAGTGTCAGTAGTTGATGCTGACCATAGTGAGGACTTTCCATTGTGAGACTTTTCCAGTGTTTGTGTCATATAAAGTAGTGCTAGAGGGATAAGGAGGATGAGAAAAACTTCCCACCTTTCATTCCTCCTTTCCCTGGGACATCAATTCCAAAAAAGCAATGCTCCAGCATTTTTTTTGGATCAAAATGCTTTTTGATCTGAAAAAAGTTGATTACAGGGTTTTTCATATTCAAAGTTTTCTTATAACCTCCTATTGCTGAAGAGTAAAAATTACTTCTAATAATAAAATGATTTAAAAATAAATCCCTGATATATACATTTTCTTTCATTCCAATTCATCCCAATGTGTTTTGCAAATTCAAATAGTCTGACATTTATATTAAACTTAAGAAATCCTTGGATCCAATTCTGCAAAGCAAGACATCAGAGTTTAGAGTCCCACTGATCATTTCTGTCTCTTAAGAACAGGATCTGGATGAATTAGCACCACTATTAATCATAATAATACATCTATGTCTTGGTTCTGAGATTCTTGAGATGTTTTCCAGAAACTGCAAACTGGCATGGTACTAGCCAAAAAAAATTAAAGCATAGATCTTAACTCTCCAGTGAATCCTTCAGAAACTGAATAGCTCTCACAGAATAATATTTCTGACAGGAAATATACACTTGAGATGTTTTAAGCCTGAAATGTCACATACACAACAGAGCTTAAGCCTGAGAATAGCCTCCCCTGTTTCTGAGATCATAACACTAGTAGTACAATTAAGAGGATAAAATACCACTTCCTTGCTTCCCATACCCCTCTCCAAATGAAATGTGAGTCACTTCATGAATTTCTTCTAAGTCTAATGGAACAATTTCAGCCTGTCCTGGACAACCCTCCTGCCCAATTCCCTCACACACGCACTCGCACACGTTATTTCTGCTAGCTTGGATTTCACATCCGCCTCTGCCCAATCACTTGTGGCAGGCTCTAGTGGTAAAGCAAACGCCTTGTTGCTGTTTTTCCCCTTAGAATTACAGATCACTGAAGAAGTAGCTTAAAACATTTCCACTGGAGAAAAATGTGATGAAACTGTTAAAGGTTCAGCAGCCTTGAAACACTAGTAGGCTATTGGCATGAGGATTATTCCCAGACATGATCTTTCCTTTGGAACCTGCAGTCAAAGTTTGCAATATTTGTTCGCTTCATGCCTCCTCAGCGTAGCCTGTCTCTCTGGCTGATTTTCTTCCTTTCTTTATCTGAAGCTGGCATTTTTTCCACTCTCGATAATTAAGCTGTCTCGATCTTAGAGACATGCCTATTTTATCACATGTATGTCTCGTACACAGTTGAAAAAGGAGATCTCCAAGGGAGAGGAAGGCTGGCGTCTGCCGTTGAAACGGTTTCAATCTGGCCTGAATACTTTGCCTGCAGTGCTGCAACACACAAGGGGGTCTTAACCTCTGAAACCTGCTGACTCAAGAGTAATTGGCCAGCATGATGCCACTGTGACCATCAACTGGAACAAATAAAATTACCCACCATTTCAGTGCCGTGATTGTCCTCTCCCACTGCATGATTCCATGAATCCCCCGGAGGACTGACCTGCTTATAATAAACAAATTGTTTTCTGGGCTCCTTTTCCATTGCCTGTAGGGGAGTTACAAGAAGACAGAACCAAGCTGTGTTAACTATATTTAGTGGTCTCCCCGCCCCCCCCCCCTTAAATTGCATCAGACAGTGCAGATGACTAGATACAGTATGATCTTTAAAAGCTATATCCTCAAGAAGCAAACAATTAGAGAGAATAGCATCTCTACAAGGAAGCTCAAGTTTACACAGCAGTAGAAAGTTACAAATTTAAAGAATTCAAGAGGATTACACATACCCAAGTTGGATGACTTAAGTACTTTTCCTGAGGAAGACAGCTTTAAAAGCAGGGATTCTCTTACTCTATACACAATTTTGTAATTTGTTTGCATAAAAGCAAGCTGTTTACACTATGGGACATGGCTATACAAAGGTTGTTGCCAAAATTTACTATCTCCTATAACACTGTAGAACCAGAATATCTCCCATGATGGCAGTGGTTTTATTCAGATAGACACCACTGTAACTGAGAACTAATTTCAGCTTTCTACCCCTGTCTAAAAGAAACTCACTAAAGATCAGAGGAGAGAGCTAGGAGTAGAGGGGAAGGACGTAGTTCTTGTTCTCTTAGTTTTCCTTCTTTATGACCAGATAACAGCACCCCCAATATCTGGATTCATGCAGAGGAGATAATACGGCCTGGTAAACACATCAGCAGGACAAGTAGTGTGAAACTTTATTTTAGTGTTTTCAGTAACTGCCTGAGCTGATAATGGCCCTAATGTGGCCACAATTGACTGCAGAAGTGCAGATTTAGTCCCAATCCCATAAAGTTTTGTGCTAACACTGACTGTGTGAAATTGCAGTTGTTTTGAGTATTCAGCCTTCATTTGAACAAGAGCAAAACTTGGAGGATAAAGATGTACGTAAACTGTTTTTTAGGAAAGCAGGTAGAGAAGCCAAATGACTTTTGCAGAATCATATCGTGATAAAGAATAAATTGATGAGACTGAGAAGTACAGTGAGCTACCTTGCCGTGACTAACAATAACCATTCTAAACAGCTGTCCATGTATTTCCGAAAACAGTTTGCTGTTTGTTGCCAGCTATTTCATTTAGGCACAACTCACTTAAATCACATGCTTAAATGTAGGCAGACTATTAAGCACATTGTTAAGACAAGGTCTTGAAAAGCCAAGGAAACTAAATGCTTTCTTTTCCCTTCAGTTTTTTCAGTTGCTATGCGTGATTACTTCATATCACTGCTAGATCCACTTCAGTTAGCTTGTTAAGGTATTTTGAGGGGTATTTAAACACATTTTCAGTTTTCTTTCTGAGTTTGGAAACCAATAGTAAGAGTATTTAAAGAAACAGCAAGAGTGTTGTTCCTACCATCCAAAATAATCACTTAGCCTGAACAGACCATTTAATCTGGAACAGTTCTTGTAAATTAGAAATAGTCTGACCCCTGTTTCAAATCTAGCATGCATCCTTCTGTTCATTTTATTTCCCAGCATATAAGGAGTAGATCAGACCTACAATGCTTCGATCATATACAAGTCTTCTCTTTATCTACATAAAGCGTTTTTCTCCCTAGCTCCCCCCTTTCACTGCTGCAAATCTTTGTATGTCAAGCAAGGGATAGAATAAGAACAGAGAAACTGCTATTTGGATCCTAACAGTATCAAAATGGGAAGGACACCATAGTTGTGCTTTTTACCAGCCTGCTTCTCTCATTTATATTTTGTCACATTACTTCTGGCTGTTTCAGATCCTCCTCTAAAATGGTTTATAGCCACATCTTATAAAGCACATTTCTCTACATCTCTGCTGTAAGGGAATGACAAGCACTGACTGGTGGATCTCCGTGTCTTATACATGAAGCATCCTTCTCGGTCATGAGACAGAAGAATTCCTTTTCATAAATAAACCCACAGAAAACTGATCTTCATCATTGTGATGCATTTCATTCACAGTGGAGGACTCTGGGATTTGAGGGATACATTGCCTCATAGAAAGTGAGACCTCAGGGCTACTATCCACCTGAGTATCGCAAGCAAAGTTGTTCAGTGCCCAGGCATCTGTAACTTGCCATATTATGAGACCATCTATAAGCCTAAGGCCCACCCCCCACCCCCAAATTTCCAGGTATTTTCATAGTCAGTAGGCAGATTTCCCATAACATACCTTCAATACGTAGATGATATGCTATGCACACAGGTCTTTTTTCACTCACAAAGCTTCTTTAGCTCTTTGCTCCAGAGGGTTTGAAGGGCTGTCACCTACCCCAGAAGCATAGCATATGATTGCATATACAAATTTAATGTATACAAATGCACTAACACCTCCTCCCCACCCAGCCCTGGGTGAAACTGGAAGCTGATCATGAAACCAGAGCAAAGAAGATCCATTTCCTTTGCTCAGAGGCCAGTGGCAGTGTTTGGGAAGTGGTACCTAATTAAGTATCCTTGAACAGAGGGCATTTTTCATTTTTTCCTACAGTTTTCTCTTGAAGTTGTTGCATTAGTTCAGTCTTTCAATGAGCTTTGCTGATCCCAGGACCATTTGGCCAGTCTTAAGCAAGGTGCACAGCAAGAAGATGTTTGAGCAGCACCAGCAGGACATTGGCTTCTGCCACGCTGAGCTCCCTGAGCAGGCTGTCAGGAGCAGTTAGCTTGGAAAGAGACAGGTTTGTTAGAGTCTGGGAGAGCAGACATTTGTACAGTTGGTTTTAATGCCTTAGGAACTATGGAAGACTGTAGGCTTTACTAGGAAGAGAGAGGAAACAGATCACAAACATGACGAATAATCTCTGGCAGATAACTCTACTTCTCTCTGAAACATAATCCCCAAGTACTCTGGGAAGAAGATAGATCATTATACCATAATGACAAGCATTAGTCGCAGGTCTCAGTTTTTCAAAGAAACTAAGTTTAAAAATAGGCTTCCTAAACCTTAAGGCCTGGAACCTTGTGCAGACATTAAAATTTGTCTGCATCTCCTAGCTTTACTTTTACATTTTCCCATCTGCAAATGACTGCATAAGACAGATCTGGACTTTATAGTTCTCAGTGAAGCAGTATGTCACCTCTATTTATACTACTGTGATCTTATTAAAGAAGGAAATCCTGTCAGTAGTAATCTCAAATTCCTTCAGTTATCATAAATTAAAACTCCTCACTTCCCTCTTGCAACAAGATTTTTTGTTTTACTTTAATGTACATACATGTGCCTATTTGTACATGTTTTTTAAAGTCTTTGTTGTGTTTTTCAGCGACATTCTAATGGCAACTGACCACAGAAATTCTCTAAATGGTAGTAGCAACAAAGACATAAACGCACAAAAGCCTTGACTAACTCTGGCTGATAAACATATCCTTGATGTAACTATTGGCTTAAGTCATAAGAAGTGTAGGTTTGTGTGTGTAGCAGTCAAATGGCGTCGGGAAGCTCTGGGGATCTTTTTGTGGCCTTGCTACAGAGGTCTTTGTGAATTTGGCAAATGTAAACTTTCTGAGCCTATATATCCCCTTCTGTGAGATGGTGACGGTATTTATACTCCCCCCACCTTTTCTAAAGAGGAATTTCAGCCTCCAGTCATGAAGAAGGGAAGAGTTTATTGCAGTTCCAGGTAAAGGATGTTAGGAAACCATGATCAAAATCATACAGCAGGACAAGCTTCTAATGATATTTTACATTGCAAAACGTAATAAAACATATTCTGGTTTTCATCATTTTCTGTATCTCATATTGAACTCCTGTTGGCTTTGTTAAGGTCAGTGGTGTTTGTTATATTTTTGTAAGACAGCCAAAGCAGTAGTAATAACAAATACATTAATTCTGCCTTATTTGACTAGTCCAGATTCTCAGATTTTTATTTTTTTTTCAAACATAGTTAAGTCTCCTTTATTAAAAATGGAAGAGGTTTATACTTTCTTTGGGGATACTATGATGTATGTTGTAAGAAAGCAAAGCTGTCAAATGAGAAGGATTTCTTGTGCAGATTTCATGGTCATAAAACATAAAGTGGTTTCAGAAAATGCAGCCAAAACAAAAGGCCTTTCTATATTTTGATCTACTCTGAATAGTTCTTATAATTCTATAGCAAACTTAAGACCAACAGCAAGGACTAAAAGTCATGATGATTAATGTGACAGGAGAATGAGAAGGTCACTAAAGGCATTGCCATTGTCCACAGTCCTTGTCACAGCAGGTGATTTGTAGGGTTAAACCCACTACAGACGAAAGCAAAACAGAAACATTGAAAATTCCCTGCCAGTGCAACCTGGGGGAAGAGAAAAATGGATTTTGATGCCAAATCAGCACATGGGTTTGATGCTGTGTGAGGACCACAAGCCATGCAAGCACCTGGAAGCTGCGATTAGCGCAGACATTCACCAATCTCTAGCCATGGCCAGTCTCTAAATGCTTCAAAGGAATGCAAACAAATAAACAAACTAGAGGCCAAGGTATACATCAAGGGAGAAGAGGAAGTGGGAATTCCTTCCTGGCCAGTATAAATATGGTATAAAACAAATGATCAACAAACAGAAATCACACATCCCCTTGGGAATACCAATAAATCACTACTTAGCTTTCACTTTTAAATCCTGAATTGTCTTTTCCTTAAACACGAAGAATTCTTCTCTTAGCAATGTTGTAGTCTTTTCTGTTAATCACCTGTTTGGAAGGTCATTCCAGGATATTACCCCCAAAATACTTAGAAAACTCTGAAATCCACTCTCCAAGCTATGGCTGCTACACTGGACAGCAATGCAGCTTATGGCTAGAATAAAGCCTGTAGATAATTCATACTGTTTGTCCAGTATGTTGAAACTAGAAGGCATAGGTAAGTTCAGAGCTCACAGTCCTCCCCATGGCCTTTGGCTCCTTTGCAGCATTCATCCCCAGAACCACTCTAAGTGCATGGGAAAGGTGCTGCCAGGGGAATGCAAAAACCTTTATTGAAGTGGTTATGGCCTTTTGGACCTGGATAAATTTCAACTCCTATCTTGGATAGGTTCAGAAAATAGTCCAGACATTACTCAGTTCAGCTTCAGCGCACTCATGGGAGATAGGTAAGTGAGACTGCTTTCCATCTTCCACTCTGGGCAGTTGTGAAACCACCCAAGGTGATACGCACAAGGGTTATGTCAGTTATGAGGGTCGGTGTTATGTCCATCTCATATCTATGCAATTCTTCTCACAGGACCTTTATTCCTCATGCATTTTGGTTTTGGTGTGCTTTTTGGGGATTTTTTTTTTGTCTGGTTTGTTTGTTTGTTTATTTTTCCACCCAGTGATTTATCTTTGATTTGTAAATGCTTTAATGTGGAACTAGTGATACTGTAACAGAGCTTCTGTTATCATAAGGTTTGGGTGATAGCAGCAATTCTTGACTAATAACACTTGAGTGAAACACTGATATACAGCTGCTGTGATTGCAAACCTGGAATAGAAGTGCTATCATTTAAAAAATTACCATTGCAGAAATAATGGTAGTATAGAAAGGCTGTTAAAGGGACAGTCTCACCACGCGTTAATCACAGAGTTCCTTGAAGTATTTGCAAATTACTAAAGAACCATAAAATATTTAACAAAAATAATTTTATTACATAGACATTGCAAAATATGAAATGGAAAACAAATACGCAAGGTGAAATAAAGCATTTCATTCCCTTTGTAACTTTTTTAACAAGACCAGGACAAAACACATTTTGACTGAGGGCTATATTTTGGGTTGCAGGGGACTCCAGGTCTAGAAGATGCAATGTGGTATCTCAGAAAACATTCTGTTGATACTATAAACAAAGATTAAATATGAATTAAACACACTTCTGGTCAGCCAATGAATGACGGTGCTTTTGCCTTAAGAGTACTGAGGAACTGGCTGCTACTAAATAGTGCCCAGTAATGGAACACAAATCTTGCTGGACATATAAAGAGGTGGCCCCAGCCATTAAGATCTTGAAACATCATTTTAGACATGAAATAAAGAGATATTATGTGAAGGGAGAGAGGGAGGTGGTGAGAAGTCTGACCAGTTACTCATCTGTAACACCAGCCCATCTTGCTAATTCAGCTGTGGTGGTTTGCGTGTTTGGGATTGTTCGGAGTAGTTAAATTGTCTGTGTGAACTGAAGTCCTGTATTTTCAGAAAGTCATACTAGGAGCCTCTCAAAATGCAGACCCACTGGTGACCTTTTACCTAATGTATGAGGCCAAACAAACATGAAGATTTTAAAGGCTTGCTCTGCTTATTTAATGCTATAAAACATGCTTTACAAAGTGGCTTCAGTAACTGAAATGAAAGGCTTCTTTAGATTTTGATCCATTCCTTGTGGTCCACTTGTTTCAACAGATATATCCTTTCCTCTATGAGAAATACAACTTGATCTCTTTCACATTCTCCAGAAAATAAAGTAATAAACTGAAATAAAGCCTGATACTGCAATGTGATGAGAGCCTTCTGGGAGTGGAAGTGGTCTCCACCTCCTTTGTCTTATATGGCTGGGTAGTCCATATAGCAGCAAGATGCACAGAGACTGTCACTGGAGGCAATTCACACCTTTTTTCAGAGAAGGGGAAAAGAGACCATTTAGTCATTTTCACAAGGCTTATTTGGAATATGCTTTCCCATAAGTCAGAAGGACTTTCAAAGCCTTACTTTCAAACACTGGTGTTCCTTACTGTGAGGGATATTTTGCAATTCACTAATAGCAATATTCTTGGTCATTTCCAGATGAAATTTTCAGTGTAGTTGCTTGACTATGGTAGAAAACTCAGGGCAGATGTGCATTTGAGATTAATTTATTCTGTTTTGTTGCCTTAGAGGACACAGTGGTAGCATATTACCTTGCTACAATAAAAGAACACGGATATGGGAAAGTCATCTAGTCCCTCTTGCTAACAGTGCAGACTTGCCCTCTGCAGCATTTTCCCTGGTGCTTTGTGCAGTCTATTTTTAAGTGGCCTAAGTAATGAGAATTTCTGCAGAGGAGCGTTCACAGGCAAGCCTCTTTCCTCTAACAAAGCTTTGGACAGATAAATAATAATAATAATAATTTTATTTTTCAGGTTTTCTCTCTTCACTCACCAAGGTCCTTAGGATGCCAAGTAGATATCATAAAACAATTTCTTGTCCCAACCAAGTTCAGCAATGTTTCTAAGAGATCAGTAAACAAAAACCGACACTAAAGACAGGGGAGGACAAGGGCTCTAGCAGATGTGCAGCTCGGGAGCAAAGGAGACTTACAGTAAAGATTGTTGCAGCAAACCCTCTCAGCAGAACCCATAAGTGTTCAAACTCTAGGACCGAATTCATGGAGGTTTCATTGTCAGTGCTTAGCAGGAGATTCAAGGCTTTTCAAGCATTCTCAGTATCTCACAAATCCAGACCTGCACTGTGGGAAATTTAAAAAGACCATGTTTCTGAGCAAAGCTATTGAGGTTTTAGAAACAGAAAAAAATTGAGAGCTGTCATTTTGCTTTTCTCATTTGCATTAACTTATAAAGTCAGTGCTAAAAATTTAATTATACTGAAAATCTTCTGTCTGTATCTGCTAAATCCTGATTTACAGGTGGTTGTAACCTTTTTCCGGGTAATATTAAAAGAGAGGAATGGAAGCGAAAGCTTCACTATCATCAAATTCAAACAAATGTCTTCAGGAAAAAGCATTAACCAAAAGCTAAGTCAAGTGCCTGTCTTTTCCATCCATGTTTATCAATGCTAAAACCCTACTGGTTGCTACTTGCACCAGAAGACTATTGCAATTTTTATAGGGGGGAAAAAAAGTGTTATATTTCTTTTTGACAGAACCATTAAGGAACTCTGTAATGTTTCAATCTGTGGTCAGTGCTCTGTTTTGCTTGGCTCACTAAACCCTCAGCCTCAGCTGGCATTTCCTAAATTAACAGCACATTCACTCCCCACATTAAGACAGTCAGACAAATGGTTCAGCCTAAACTAAGCAGTTTGACACTCATGTGCTTCAGCAAAGCTGAACAGCATCTCATGACGCTTACATGATTGGATGATATCATAATCATATGATAAAAAGCCATTAGGCCAGGACCAAAATCTAAAACATAGGTCATTATGTTAGATGAAAAAAGCATACCCATTTGATAGAAAAAAAGAAACAAAAAAAGAGTTCTGACACCAGGGAACATCTGGATAATATTTACATCTCCTGTTTAATTTGGATGCTTCAGTTTAGTTTTCAGGATGGCAGTGTATAGAAACAAATTAAGCCAATCACTCTATCCGCAGTTTAGAAAACCAAGATTTGTTTATAGTTTCTCATATTAATACCTCTTCCACTTGGCCAAAATGCCTCATGAAAAATATACCTCAAACGCACAATTCCCCTTCAGTAACAAAGCTGTAATTCAGCATAATTCTTTGTTGATGGGATGAAAAAGGGAGTCATGTAAACTTGGAGTATTGAGATGAAGAGATAAAGTTGGGCCATAGGAAACGAAACAGTCTTCAGTACTGTAGGGTTAAACTCAAGCCCATTAAGAAAGTCAACAAAATTAGCATTTTGGGGCCCATCCTACTTTCTGTTAAATCAATAGGATTTTGTCACTAACACCAGCCAGAGCACAATCACAGACATGTTCAGTCTTAACATAACATGAGCTGGATGCAAGCTTGCCGGATGCTTCCTGTGCCTGGGAACCTGCAAGTTTAATTCTGTGATGAGTTTGTTACAATGCTTATTTCCAAGACCAATGAAAAACAAGAAGCAATTCAGCAATTCATATGTAGAACGTTATAAAATATTATCTCTAAGAGAAAAATTGGCAAGAGATTATATTCTTATGTCATAGGTAATTAGGTAAGCTCCAGAACATTCAGGTTGATAGAAGGAGATACTGATTTCAAAATGCTAAAGAGAATGCAAAACCTGAAGTCAAAATTGTTAGTTACAAACTCAGAGGGACAGGCAGGGAATTCTTTTCATCAGGCTTCTCTATTTTTGTATATACAAGGGATTTACTGGGCCAAAATTTATTGAATATTACTGAATATTGTTGGAGGATATAAATAACAACATTAGCATGAGTGAATTACAGTGTCCAAACCCCAGATGGTTTGGGCTGTTTCTGGTTTGCTGTTTCTAGAGGCAGAAGAATAGCCCAAGCAAGCTTGCTGAATGTTTCTCAGGTCTGTTTAGACTGCTATGACAAAAAACACAATGTAGACACTCCAAAATTAGTACTAAATGAGCCAGCTTTATTCTAACAAGCAATTCACTCACGGCTGCAAGGAGCTGAGGGCTGGAAGCAAACCCAGCTGTTACTCAGAGTGCCAGCAACATAAACCTGATGTCAGGTTTCTATTGCCCAGCAAGCCCAGCTCCATGGGCTGAGCTTGCACAACTGCAAGGAAAGGTAGAAGGTTCCCTGCATGTATGCAGTGTGTCAGCGTGCCTGCTGCTGCCTGCTGCACTGCAAGCTGCAGCACAGCCACGGCAGCAGTGGCAGAGGCAACGTCAGGAAAAGCAATGAGAGTAGCAAGCTGGTGCAGCAAAGGCAGCAGCAGATGACGGAGCATGTGTTGGAGGAAATAAGGGGTTAGTTCCCCCCAGGGACCACTTCCACAGGGCAGCGTGGCTAAGATGGCACCACATTTGTCTCCCTCCACCTTCTCCATGCCTCTAATGCTATCCCAGCAGACACTGTAGTTTGAAGTGCTCCCCATGCCCTCCTGGCACACCTCTGGGTATGCAGCTTATACATTTAATCTGTGCTACAAAAACACTACTTTTTGCTTGCAACATAGCCCTCGTCTGTTTCAGATACTTTGAACTGAATAACCAAGAGTGACATGATAATTACGTCTTAGGGTTGCAGGGACACCCCACAGCCCAGAGGAAACCTAAGGTTGCTCTCTGAGATGCAGGGGTGCAAAGTCCATCTATGCATACCGGTAATTAAGTGTTCCTGGGACTCTGGTCTCTGGCTCTGAGGCCAACTGGCAAGGAAGAGCACCCCATCACACTCCCACCCCAGCCGTGCCCAGCTGGCCTACTGAGAACAGTCTCAGGGCCATGATGACCTCTGGACCATCTCTGGCAATTGTGTGACAGTGCTGGTGGGCACTGCCCAGAGCCAAGGACCGGCCTCACGTAGCAGCAGTGCAGCCAGTCAACTTCTCTTTAATCCAACCATCTCATTTACTAGTAGAGTTATAAACCACCAGCACCTCCTGCTCGGTGGGCAGCTGAGCCTGAGCAGGCTTAGGGCCAGAGGGTGGTCCATGACTCTTTTTTTTTTTCAGAAGGATAAATATAGCCACAAGGGCTGTGGTGGATATAAGCACATGGTGTCCTCAGCCCTGCTGTTCCAGGGAGGGAGAAGGAGAGCCATATAACTCCTGGCAGCACTGACAGGGGATCTGTTTCTTCATTCATAAAAAATGACAGGTCTTCAGATTTATTTAAGATTATATTTCCTCTGTCACTTCGGTGAGCACTCACCACACTCCCACCCCTCCAAAGGTGATGGGACAGCACTGCCAGGCAAAGCAGGCAGTGGGTGTAAGAGGCGGTGGGAAGGGAGGGGCTGTTGTGCCTTGTGAGTGCCAGCCCAACACAATAGTGATTCTTTACACCTCTGTAGAAAAATCCCGTTTTCTCCTGTAGCAGTGAGTGTGGGCACTCGACACCTTTCTTCCTCAGTGAGCCATGAGAGAGAGGTACAAGAGCAGGTAAACATGCTTCCTTACGATCAGACCTGTCTGTCATTTCTCATATATTGATTTAGACTTTCTACAGAGCCAGTACAGGACAGTAACAGATGAAAACAGTGTGCCACTTTATTCTTGTAAGGAACCTTTCCTCCTACCCCCAACATCAAAATTAACCCATTTATGAAGTAAAGCCAAATTATCTGTTTCTTAGAGCAGATGTTTTAGTAACGTCTTGTTTTGCTGTTTAAAATCCTCTGGACTTCAACATGCCTTGGCAAATTTGGGTGGCCAAAAGTGTGCTCTTCTGTATTAAAAATCTCACGTTCATTCTTTTTCTTCATTCTTTTTCCCTCTGTCTTAGGGCATGACAGAAAGAGAAAGGCAGAAATAGGAAGTTCAGGCCTATCTCTTCCAAATTGCTCAGTCTGTGCTTCCAAAAATGCTCAGGGAAAAATGGATGGGAACTTGCAAGCAGGGTATAAAATGCTCAGTGTGTTACAGAAGTGATGCAGACATTTAAAAGGCCAACTTAGAAACCAGTATGTTTCTCCTTTGACATCCTCCCAAGAATGTCTGCATCAGCCAACTTGCTTAAAGTGACAAAAGTCATTACAGATAAACACAGTGGATTGTTTATTTTGGAAAGGGACTGGGGCATAACTCCTTTGAGGTAAAGCACAGGGCGGTTCTTTCTTTACCTGCTGCGGGATCCAGCAAAGAGGCAAGGTGCTGCATGCTTTGCGTTCAAATGACTAACAAGACCTTTGTCTAGGCTTGAACTCTCATACCTGTTTTCAGTTCCTGACATACCTCGGATCCCCCCACCACCCGCCGAGCCCGCGCTGGAGTGCTTGGATGGCGAGCCTCTGGAAACAGGATGCCACTGGGATCTGTGGGGAAGACAAAGCCCCTCAGAAAAGCGAGCAGCCTCAGGCCACTCTAATTACAAGTCCCTGCACTGCTTGAAGGTACTCAGCTGACATGCCTGAACTGTGCAAAGACCTTCAAGTGAACTATTATACAAAGCTCAATGTATCACATGGTTGCAAAGCAGCTGCTAAGTCTCACTGTAAATGAGGCACAGAGATGATAAGTCACATACTCTCATATACAATGTGTTTAAGGAACCCCCCACCCTATGGATTTTACTGCCTTAGGCTGGGATGAAACTTGGGAGGTGAAGGGGAGGGAGAGGGATGTGGGAAAGAGTTTTATGTGAAGATGTTCTAGTCTGCATTAAGGATGTGTTTACTCCTAGTAGCTCTGGCAAGTTAATCATAACATGCATTTAAGTTCTTTCAATAACATCCCCCAAAGTGGATTTTTTTTTTAAATGTCATTTCCCTGTTTAAACCAGCACAAAACTGTATATCAAGATAAATCTTCCATATGAGACACAGAAAGCAGTAGTTACTAACATTTGGTTTCTCCTTTGCTCACTTTGCTTGGATACATACAAGCCTGAAATGTATGTTCTCAATTCAGACAGGAGAAGTGTAAATGACATGCATTTGATTGCACAGATACAACACACAGAAAGACCCACATGATTAAGAAAAAAAATCTGGCAAAACAGAAGACAGCAGATGTTATAACCCACAGTAATAAATATGCCATTTGTGATCATCTTAAAAACGATTGAATACTGTGGCTAAGGCTAGATGGCTGCAGAGCAGTGCCTTTAACACACCCAAGGAGGGGTTTCCTATAACCCAACAACATAGTGTGACTGTAGTCATGTATGGTCATGCAGGGTTGGGAGGGACCTGAAGAAACCATCCAGGGTGCTATGCTGAGATGGGCACCGCATCAGGAATCAGTGTGATGCTGAAATGGGAACTCAAATCTATGAAAGCCATTATTTCAGGCTCTCTGCACTGTCAGTAGGTGGCTCATCTTTTCAAGATTTCCCGTCCGCCCATAACAAAAAGTCAATATATTCCTGCCAAAGTAAAAAAAAAAAAAAAAGTTCTGTATATCATGAAAATATTGCAAACCAATAATGCAAAAGAAAATTTAATTCTCTTTTGAAAAGGTCTGGAAAAATAAATCATGGAACTTATTTAACTGGCTTGTGTATGCTTTTGGACAAGCATCCATAATCATACACCAGCCTTCCCACACCTTCTTCAAATCATTTTCAAGTAACAGTTTCAAAACAAAATTTTCCCTGTGTAAAAGATGTGTGTATAAAAGACATTTAATGACCGATAAGTGATAGCACGTTACATGCCAAATGTATATGATTCCTTAGGCTGTGTTGCAAAACCCTTTGAAGCAAGGCAAGGAAACTCATAGAGACAATATGAATGTATACAAGGAGCAGGTGATCAGAGGTTACTAGGAGCAGACTGAGAAAACTAGACAGCCCTAAATGGGCTTGCAGATCTTACTTTTCCCTACAGATTTGTTAGAGAAGAAAGATCCATAACACTAAGAGTAAATCTAGGGGCATGAGAATGATAGCAGGAGACTCACACTCTAGCTGTTATGAAAGGAAAATACTTCTTCATTAAAACTGAAGCCAGAGATTTTTCTCCTTTACAGAAGGTCTCAAACCATACTTAGCTTCCTTGGGACTATCTGAACAGTCAACCATTTGCTGTTGGTTTGATCCTGCTCTCATTCAAGGTAGATGCGTCCCTTTTCAACTTCAAAGACAGCATGATGACACCTTCAAGAACTGTGTTTTAATCTGGCTAACAGAGGGTTGCACTTAAAAGATTTTCTAATAGAAATACTACAGAAAGCAGAAGCAGGTCCAAACTATGTTAAAAACTCACTTTAAAAAAAAAAAAGAAAAAAGAAAAGAAAAGAAAAAAGAAGTTAAAACATCCCAAAGTAAAGTTGGACAAACAGGTTTAAAACTAGCACAGATGGCCTAATGTGCCTTTTACCCCTTATCACAGACATTTATATTATATGTCAAAATAATGCAGAATGCAGCAATAGTCAATGTTAGAACACTCTGTCTGGGTCATGTAGATTCATCACCAAATGAAACAAAGTGTATTTTCTCCTGGAGTGGGTCACTGTTCTCCTCAATCATCTCACGCTTTAGTTGTGTTTATTTTCAGCACAAATTTTAATCTTAAAGATGCCATTTAATAAAGAATTTGTCCTGATAG
Source organism: Falco biarmicus (assembly GCF_023638135.1). Lineage (NCBI taxonomy): Eukaryota > Metazoa > Chordata > Aves > Falconiformes > Falconidae > Falco > Falco biarmicus. The sequence goes on from NC_079290.1 coordinate 50,537,584, forward strand.
TAGCAACATATGGAAGCAGCTGTTTGCGGTTCTTGTTCATAAAATGAGTTACATCTTCCTTTACACAAGACAGCTTTTTATTTTGCTGCTAAACCTGCAGTTGAATCAGTACAAAATGATAATAAACATGTCTAGAGAGGTCTCCAGCTCAAAGCCAGAGTTACTGTCCATGAACTCTGCCACCCTTTAGTTCTTATTTCCTAGCAAAGGACATTTGCCTGATTTGGAGAACAGCTATAACATGCAAAACATGAGCTACATTTTGGCACTCAATTCTTAGTTACTGTTATTATTCTCATAAAAAAATAGTCTGGAGGCTGAAAATATCTTAAAAAATGTTAGTGTCTGATATGTTACACATTGCCTTAGTACATTACAGCAAAAATAAAACAGATAATGCTTTGTACAGCATGTGCAAATCATAGACTGTATCTACAGCGCCAAACAAACCAGGGCCAGGGAGTGAACTTAATTACCGGCCTATGATAATTCTTTTTACTTATTTATTAATACCTTCTTCTGCCACACTTTTGGCCTGTGCTAGCTACCAGTTTTCAATAATAATATCCAGTCATGACTGATAATAGACCACATGTGGCAGGGAGCACTCCCAACAGGTAATATGGGTGAGACAATAGATTCGTCTGTATTGTCCTCTAATACTAGCTGCACGGGCTTTGTGCATTCAGAGATCTCTACACACCTTTGGACCAAGCCATGCAATACAAGCCCACAGTTTCTGCACTATGAAACCCTAATTCTGATGGGCGGAAGCATAGCCCTCACCTTACTGAGCATATCTGAAAAGAATACACTTAAAGTAATAGTTATATCTTAGATCAACTGGGAAACCATATGCTCAGAGGAGATGTAGCACCACATGCTGTGTGACAGGGATGAGAAAACAGTCCCTGTCCAGGAGGTATTTATCAGCGTAAACATAGCCTTAATATCTTCTGGGTATGGCTTCTGGGAGAGAAAATTATGCCAAACAACATGTAAAAGGAAAATGTCATGATAACACTGATGCCTGTACCTTTGCCATGTCATTTGATGAGGTCTAGATGAGGTCTTGCAGATCTGGCTATGGGATATGGTGCTGTCTTTTTACAAAGGAGAGATGTTTTGCAGTCCATGTGGAGGGAAGAAATAGCCAGCTAAACTGGGAGGGAGAATGAAGTACATTCCAGGGTACCTTCAGGGGAAAAAATGGATAAAGACATCACCATAGAGAAAGGTGGCCCAAGAATAGTGACCAAGGAACAGACAATGAAAGGAGATGAAATACATGAGCCAGTTAGGGGGTTCAAGCAGGATCAGGAAGGCGAGAGCTGAAAGTCCACCAGGACACCCACTCCAGTGCAGTATTTGAGGGATGCTTTCAGGATCATGGTGGGTAAATGCAATGATTTATATATCACTGAAAAAACAGCTCTTCCAGCAATGTCATGTCTAGCAGTTTTGCAATACTCTGTAATACACTAGGTAAAAGAAGACAGTTTCTGTGGAGTTTGCAGGTTAAAACAGGCAAAGTTTAAGGCTGTGGTTCTGAATTGAGGATACAATATTATTGTGCTCTTTTGCTATGTATAAATTGTAACTGCCAACTAATCATTTTTAAATGGCTGATTTCTCATTGCTAGGCTAAAGCAGATGTTTAGGAGGGCATTGAAAGGAGGAAGGCCTTATACTAGCTCAAGCTTGGAAACCACTTGTCATTACCGACTTTTGTCAGTGATACCCTATATAGACACTATATCTACTGGGGATTTCATAATGCTCAGAGAGAGAGGAAGTCATGATACAGCATTTTAAGCAGGTAAAACATGAAATAAGGTAAAATAGAGGACTCTGTCCAGATCAGATGGGAAAATTATGCAGACATGAAAAATGTGAAAAGCATTTTTAACCAAAATTGTACTCACTCTAATTGTAATTTTATCCACACGCATGCAATCACAAATATAAATGGATTGACCATACCAAATGATGTCAGCCACTTCTTAGCTATAAACAAAACTTTCCTTCTCATGCCCCTTATTTGTTGTTTATTGAGATGCTTTCCTATCGTCTTTACTTGGCTTTCTCCAATAGTTTCACCAGTTTAATGCAAAACCTAGAGATAAAAAACATTCATTTAAGTGTCTGTCACTTCCTTCCCTGCTTTTCACTAGCAATCCCAGTTGGGAAATACTTGACATGCACTTGGCTTAGCTTCTTACAGCTATTCATAATGAGTTTTAAGGACTTTAATAGACTGTAAGACCTAACAATTTGCAGTAACACGGGGCGGGATACTGTGACCCAGGAGGTCTCTTTCAGTCCCATCTGTAGGTATTACCCTGTAACAAATTCAATCTCTCCTTTTCCTTAGCTAACCTGAGTTGAAATTAAGCTCAGTATTATAAGTCACAAATGACTGTATGGAACAGTATAAAACTAGCAACAGAGGAGAATTAGATACCTTGGGTTTATGCTGCCTGGACATATGGCAAGAACTCAGCCATAAGCTTTTAGCAGCTTAGCCCTGGCAGATCTTCCTATGGTGGTTTCAGATGATATCTTTTCTCATCTGTCCTGCCAGGTCTTTGCTGGAACTTAGCACTCTCAATGCAGATTCATCACAAAGGAATATCTGCCTATCAGTCTCTGCAATACACAGTCTAGGTTTAGCTCACCTTCACTGGTATCTTCCCTGCTAAGGTGCTGGGAAGATTGGATGGTGATAAAGATTTTTTCATATTTGCTATTCTATTGGGACAATTCCGTAGTTACAAATATATCAGAAACAGAAAAATAAGTTAATGTTCTCTGGGAAATAAATGCACCTCCTAGGTCACTGTTGCCCTTTGTGCTTTAAGAGATAAATTTAAGACTTTAAATGTCTCATTTACTTAACTTCATAAAAACTTTTCAGAACAATGATAATAATGGCTTACTACACACACAGCTGTTTTTTTAAATAAGTACTTGCAATTCTTTTAAACCACTGTACTCCCTTTTTCAGAAACAAAACCAGAAGACAAATTCAGATATGCAAATAAAGTAAATGATCCTGGCATTGATTAGGAAACTCATTAATTCTGAAATTGCTGAAGCTCAGGGTCAGGTAACTCTTGCAGAGCAGATTATTTAATATTTCATAGAAATCAGAGAATACAGGACATAAAAGAAGCCCCAGCACTTTACCTAGTTCATCCCTGTGCTTTGAAAATTCCTGCATTTTCTCTGGCCCATATTTTTTTATATTCATCTATTCTTTAAAAGCTCTTGAAACTTCCTAGGAACCTTGTTCAAGTGTTTAGTTATCCTCAGAGTGGTAAAAGGATTTTGATTTTTTTGTGGTCTGTGGGGGTTTTTAATATTTAATCTAAACCTTCTTTATTTCAAATTAAAGCAATCACTTTTTTCTGTGCTTTGTCACTGGACTTGGAGTATAATTGATCACCGTCTTCTTTGCAACAACCTTCTACATACTTGAAGACTGTTATCATGTCCTTCTCAGGCTCTTCTCTTGTAGACTAAACAAACCCAATTCCTTCAATCTTTCCTCACAGGTCATGTTTTCTAAACCGCTTATCATTCCTGTTGTTCTCTTCTGGACACTGGCCAATTTGTCTCCATCTCTTTAAAAAAGTGGTGCCCAAAGCTGGGTCAAGTTCACCAGCTGAGAGCTCAAAGTGTCAGGTAGATGGAATTACTACCTCTGTCTTACACATACCATTTCTTTTAATTCACCACGGAATAATGTTGCTGTTCAAAAAAAGACACTGTGTTCTTGAGTCATACTTGGTCTGTACCTCACTATCACCCTCGACTCGCAGCACTGCTGTCTGGGCAGTTGCTCCTGGCTTTGTATCCATGTGTGTGATTGTCCCTCCCTGGAAACTGCTTCACACTAACCTTTACTGAATTTCATTTCAGTGGTTTCAGGTCATTTTTCCAGTTCTTCACAATGATTTTTAAATGCAGTTATGCCTTAGAAAGCACTTACAATCTCCCTCACTCTCAAGACAAACAAGATTTTGTAATGACAGTATATACAGTCATCTAAAACACTGGCCAGAATGGATTTACCAACTAGCCATTTTCATAGTGAACTACTCACACCTGTTCCCAAACACTCATTTTTCAGCCACTTTGTAGTACTTTCATTTATGTCATTTTTCTCTAATTTGCTTGTGAGAAAGTTGTATGAAGATGGGTCAAAATGCAAGATTTATATATATATTGTATCTACTGCATCCTTTTATTCACAAGGACAGCTACCTCGTCAAAGAAAGTAATTAGAATGACTTGACATTCTTTTTCCTGATAAATCCATATTGGCTTTTCCTTATCACCCCTCAGTACTTATTAATTGACTGTTTTAGTAAATTGTTTCAGTATCTTTCCAAGTATTGATATGAGGCCAGCTGGACTTCATTTTTCAAGTCATCTTTCTCTCTCTGCTTAAAGACAGATGCTATATTTCTTTCTCCTCTGCTCCTCCGGGGCATCGTTTATCTCTTAGTACCCCTGAAATATACTCAACAATGTTACAGTGGCTGCTTTGCTTGTTCAATTACCCATTCCTTATGGATGAAGAAAAAATGGAACAGAGATATTACATTAAGGTATTTCAAATTATACTTTCAACAAATAAGATGTAGGTATACCACTTTTAATCTATTTATGAATAATAATACTGAGTATAACAAGGAAAAAACTGTCTTGTTGAGATGACAAAGCACAGATTGTCTCGCAAGACTGTAAGCAACAGTCTCTATAGGCAACAATTTTCATAAGAAAACTATGATTTATCAGTCTAAATCACTCCTACCTTTACACTTTCTTCTCACTAACAGTTGGGCTATGATGTCTAAACATCCAGTCTCCCAGTTCCCTAAAAGGTAACTTAATTAGCAGATTATCCTTCTTGACTATATTAATATTCCAGTTACTGAAATACTACAGCTGTTTCAGTTTCTACAATTAAAGTTTGTGAAAGGGGACACTGGAAAGTTTCTGAACACTTCAGTGTCCTATAGAAAAATATGGTCCGATTTAATTAATCACATTTATTAATCTTCACTATTTACATTCTGTCAGTACCAGAAGCCTTATTAGGGACGTCAGGCTTATTGTTTTATGTACTTGAGGTTCCTGTTGAATAACTTTTCTTTGCCCTTGAGTATCAGTGTAGCCTCTGAGTGAACCTAGCCTTGTTTTAATTTTGCCATTTTCTCCCTCAGTTACATTGGTAAAATGTCAAATTCTGTTTTTTCTGGCAAACACAAACCCTCCGAAAAGGAGGAGGAAAGGGATGTTTCTGCCAGTCTGTTAAACTCTAAAAGAAGATTAATTGGAAGGTGAATGAGACAATAAAAGATATTGTTTCATATACCTATTTATTCTCCACATGCAAGTTTAAATTCAATCAAGCAGAGGCACCTCAGCTCTGAGAACTGTCCCATTCCTCTGCAAGCATGCAAAACTCTGTTCAACACCATTCAGTTGGGCAGGGACATACAAGACCTAAGAAACAACACCATCAGTGATCTGGCATATTGCCTTTCAAACAAGTGTGGTCAATTTGTTGCTAGTTGCATTGTAGAGAGGAACCCCTTGCTGGATCCTCTAATGAAAAAAAGTTAACACAAAGAAACCTGGACAAAATCTTACCAGCATGATCTGCTAGAAGACAAGGATCTTTTCAGGTGAAAATGACTTTTTTACATAACCACCTCTTTAAGAACCATGCTTTCAAAGGAAGTTCTTCTTTAACATACTTCCCAAATAGTCTCCACAATGAAAAGGCTGCAGTTGAAGAGTTACAGAGTTCTGTTACAGAGAAGCAAATGCTAAGACAGATTTATGTTGCTACTGGTGCAGTACTTTTTAGCAGTTAGATGATTAACACTGTAAGTTCTAAAATACCAGTGTCTAATTTTATGAGAAATTAGGTACCCATGCAGAAATTAAGCTCATAGACACCTTTAAAGACATAGGCCTCTATGTCCAAGCACAGATAAAATATTCAGTCTAAACAGATCTAATGTGTATTCAGTGGAGGTTTTGTCTGGTTATCTGGGAAAATCATTACCAAATTTCTCTCTTCAGGTTGGAAGTATGTAGGACAATAGTCTGAATTTGCTTCATCAGAGTACAAAGAAGAAGTGACTGCAGTTGTAGGTTTGGTACTATTTGGTTATGTTTTTATTCATAAAAGCCACAGAACTCAGGCATCAACATCAAAACTTTTGAGCCTAAGACCAAAAGGATCCTTTAAAGGTAGGCCAGATAATTAAATTATAAAGATTCTGTGACAGCTGTCCACTGCCAAAGCTTTTGTTTACACATAACACTGAAGGCCTATAGGATGTGTATGTTGACAATGTCAAATTACTAAACTGAGATTTGATTTCCAAAGTTTCTGTCCTCCAGCAATGTCTACAGTCTGATGGTTTCACCTAAACTCATCTCCTGTTAAACCATGCAATTCCAGACACAAAAAAATCATGCTGTACTGTTGGTAAAGATAATTTATCTTCTATTTTTGCTATAAATTGAAAGGGAGAAGGATCCCCAATCTACCAGCCTACATTATCAACCTAGCATTTGATTTAGCAGTATTTAAAAGCTTGTTTGCCTAATGAGCTTACAAGTTCTGCATTGTATAATAGAGCATGAATTATGGTGCAATAATCTACACCCAGAAAACCCACTCTTCCTTGATCTTTGGCATGATGCCTCACAGCTTACTACCTTTGAAGTATTGAATAGTAATTTGCATGCTGTTGTGTCTTGCTATTTATTTTAGTATTCTCTACTACAATTGAAATGGTAAGTGTTCCAAGCTGATGAATTTCGATAACCCAAATTGGCATATTTACTGTAAAGCCCCAGTCACTTTGGAAACTCCTAATTCATACTTAATAGCTCCCTTTTACGCACACCTACAGGATGTAGATTAAGGCTACAATTTGGAAGTAACAAATTGTGAATCACTTATTATGAGTAAGGACATTGTAATCTCGCTCTTCACGTAAGCGTTATGTCAGGACTTCTCAGGGAAAAAAATCAAAGGGTGAATTTCGGGAGACTATGGGAGAAAAATCTAGGTAAATTTTTACTATTATCTAGAAAAAAAAGAAAAAATCAGTACATCTTGGCAAAGGCAGCACTTTTGAATGCATAGGAATAATAATTTCAAATTACTATATCAAATCCTTTTATTGTTTCTTTAGAAGATCAGTCCTGTCAAAATGCTAGCATTTATATAATGTGGTGTACTTGTTACAATTTCAAATTCCTCTAGGCATTTTAAATTATGTCTTATAAGATCCTAAAACTTTTCTCCTTACAGAGACATGTATAAAGGACCTATATTAAGCAATCAACTTTAGTTAGCCTTGAGCGTAACACTGAAGTGTACTCAGAGCTAACGTTCTGATGTTAGGTACTTAAATTCAGTAACTCAGCACAAATTCGTCTGAGGCTGTGCTCGTTATAGGCTCTGTAACAGTCAGGACCTCAGTAAAAGTACTCATTTTGTTCCAAGAGCCAATGCCTGTGCCTCAGATTATTAAGTAGTAATCTGTGTAATCTACATGGAGAAATTTTAGCAATACCTAGAGTGGATTAGTTTGAACTCAGATATCATTACAAAAAAGAACATTTTAATCTTACTTAATGTTTACAAAATTTAGTGAGGTGTAACAGACTGCAACTACCCTCAATGTAATGGAAGTTTTTCATCGGTGGAATGGCCATGATAACTGTTGCTAATTAGATAAGCTCTCAGAAACCAAAATATCAAAAAACATGAGGTACTCAGAGGTAATAGATCACTATGGTTGTTCAAATGATGGTCAGCAATAAGTACCAGGTATCTACTGATTCTCAGGCTATCCAGTGGAGCTCAGAGAGTCCAGAAGAATGCTCTTGTTAGCAGCCTTCTGGGCCATATAAGAGATGTAGGTAGGAACTGACAGCATCTTCTCTCAGGTTAGTGATTTCTTGGTGCTATATGAATGTGCTCATTCTTGGGACAAATTCAGATTCAGATGAGAATTTCTACCTTCCAGCTCCCAAGGCAGCAACAGAACCAGGTGGCAAGCGTCTGGGCTGGTACCCACAGGCTCTTTCTGCCAGATCCCTGCCTCCTCCTTCCCCACTCTGCCCTGCAGCATCAGAGGTAACATGTGGCACATTTTGGTTCTAGGACTGTGGTAATGCAGGCTCAGTTCTGGTGTTTTTTTGCTCTCAGCAAAACACATCAAGTCTGCCTGCTGCTCATTCTCCGCAAGACTTGATTAGAACAAAAGATTATTTCATTTTGAAACTCGTTTCTTAAAACATCAGGAGGTTGTGACATACTTCAAACTTTGATAAAACATATATTCAATTTGTTAGATTAATTAATGCTGGAAAGGCTTACTTCAGTAAAGAAGTCACTTTTACTTTAAGCCAGTGCAAATAGACCTTCTTACTGATAACCCTTGGCTGGGCAACACAAGACTTGTGAGGGTCACAGGGGGCACTGAATTCTGCCTGCTGTAGTCCAAGGTGTTTCATTTAGGAAAGTCCACAGAGCGCTGATACTATATCCCATTCCTCTTACTCTTCAGGCCATAAAATAACTTAAATGCCCTCTAACAAACCTGAAAAACAATGTCTAGAATGTTTCCTGCTGACCAGGGCCCCTGCAAGAGCAGTGATTTTGGTAGAGAAAGCTCTTAGGAGCTGGTGGACCACACCCAACATTCAGCAGAAAGCAACAAGAAAAAACAGAAGTTTATCCCCTCAGCTTTGCCTTAATCTGATGCATAATTAACAATTAAAAAAAAAATAAACCCAAAAACACTTCCTGACTTCATCTTGGCAGTCAATTTAAATAGCCCAATCATCAATTTTCTTTCAATGAAGGTTTTTAACATTGCTTGTTTATGTTTTTGGGTTTTTTTATCTCTGCCTTCAATAGCATTCACACAGTTCGCTCTAATGCATTCAATTGAATGGGTTTCTCTTTGACCTCTCCACTAATCTGTTAATAAAGCTGAAAATGAAAACCAGACTTTAAAACGTTCTGTACCAGAACTAGAAACTCTGCCACATTTTGGTTTCCACTGGTTTATTATGCATGTGATAATTTCCTTATACAAGCTAATATGATTAATCTTTACAGAAAAGTCTCATGACCTACTGTATCAAATGCTTTATCAAAAGATCACTTATAACTCCTATGGTCTTTCCATTTACATACAGATGTATCAGTTCTCTCTTGTGAGAACTCAGAAGGAAGGGGCAGGCAATTGGTTTCTGCTGCAGGGTTCCCTTCAGTGGAAAGCATTCATTTGGTGTCTGTGGCCAAGTTGAAGGTTATCGAGACCTGACCACAGGGATTTCTTGAGATCCAAGAAAGAAAAAAAAGAAACAAACCCCCAAAAATCTCCCTCATGTATAGCATCTGGAACGGGCAGGACAAAGTGCTGAGGAGATACTGGCTCCTCTACAGTTGCATGTGTGTCCAAGGACTAATTATGGCCTGCAAATAAGCCACTTAAACATAGTCTTGGTCTCTCCCACAGTCCCACTGATGGCAGCTGGTGCTCTGGGGAGAAGGAAAAGGGCCTACTACATTCAGTTTTGCAAAGTACACTTTCTCCTCCTTTTCAACTACACAAGGTGTTTGGCTCTTCCCAGTTGCTCATCCAAAGCCATTTTCTAAAGAGCATTTCAGGAGTGCGTGTTATTCCATGTTTCTACTGCTCCAGCAGCAACAGCAATATATATATATACACACACACAGACACATATGTATAGATATATGGATGTATGTGAATGTATGTATACATATGCACATATACCTATGTAAACTTCAACACTAGGATATCCTAGTCAATAAACAAAAGGGCATCACAGAGTTTTGACTGTGGTACTAGGAATGAGACTGATAGTTCCCTAGGACAGGCCAGAAATGAAGTCTATGTTTGGGGCCACTGGCAGCCACTTGACACATCTACATTATCATCATATGCTTGAACTTTGACCTAAGAATGAAAAGATTTGTAGCTGAGTCTGGCACTGAAGATCCTACGAGAAACTGCAGCACTGTATTCATGTGCTTTTTCTTTGTAAATATAATGCTTAAAATCAATAAATCAATGAATCCGTGCCCTAGGGGGAAATCATATCAGCAGCCAAAGATCTATTTTAATTAAATAACGATATTGTTGTTTAGAGGTAGTCCTGGGAACAATTCCACCTTTCAAGAGAAAATATCACTGGAAATAAATTATTAGGGCTTTTTGATTATTTTATATGTGGTCCTGTAAAGCAGTTATAAGACTAAGAAAAACAGATTCCTAATTGTGCATGGTTTTGTGCTTCACTAATAATGTTCCCTAAACTGACAAAGCTGTTATGATACAGAAACTGAACTCATTATTTCTTAAGTCATTGGTTTAGACTCCTTCTGCATAGGAACTCATGCTTCATGCTATCATACATGTAAAGAATTAATTTTTGCTTAGAAAATAGAGCATACAGAACATCATGTGATCACAAGTAATTAAAGACCTAAAAATGCTAGATGTTTGTGCAGGAAAAGAAAAAGATTAATTTATTCAGGCTTCAGTTTCAGAGCAAAAAAAAAATCACAGCAAAGTCAAAGCTTTATCACACATCTAAACATTCATATTTTCAGTCTTTAATTCCATTTTCTAAATTGTGATTGTCATATATTTTCTAACTGGTTTAAAAATGGGATATACACTGCTACCAGTGGGAACTGCATTGTAATGATCAATGATAGTGTAACAAGAAATATATCCTCATGTTTGCAGCACTGTATAGCTGATCATGTGCCCAAATGGGATATTTTTCCTCCTCTAAAGTATCAGGTTCAGAGTACATGTTTCAGGAAACACTTGCAAATGTGCAGAACAGTATGAAAGTAAGGAGTGAGGTCTGATAGAGACTGAGGAAGGGGCATAAGCATTAGTAAAATTGTAAGTATTAATGAAAAAGACTGAAGGATGAAAAAGACTATGAGAATCTCTGAAGGTATGACAGGAGAGAGTCAAGAAGTGTGGCATTGCCAGAAAGGAGAGTAATATTGTCAGGAAAAATGGGCTTGAAGTGACTGCAAGAATCCAGAAAATGCAGGAAATGCCTGGACCCACAAAAGAACAAATTTTAATAGCAGGATGATGGGGAAGTTTAATATTTTTACACCTCTACATAGGAAGAAATCTATATATTTGCAAAAAGTTATATGAAGGAGGCAGGAGAGTAGATAGAAAAGATAAATATTTAAATACTCCATGTACCACTATGAGTATCTGGAGGTTTTGCTAGAAATTACAGTAAGAGAAAAGTTTTCAATCGTAAGATTGTTTTCAGACATCCTCAGCCATACCAAAGTGAATACAGAGAAAAATCAAGAACTGAAACAAGATTAGACTGAACCATGCTTCTCTCCCAACTTCACATGTAGATAAAAGTGCAATATTATTTTAACACAGGAACAAGAGGAAAACTCTCCGTGCCCAGATGCCAGCTGGAACAGTGATAATGTAGTAGTAACATAAACTACAAGATTCTTGTGCCTTGGCACATAAGTAAAACACAGACTTCTGTCTGTAAGTGGTAAGTGAGCTAAGAGGTAGAAAATATGCACTTCTGCAGGCATGCAGCCTCACTGTCCTGAGAGGCATCTAGCCTGGACTATAGCTGGAGGGAGAAAGGATAATATACTTCAGCTGGTTTACTGGTCTACTCCAGGATGGCAATTTCTGCAATTGCAATTCAGGCTAAGGGGGTGGGGGGTGGGGGGTGGGGGTGGGTGGATGGGAAATAAACCAAATATCACACAAATTACTTTTTTTCTTGAAAATGGCATGATAAAACACAGTTCTTTCCTTACACTGGAGATGAATATAAGTTTATGCTATATTACAGCAATATAGTGATGTGCTGTGCATAATGATAGTAACAACTGACTTTCCTTGGTGAATTTTAAGACAGTGTTGTTATCTCTAAAAGGCAAGTGTTGTTGCATCAGGTTGTAATGCAGAAGAGCAAAGACCAGAAGAGTTAATTGGGAAGCACCTCCTGTGCCCACAGGTACTGTGTGCTCTGACGGCAAAGGCTTTGCACTGAAAGAAGCCAGAGTAACCTACTGGAGCAGGAAAAGGCTGGTTGCAATTAATGGGGGAAGTTTGTTTCTGCTCTGCAGAAAGGCAATTGTCTAGCTAATCCCTTTCCTGCAGGGACTAACAATGACCTGCGCCCAGCAACACTAGGCTGTTGTGTGACACTTTGCCTTCTGCGGGTTGAGAGCCAGCCAAATACCTCGTACAGCTCAGCTCACAACCATACTATTTTAAGACTTCCTCCTCCATGGAATTCTTTTGGTCCTGCTTATTAGATGCCCACTTAAAATATATTTAGGGCAAGGGAAGTTCCATGTTTGCTACTACATATTATGGGGGTTTTCTTCATCTGTTAAAGAAAATGCAGTCTTGCCACTGTTCTGGATCAGGGCAAGGGCCTGATTTCTACCTGTATTAAATAAGCAGCAGGAACTAGAGATGCTATGTTTTGTTACACGATAATGAACGCTAACTACAAGCCACAGAGGAAGCTGAAAAGTCACATTTGATTTTGTAGTTTAGCAAGTATTTGGTCTTCTTTCGACCGTTTTCTGCATTTCGCAGTTAGTCATTCATGCCACCGAGTTTAAATTATATGAATTAAGAACTGTTTGGCAATCTTCCATTTTGTGGAACTCTGTGGCAGGGCGTCGTTTAAGGAGCTTACGGTCGGACCAGTGCCATGATATGCAGACATGCCTGACAGCTGAATTCAGGCTTTTTCATGTTGTGGCTTATATTTTAATTACTTTGAAGAGTACTGTACTAAAAAGGAAATGCCAGATAGACTGTATCATGGAAGCCAGGGGAATATTGCAAATCATCAGAACCTTCTGAGGTGAAACAACAATTAATGCGGAGAATGTTGGGTGGAGGAAAGATTCAGGGATTATAACAAATTCAGTAATAAAAAAAGTGTAAACAGCACCTACTGCATGATCATGCCTTGGACAATATTGCTTTACCAGAAACCCAAAGACAGAACTTAATTCTTAATTTCCCTAATACAGATAGTAGGCAAGTTATTCAGAATTTCTTCAAAAACCAAAACTTTATAATTCACCATAGGAGATGCAAAACTTCATGTATGTCCTTTTGTAACATGTCAGGAATACAATGCAGCCAGACTGGTTAAAAACTGATATTTTTTTCACTTAACAAAACACTAGTCTAGTATTTTTATTTTAAAAAATCAGTGAGGAAAAACTTGATCAGCTCTGTGTAGAGAAAACCATCAATGAAGAATGAAGAGCTGCCTGAAAATGTTGCACAGAGAAGACAGATGATACACACAGGAAGCCACTTGTGTTTGGAAAGCTGAATGCACAGAAAAATAATCGTGATACCCTTTCCTTTCTACACAGCTAATACCTGCACAAATGATCCATGCCTAGTCCTCTAGCAGATGCTTTGCTCTGGGCTGTATGAGAAGAATACTCTGTTATTTTCACTAACCCAACACTGTACAAAGTACAATTCAGTATGAGTTTCACAAGTTATGAGCCATTCACTGCCCTTGATCTGGGTGAGGAACTCTCATTGATCTCAGGGAGAAATGTGAGCACTAGAAAGCCCTCAAAAATAAACTGCAGACCGATTCTGCAGCAGCAGGAAATGGACTAGATGAATGAATATGTCTGTTCCATCTCTAATTTCTATGATTAAAGTATGTGATCAAAGGCAACACAAGGTTCTAAGTATTACCACATTCAAAGAAGGAACCACGTCCAAGGACTAACACATTTCAGTAAGTGAGAGGCAAATGCCTTAGAAATTCCTCCAGTCAGTGGCCGCATTTCCCTTGAATTTTGCCAGGTTATTCCTCTATGCAGAGGAAATCAAAGCTTGTTTGTATAGACCTTATAATAGTAGACAGAGACTATATCAGATCTCCCTCTACCAATGCTATTTTTAGAAAAGGGGAATGTAATTTGTATCTCTCTGAAAATAATTCTACTAAAGTTAAATCCAGACACAGGTACTTACTGTTTTAATTATCACTTGCAAAAATATCTGATATAATGCAAGTTCAAAGTAAACTAAAGGGTCTTATGAAGCAGAAGGAGATACATTATTGATGTAAGAAACACATATTATTAGGTCCCAGTCCTTCAGTGAGAACTGTGTGAATCAATGAGCTATGACTGTCAACTTGCATCTTCTCCACTGACTTTTCAACAGCTGAGAGGATCAAGGCCTGGCTTGACTTCTGAGGCAACCATGATATAGTGGGCCCTTCGGTAGACTCATGTGCCTGGATTTCAGAAAACAAAAACTTATTCAGGCCACCTACTAGGGCCTGCAGATCAAGGGATCTGAAAGGAAGGTTGTTTTCAGGCTGTGTTGCAGAGACATATAATTTTGTTGGTGCACATATCTATCCCACCTTGGTTCGGGACTCTTGAGTATCTGCAAGACTGATTGCGGTCTTGAAACCAGATGCCAGAATGGACATTTAGTACATTTAGGCATGTCAGTAAGTCTAAATACATCTTTGAAGTCTGTAGATTTAAGTGTCTGTGAAATTTTCAGGTAGCTTGTGTTCCTTGTAGTTCTTCATACTGCCACAGACAATCACTTGGAGCGTTCAAAGAAAGGGAAAGGATCAGAGAAAGGAAGGGTTGGTGTTGTTTGAATGCTTTCCTTCTCCTTTCAGATGTCACTGTGAAGTTTATCTCCCCAGGAACCCACCAAAGATTTGCTCTTTCTTGTCATGAGATTCTAGAGGCCTATTTAAATCCACAGGTTTCTCTCAGTGCACACAGCAATATGGAATTACTGATATGAAAATCCCACTCACGCTGAAATGAGAATAAATTCCTGCAAGGATGTACATTTTTTCCATGCCTAGAATTTTTGTCTGTGTTTCCAAGAGTGCATGATCTCTTTTACCTTCCTATCTTTCTCTTACACTTTGTAGCTTACTAACACATGCCAAAGTCTACCCTTTTGCAAGGAAGAGGGACAAAATATATGTGGAGTACTACTATTAAGAAAAAAATAATGTCTAATAATGTCTACTAATGACGTAAATATGCTAGTAATTGTTGAACTGAGGTCCAGAAGAGTAAGAGTACAGGGATGAAATTTCTGCTTTTGGACTCATTCTACCACAGGTAGTTTATTAAGAGATATAAATCATGGTTTAAAAAAAAAAAATGTGGAGGAAGAAATGTCTCCATTCCACCGTTTACAAGAGTAAACAGGTCTTTGCTGGGCTCTTGTTTCAGGGTCCTGGCTGTTTGCTGTAAATACAGTGTCTGTGTTACCGTTCATGCAAATATTGTACAAAAATCCTGCCTCCTTGTAAAACGTTTGGGATGATCACTCAACTGACTAACATAAATTATGCAAAAGCCACACGCAGACTAAATGAATAGCAGGATAGCACTTTTTTTCCCATTTTTTTCTTTACTCCTCCTCTCTGCCTCTCCTCTCCTGTTCTAGTCCCCACACACTTTTCAGCAAATCACTGAATTGTCTCCACTGGCTTTCCTACTGCCACGGTTTTATTATGCTTACAACCATTTTGTGTTCTAGTGCTTGATTAGACACAGAGACTCAGATTAAATACATTGATAACCATCACCCTTGAAGGTATAACTAGGCACAAAGCAAATTGTTTTTTCATGCACATTTTAATAGCTGCTTCATTTTATGTGGCACATTCTTGGCTCCAGAAAGCTATCAGAAAAGAGCTCTTACACTGAGGAGGGAGCACATACTGTAGCGTTATGCAGCACACTTCAGTGAGTGAACAAGTTCTAACAATAGCACTGCAGAGCAAGAGCTGTTAAAAACAGCTTCTAATTTTACTTAACTGGAACAATACTGTTCAGATCTTTATTTTTATCCTTCTTACTCTGGGGACACGGTGTTAACTCGTTCGAAGGGTATGGCCCTTCAGCTTCACACTGCAAAACAACCACAAGACAATTGCTCTTTGTGTTTGCCTCTCTTTACCGTGACTTACTCAAATCTTCAATTAACTAAACAGAGAAGTGGCAATCATGTCACTGTGAGATACTGGAGACTTGCAGTCAATAATCCCCAGGAAGCAGCCAGGCAACTCTGGCCAACTAAATCCTAACACACGATTGCATGTAATTTTCCAAACATATTTCAGATTCTTCAGTACGCTGTTCTGGATATATTTTGGCTTTAACTTCACTCAGTCTTACAATCTTCAGAGTTTCTACTCCATAAATAAGAATATTCTCATTAGAAATCTTTTCCTTTTAGAAGTTTTAACACAATTTCACTTCCGTTTATTCTAACAGATATTGACTGACCCTTTTGAAATGTATTGTGCAGACTTGGCATCAGCATTTTGGTCTATTTATAAAACAGAGAAAGTAATCAGAAATTCTAGAAATATAGGAATAGGCTTTGTATAAGACAAGGGTCCTCAAACTACGGCCTGCGGGCTGGATACAGCCCCCCAGGGCCCTTCAATCCGGCCCCCGGTATTTACAGACCCCCCTGCCCCTCCCCCCCCCCCCCTGCCGGGGGTTGGGGGGGAAACCAAGCAGCCGCAGGTGACTGCCTGCCACTTCATCTGCACGCCAGCCCCCTGGTTAAAAAGTTGGAGGACCCCTGGTATAAGGTATGACAATTTACAAAACCAAGAATTATCCAACAAGAGGAAAATATTTCACTAACCTCTACTGTCAGTTCTCAGGGAGACTTGTGATAGAAAAGCACTGATGACACAGACATAATGGTAAACAGTAAAGAATCACTGCAGTTCAACTATGAGGGAATTGTGACAAGGAAAATGAAAATAACTTGACAGTGAAGCTGGTTTTAGAAAAAGGAATTTTAGGATGATTTTTTTTTTACCTAAAAGTTTAGTTGGAAAATTTTGAAATTAAGTTGAATTGTTACTAAAAAAGATTTAAAATACTAAAATGAAATGCTTCTTTGATGCAAATTTTTTTCTGATTGTCAGCTCTGACACTTTTAAGAATTCAATTTTTTTGTCTTATAACACCAGGGAGGTAATCCCTGTTTTCTGAAGGACTTTAGTAATCAAAATAGCCTTCAGAAAATAAATATTACAAAATCAAAAATGTGAATTTAAAAAAATATGTATCAATTTCCTGCCATTTCCACATGAGTATTGTGATCTCAATTTAGTGTTTTTAACTTTACTAATATCTACCAATGTAAGAGAGCATTTAGCTAAAGGTTTAATTTCAAGAATAATAAAAAGGTGTCAGCTTTGGTCTCACATGAAGTATTGCCAAATTGGGGCAGAAGACCTGGTTCAAGTGATGTCCCACTCATGAAGCAAATGAACTTCTATTTTAACTGCCATGTCCTTGAGTGTCTGAGCTGTTGCCCTTGTGCATGAGCTGCCCCCTTAGCATCCAATTTGCTACTACCTTTCTTTGTATGGAAAACTTGTGTGGTCTGTGTTAACTCTGGTATATTCCAGGTGTTCCTTCTGATTTATCATGTTTTGCATTAAGAACAGCCTGTTAATTATTCTCTTACTCTCCATTGCAGAAGTGACCTCATTTGGTCAATCAGTGAAAGCAGACTTAAAAAAAAACCCAAACAGCACCATCACACAGTATTTTGTGTCCTTTGGGTCCTGTACCTGTCTCGTTCTTGGTAACTACTGCCAGGGAAAATGGATACATTGCGGTATGACCAAGCAGACACCATTTTTCACAGATCTCCATCTGATATCAGACAAGAAGATAACTTCCTCCCATTGTGCGGCTTCTTATGGTGACAAACCAGTTGCCCGTTATTGCTTTTGCAATCTTTTGTTAGTCTCTCCTGTCCTCTCTCCTCCCTAAAAGTACATGGCTAGAAGAGGATCCCTGATCAGAGAATCATTTCTTCCTCTCCTGTCATTGCCTTCACTTTCTGTCTGCGCATGTGATCCAGGAAGACTAAAACAAATTGCAACAACAAAAAAGTGCAATCATTTGGAGATTTTCTTTTAATATTTGTAACTCTGGTCAAATGACCAGCTGTGGAAGGAAGTGCTATGTAGAAGGATTAAAGTGATTGGAAAAGGAATGTTTTGGGGGAGCTAAGAAAAAGTGTTAAAGCAAAAGTCCATGTTTTATAGACCTTTTCCAGTCCTGCCATACCATCTAGTAACATGTGGATGGGCCTGGTCAAATGATGGATACTGGTGTGCAAAATAAAACATACCATATTTTTTTCTCATAACAAGCCTGCAAGTCTCCTTTGACCTCTACAAATCTCCACTGAATCAAGTGTACTGCAGTTCTGCCCTGAGCTTTTTCATGTCATTCATTGTCAGGCTCATTCAATAAGCCAAAGGTCATGAGACTTCAGAGGTCAGGCTCAAAGAGAGGCTGGAAAGTCCAAAACTAGCATCTTTCTCATCTGTCCTAATAGAGAAGGTGAAAATTAAATGGGCATGGAAACTGAATTCCCTCTCATCCCTAGAAGTTTATTACAGACACATTTAGGATGGAGGGAAGATGTGATGTAGCTGTGTTGCAGTTAATCATGCTTTTTCTGCTATGGGGTTGAAGACTTGAATCAGGAGGTCTGTCACTCCAGTAGTTTTCAGAGTAAACTATTTAGAGAGCAAATACACTTTCTATAAAGTGGCAGGAAAATTGGAAGGAATCTAGTATTATATTTTGGTTTGGCACATCACAATTACACTGTAGGGAAGCTGTAGTGGATGGACACTGAAGTCCATCTTTTGCAGACAAAAGTTATAAGACTGACTAGAAATGATCACACAGATTGGCTGAAATTCTAACAAAGGATATAGAAAAGAAGCCCTGCAGTCATGTAATATGCACTGAATGGCATCTGCAGGTACTTGCTGTAATGATTTTCCAACTTTGACAAGTCAAAGTTCAGAAGAGGAAAAACATTCATAACCAGCATCCAGAATAATGGAAAGTTCATACTTGTCTGTCTCCATCTTCCTGACCCAATACCATCCCTGTGCTTCTGCTTTCTCAATTAAGATGACTGTCATGAGATGAGAGTATTTCATGTATTGGTGATGTAAATCAGCAGGACTGCAATTGACAGAGGAGTGAAGAGATGAGATGGTTGCTAGTTTTGAGCTAGTTTTGAGATATGATGATGAAGTCTGCTTACATAGTCAGCATAGTGGATTATGGGTGAGTGTTTAAATCAATACAACATGCTTCCATTTAGTTTCTAAAACTAAATAAAAATTAACGCTCAGAGTTATTTCGTAAAATCCTGGACCTACTGACTTCTGAGCTTCTCCAAAGGTACATTTCCCTAATAAAAGCTTTAAAATGGAAGAAGAACCAGATGAGCTCCCAGAGCCTGATTTTTTTTTTCACTACTGTTTCTCCATTACAGTTGTTTTTCTTAACCCAGTAATCCTAAGAATAGTCTAAGGTTTAATCTTTATATTACAATTTGTTTATGAGATGATGTCTGACGGCTATCATTTTACCCACAAGAAACAACAAAATCTCATAGAGTAGAATTTTGACATGAGAAAACCCACAGGACCTGTTCCTTTTTTCGTAAGTGAATTCTCTCTGTAAACATGCTTATTCTTTTTTTTTTTTTAATTTTAGTATGATTTTTACTTTTCCCACCCGGGCAGATTACTTTCCATGGCCCAGAATTACATTACTTCTTCCAAGAAAATGTAGGCTTGGAAAATGAGACATTGTCATTACAAATGTATCAAGAACAACGTTCCAGGGAGCGCCTGCAAATTTGATCCAGAGCAAAATGATCATTTCCTCTCATAAACATAGAAGAAATGTCAATATCCTGAATCTGTTCTTCTGTGAAAATTCGCTTTTTCACTGATGTTTTCTAGGTACCGGAATTAGACCTCACTGCCAATGTCAGGAGGTATCATTGCATCTGTCAATGGCATTATAAGGCAATGTGAACATCCAGAACAGTCAGCAGAAAAGAGTGTGGAACTCGATAGCAGCAGCACTACAGAGAACCAGGAACTGTGTCCATACCCAAACCCACTATTAGCAAAATCCCAGTTGTTAGTCTTGTTTTCTCTCCTTTCTGCTTGACACATCACTTTGAAGCAATAGTTACTCCAACAAATGTAATGAAACAATATTTGTGTCAAAACCAATCTCAGAGGAGAATTATACCTTAGCCTCCAAAAGTAGGTCAAGGACTCTGTTTGTAAATGCAGGAAAATGTTAGAGCTGGTAGGCCATAAGCAGCAAATGGGCACAACCAGCCAGTGATACCAGCCAGTGGCATACAGCCATTCCACAAAAGAAAGGTACTTGCAGAGTCTGGGCCCCAGAAGAGGAAATTAGCAGTCATATCTCTGGACACTCAGTATAAATCGTCTTCATTAGATTGTACTTATATGCACTTGATTTTTCACTAGAGTTAATTTTCCATTACCTTATTTTCCTTGCAGGCTGAGGAAGAAAATACAAATTGAGTATTTTGGCACTTTAGAAGAAAAAGTAGTGAATATGCAGCCTGGAATGGCTCAGGGGTTTGATTCCTGTTCCCTTCTGTAGATATAAGAAAAACAAAATAATGGAAGCTTGAATCGAGCAAGTGAATAAATGAATTTACAAGGGATAATCTAATTTGTGTCTTGGACTGCCTGCAATTATGAATGTTTATTAACCAGTCTGTCTGGCTTTTGGAAGGGAAGAGTGCAAGAATCCCTGGAGCAACCAAACTCAAACAGAATTATCAGTCAAAAGGAAAAATATATAAAAAACCCAAACCCAGGCAAAATGGCCAAGCAGCATGCTAAACAGTATGAAACTTCCAGTGTTACTGGTGGGCTTAACACGGTCTGAATTGAGCAAGCTTTATATGCACAGTGGTCCTATTGACTGCTCAGGAACCACTAGCATGAGTAAGGGGATATCAGAAATGACTGGATTCTCTGTCCTGCTGAGATAAAAAACAGGTGGCCAAAGCCCAATCCAGCAGCAGACGAAAGCATGTGAGTACACTTACTGACTTCAAAGGCACAGCCCACATGTTTAATGTTAAGGATGTGCTAAAGTCTTTTGCTGAACTGGAGCCCATGAGATTTCTGAGGTCTTCGCTCCCAAAGACTTTGAGGTTAGCTGAAGTAGCATGTTAAGCCTGTATTTCCCCAAAGGATAACATCAAGATTTTCTCCTGCTGTTTTGGTAAAAAAAAATAATGGTATCTTAGAAAATGTTTTCTTTTAGAAAGTCATGCAGTCAGTCTTAGGAAAGAACTTCCCTACGGTCCTTTAAAAGAAAAATTAAACAAACAAACCAAAAAAACCAACCCACTAAAATACCTATTTCTGTGGTGCCAGTATGTTACAGATAGGTTCATTAATGCCCATATCTCATGTGTTAATGCTTAGAGATGGTGGATTCAGCAATGAAAAGCAGCACAGCTTTTTAATCTATTCACTCCAATACATTTTTGAGTAGCTAACAACTTGCATAGACTCCATACATGCAGCACTGTGCATGTTTATTTGAGTGCACAACCACTTCTGTACATGCAAGCCACACGGTTGCACAAACCAGAAAATAGCTGGGCAAGTGGTCATTTGTACATATAAATATCCCAATTACAGACCAGTCTTGGCAGGATTACCTACAGCTGTAGACAGTTACAGCTAGTATATTTGAATGCAGATTATGATCTTCTCTTTTTGAAAATAGAGGAATGCAGGATGAGAAGGGAACTCCTGGAGCTGTGAATCTATCTCCTGCAATCTTAGACAATGTAGTCCCCTACTGAGCTGATTGAGCCTCTTACTGAACTACACTAGGCCTCTTTTTTTACCCCTGCTATTCCTTGTTGATAAGAAACTCATTCTAGTTTCCAATCTTAATGTATTTGTGTCCAGTTTACAATTACCCATATGCCAGGATTGTCCTTCAGCTTAACTAGCTCTTCTGTCTTCCTGGGACTTCCTTCTTTCAAGTGTATATATACTGACAAAAATTAATTCATCTCCCCTCTCAATCTTTTTCTCTTTATGAACTAATTGGATTCATACTTCATCTGTGTAGGCACAGCCCTTAGACAGGTGTGGTGCTCAGACTGCATCACCTGAGGAACAATTCAGGCTGGCAGAGTGATTTAGTGACACACCTGTGAGTCAACGTTTCTGCCCAGCTTTCCCTGTGCTGAAAGCCAGTAGTCATCTGGCTTACACTCTTTCCAGCAGTCATTGGCTCCTGGGGGTTTAAAGTACTGCATTATAACTAGTGGAAAAAATAGCCCTTTAAGACAAAGATTTCATGTAAAAAGAGGATCCAGTGCTTAGAATTTGGATTATAATTTATTCCAACAATGCAAGTCCTGCTTTTCAGTATGAACAGAGCACTTCACAGCGTTCATCTGGGATGTCATTAGACAGTAATCTCCAGCTGCTGCCAACACTTTGCGCTATGTCTACAGTTTTACATAAACCTTTCATGACTGACCACTGAGTATGTTTCCTGGCTCATCTCTGGAAGACCTACATTTTCATTTAAGCCTTCATGATTATCATAAATCCAACAGTAAGATTGCTTGGCCCCCTGCACTCAAGAACATGTTGCACACCAGTCACTACTCACCACACAGTTAAGAAGTAACTTTTTTTTTTTTTTGTGGTCTTTTATTATGAAGCAATTAATGCTGGAGTATGAGTTATTTCTCTGTTTCTAGCACATTTGTTTCAGCTGCCTGGAGTGTCTTATGAGGAATGGAAAGGCACTAACATACTCAGGGATTGTATCTCCTGTTCCAAGGTCCCAGCTGCTTTATCTTCACAATAGGGTATAACGCACATGTGTATGTCAACCCTAGAAATGCTCATAAGCATCACTATTTCCTTCATGATCAAAGCAGTTTCAACTATATAGGATAGTTGTTTTGATGTATTTAGTATCGGCTTGCTTTCTAATCCATATTGCTTTCTAATAGATTGTGGTAAGATCACATGTTCATGTCATATCCAAATTGGATTTCTGTATTCCAAAAACTCAGCCATTACATCCTTTCTAGTAAAAGCATACTTCTGTGTGTATCAGAGTTCCAGTGACAATTGCTGCGCCCTGCTTCCTTCTTTTCATAGCCCACCTTCCAAGACCCCACATGAGCTGTGTCCATACAACACCTTACCTGGACTTTGTATTCTAAAAGATGCCTAAATTCATCTTGTGCCACATGCACAAAGATCCTTGTTTCTGCAATGCTAGAGGTAAGAATTTGAAAGTCTAGTCCTCCAGGAACACTGGCAACCTTCAATACTAGTGTCCAAGCCTTCCCTCCTTCTAGTGCCAGGTGTACTCAAAAGTTAATCAAGATACAAATCTTGAATAAGAACAAGGACGTCACCATGCTTTGTTCATGTGAAAGCCAGTCAGACAGACACATCTGTTTTTCACTTACACCCACCCAGTCTGCCTTAGCCCCAGTCTGGGTTGGCACAGAAAACAACAAAAAAAAACCCAACTTCACATTAGCTGAAACAATCTTGTTGACTCTATTTTTTTTTCCTAAAGACCTGTTACTCTTACAGACTTATATATTTGACCTTCCCTAAATTTCAAATGCAGAAGACTTGCAATTTATGCAGACATTTAAGGGAGAGGGAAGTAGACTTGACACTTGAGTATCACTTGGATGGGGTTTGCTTTGGGCATAAATCTGAGGTGCTTGGTCCCAAGGAACACACTCAGTTGTTTAAAGGTGTGTCTACGTAGACATAGCCACGATAGTTCCAGGGCTGCTCTGTTTGATAGTACTTAAAGCCTGATATATCATTTATATTTTTCTTTACTCCTTCAAATGCCTGTTTCTTGGTGTCTCACCATACGCCCACTATGTGCTAACTGTCTCAAGAGTTCACAGGCTTCTGATAAGCATGTGCAGAATCTGGAAAGATAAGTTAGGCATCCCTATAAATCACTGAACTTCTTCCCACCCTTTAGTTCCTAAACACTCTACATTTTTCAGAGTGCAGCTGGAGTCTCTCAAAAGTCAACAGATGTCTAGGTAAGAAGCACAAGTTTTCTCAGCAGTTCTCTGTGCTTGTTTCAACAGGTGTATTGTTACCTCTTCTTTGCAGGACTGACAGTTCCTTCTGCCCAGTCTTCACTGGAGCTAAGAAAACTCTCTTTATTCTCACTGTCTACATGTTCAATGTGTTTCTATCTTCAGCTCACCACGAAGCATCCTCCTCTACCTACTCTAATGCATGCTTTCTTTGGTTTTGCATGTTGGCTGAAAGCCAAGGTGACTCTTGTCCTTCACTTTTCACTTTGAGGATATTTTGGTGTTGGACTGGAGCACAGTCCAACAAAATCACAAAGATTTGAAGTTTCCTAGCTTTCTACATGGGAAGTCACACATGTCATTCTTGTGTGGCAGCTAATTGAAACTATTTTTCTGATTATGGTTATTGCTTAAGATCAAGCCACAAGCATTCACACATACACACTACTAAAGGATCATGCCCCAGGAATCCTAGTTCTTAGGGAGAGTTAAGACAAAGGCATTCAGTACAACAGCAGAGAGAATAGAAAGTACTAGCAGTTTCAGACCTTTATGTTTCTCAGAATACAAATCCACACCACTTAGTCACATCTTTACCACCTGACAGTGGTATTCCACAGTGCTGTTCAGTGTGGATGTGCTGACTGAAAAGACAAGGGATGAGTGGGTGAGCATAGAGCAAGACCATCCTTGTGAAGCTCAGATGAAGAAAGCGAAGAAAAGGGAAGAGAACATTTTTAACCTAACAGTCTCTCTGTGCAGAGCTGAATCCAGTCAAACGTTGGCCTAGTTGCAATTATTTGGTGACATTTTACAAGTCTCTTTTTTTCCTTTGCCACACGGGAGGGTGAGGAGAAGACCTAGCCTAACAGTAATGTTCCCAAGTGGAAAGGTAGGAGCAAGAGGACTTTCTTCCAGTTGTTATCATCCAGCAAGCACTGGAGAATATATTGTCAGCAGAGTTCCATCATTTCTCCTAGCACAGGGTCCTTGCTCTAGCTCAGTGCTCCTAACAGCTCCAGTCCCTTGTTTCACAAGTTTCTTATTCATGCCCATGCTTGCCTATGGAATCAGGACATTTTTATTGTATGCCACTTGCACTTGGTCACATTTCCCCAGTCTAATACTGCCATTTACCAGAGCCATTGGGATTATATTTTGCCCAGCTATATAACGTAGTTGAAACAAAAAGACTTCTGTCCATCAAAGGAAAGAGAAGATAACCTAAACATTTTTTGAGCAGGCATCAATAAATTTCTGAGCAGGATGAATTGTAGTTTTCAGGGGATCACAGACTGTGGTCTGAGTTGGATGTTAGTCTAATGGCATAGTTGCAAGATTCATTTTCCCAGCTGTCATGGTTTAACTCCAGCCAACATTTAAGTATCACTCAGGCACTAGCTTGCTCCCCCTCCCTGCCCTGTTGTGATGGGGAGAATTGGAAAAAGGTAAAACCCATGGATTGAGATAAGAACATTTTAATAATTGAAATTAAAACCAAATAATACTAATAACAAAATATTTGTAATGAAGAGGAGAGGGAAAGAGAGGAATAAAACCCAAGGGAAACAAACAAGCAAACAAACAAACAAGTGATGCACAATACAATTGCTCACCACCTGCTGACTGCTGCCCAGCCAGTCCCCAAGCAGTGATCTGTGGCTCCTGTCCAACTCCCCCAGTTTATACACTGAGCATGATGTTCTGTGGTACGGAATATCCCTTTGGCTAGTTCGGGTCAGCTGTCCTGGCTCTGCTCCCTCCCTGCTCCTTGTGCACCTGCTCACTGGCAGAGCATGGGAAACTGAAAAGTCCTTGATTTAGAGTAAGTGCTACTTAGCAACCAGTAAAACATCAGTGTGTTATTAACATTATTCTCATACTAAACCCAAAACACAGCACAGTGCTAGCTACTAAGAAGAAAATTAACTCTATCCCAGACAAAACCATGATACCAACAAAGCAGGGTGGCTGCATCCAGACTGCTTATTCAGAAAGATCCCTGCTTTGTGCTATCTCACATGCAGAGATTATCTGGAAAACATTTGTTGATATTGCTAGAGCAATAGCAGAGACCATGCAAACAAATGTACTGTTTGAACAATCATCAGCCACTGTTCAAGGCTTGACCTTGTTTTGTTTACCAGTATAGATGTCGCCTACAGCACTCGGAGAAATCTGTTCACTTTGTCATCAATGCAACCCTGTTGTCAGCAGAATAAGCATTTCTCTTCAGCGTTCATATTCCATCTATTTTGTTAAGGTTGCAGCTAGGTTTCTCTCCACTTCATCATGTTTGAGGGCACAGGGCTTGTCAGCTACCACCTTAAGGTGCCTCTGAATTTAGGATGTCCATTATGGCACCTGAGGGTGACTTGTTTTATTCCACTGCTTAATTTCTAACTCGTCTCCTTGACTTCTACAGAGACTAGGAAGTCTTCCACTGATAGAAAGGACAGTTGTATTTGGAAAGCCTTCAGTCCCAACATCTGTCCCTCTTATATTTTTTTCTGCAAGTAGGTGCTGCTTTGACTTCAAGATCTAGTGTCTTCTTTCTTACCAACCTCAGGACATCACAGTAGGAAACAATACAGACAAGCCCATGTTCTTGAAGTGGCTCTTTTCTAACAGAGCTAGTTTCAGAGTTGCTGCACTTGCAGTCCACCAGCTATGCAGAGGCTGACTTTCTCATGCTCCTTTCAAGCTCTTCCTCCTTACAACCTGTACCCCTCAGACTTGGTATTAGGAAGCATTTCTTTACAGAGAGTGTGGTCAAACACCGGAACAGCCTTCCAAGAGAGGTGGTCGATGCCTCAAGTCTGTCAGTGTTTAATGTGCATTTGGACAACAGCCTCAATAATATGTTTCATTTTGATCAGCCCTGAAGTGGCCAGATTGTTGGACTAGATGACCATTGTAGGCACCTTCCAACTGAAATATTGTAATATATTGTATTCTGTTCTGTTCTATTCCTTCCTTCAGGTTGTTGCAGGAAGGAAGCCACCACTTAAGCTGTTCTCCCACCCACTTTCCTTTGGGGTAGGAGTAAACAGGCACAAAGTCCTAGCTATTCTTTCACCCCAGGACCCAAACTGCCTCAGGAAAGGGATCCTTGCTCCATTCCTCTCAGACATGCATAGTCCAGGTCACAACGTAGGGAAAGTTCTTAGGTACCAGCCTTCAAAGAATATCACAGAACATCCGTTGCTGAAGAAAGACATCTGCATCATCTGGATTATGTAAAACAAACATCTGGCAGCCATGGCTTCCTCTTAGCTTTGCTGTTGTATGTAGTAAATGGAAGCCCCAGCTCCCACAACTGTCATTTGGCTCCAGCAAGCATTATAACTCCCCTTTTGTGAGAAATAAAGAATAATCTGGCTAAATCCCAGTTTCAGAGCTAGCAAACACCAAAGGTCTAGTCCCTCCTGCTGTTGTTAAAAGCTGGCTCCCCACTTCCAGGGATTAGAAAACTATGCGGACATTCTTCGGAACTGAAAAATCAGCAGACTTCTGCTTTGCAAGCTCCTAGCAGAAGTCAGAACCGCTCCCCATTTCACTGCCATGACCAGCCATTTTCAAAGCCCTGGAGCAACAATGATATCAGTATCAAGCAAACTTTTGATTCTCATCTTTTGAATCTTGCTGCATCTCAAGTGAACACATGGAATCTTCAGCAAACTCTGGACTAAATTATTTCTAAGCAAATAAATACATAAACATGGTAAAATAACAAGCTAAACCCAAAGACCTAGCACCCAATAAAAGCAATGAAAAAGGCATCAGTGTCTGGAATAGCTTTCTGGAGTTCCAACACATTCTCAGAGAAGGATGTGGCCCTGCCTCACTCTGTATCCCCATAATCAATCCCATACCAGAAGTCCCCACTGAGACTGTAACAATGCACATAGTATATACTGCCCTTCTATTGTCTCTTTTGTCTTTGCCTAAGGAAAATACAGTGATTCTGCTGACAGTAAAGGCTCTGTAGCTGAGGAGCTGAAAACTAAATTTTTCTCCAACTCAAACAAAACTAAGTTTAAAGGGAGAAAAACCACACAGGGGAACAGTGTGTATATCTCAGTAGAGCTATCCTTTCTCACCACAACTGCACTCTGAGAAATCTAAACAGAGGTAACACAGGCAATTACTATAGATCCTTTTAACAGGGGGGATTCAGAGCCCCTCTGAAAGTTTTTTTCCTGCTCTATATGTAAAACCCAAAAATGAAGCATGTATCTCTACTTTCCAGAAAAGAAATAGAGTTCTTATCTACCTTATTACTTCAGGTTCCCTCAAACCTCAAGAAGAAATCTTCAGTTTTCTCCTTCTTTTAATTTTAAGATTTAGTAGAATTCAGGCAGAAAGAGCCCATGGTATCCGTCTGAGGTCATGGAGTGACCTGTGGTTCACATGCAATCTTTTTTACCGTTTTGAGACCTCTCAGTAATTGGGCTTTAGCTTCAGGAACCCATCTTCTACTGAAGCAGCTATCATTGCTGGTTTTTGAATTTTCTTCCTATAATTAGGCTGTCTATACCTTTCTTGTAAATCCAGGTACTCACTGTAAGTGGTCTATAAGGGGCTACAGAGCTACTATGACTACAATAAGAATCACAAGATTTGGTTTTTTCTGCCTTTCCCAAGGTACAGATCCACCTTCCCTCAATAGACTCCAAGACAATTTTAATCAATATATTCATTATTTGGTCACATTTTTATGTCTACATAGTTAAGGTGCTAGCAGAATGAACAGAACTGTGATAGTAACATCTATTAATAAAGAGCACAATAAGTGAAACACAGTAGCTAAGGTAGTTAATAGGTTGGTTAGTGGAGGTAGAGTTGGTTTTGCTTATTATACAAGTTTGCCTTTGACATTTTGCAACATACAGTCTGTCTTTTAGGATCAAATTTAGTGATCTACTGCAACAATGACAATAAAGATCCTGTTAGTGTTGAATCAATGGGCTTTGCACTGTATGCACAGTACAAAATACATGCATAAGGCTGGCAGCTGCTAAACTCATTGATATATAACACCAGTCCCAGAATAGTGATATTTCACTTCTGGAGCTTTATAAATTGTTAAAGAAATAAAATCTGCCTTTGGGAAATAATGTTTCTTTATGTATCATTGTACTCATTCCCTCCCTCCTCCACTCCCTTCAAGATTAAAACAAATAGTGTTGAACATGTAAATCATCCCTATTGGCACTGGAAAGCCCTCAGAGATCTTCCTTCTGTGCCAGTTCAGTAGACAGAAAGTCTAATGTACAGAGGGGTGATGTTGCTTTATTTTTTTTTTTAGGTAGAGAGTCAGAAAAACATGTTCCACCTTGATCTCTTCGATGTACATCAATATTTCTTCAGTCATATTAAAGTCATTGCACATGCTCCAAGTGGTTTCAAGGAAAGTCACTGGGAAATGAAGCATGCCTGGGGATTTTAGCTATTATTGTCTTGTGTGGAGAGGTGCATCTCGAAACATCATTTAAACGTTGTAGGCAATGCCAGTAATAGAACTGGACCAGTCACTGCCCTAAATTGTACATGGTTTTGAAAACTCATTTGCAGAAATTCAACCTCCATTACTTTTTTTTCAGTGCACACAGAATTGCCCAATCTATAGCTGGATAAGTGATAATCCAAGAATTGGATTTTTACCATGAAAACTCAAATTGAGAATTTCAGTAGTTTATTTAAAATTGTTTTTCTGCTATTATTCCTGAGAGTAAACTAGAAATTGCTCCTGGTTTTCGCAGACATCGATCAAGCATTTCTGACACATCTACCCACTTACATTGTTCAGTGACAGGAACTGTCTTTTTTTCACCCACCCATTATTTCCTAGCCTCATTTCCTTTGCTTTCACTTCAAGAAATAGGGGGGAAAACATAACAGGTTTTTCAGAGGTTTTCATGGTAAACATGAGCTTTGCATTAGAATGTCCATCAATTACAGCAAATTCATAACCAAAAAGACACAACCTTCTCTTCTCCACCCCACTTTTTTTGTCCTCATAACAAAGAAAAAAACCCCAAACCCAATCCCCCCCAAAAACGAGGGCAAAATAATCAATCTCTAATAAAAGATCAGAGCATTACTTATAAAAGCAAGTAAGTAAAATAACTGTTCGTAGGCTGCATTTTTTTCACTTGTAAAGCTGCACAGTGCGATCAAAGCAGAATTCCCAGCCATGCTCTCTTCCTTTATACTACAATTGCTCTCCTCAAAGGAGAGCCACTGTTGGAGGACACACTGAAGCCCGAATGGTACAAAGCAAGCTCAGGCCATCACTGCAGTATCTGAAACACCCCTAGGTGCCCTCAGGCACAGATATAAGCACTATAAATTAGCTGACAGGAGTGTGAGTCCTTGGATCCTACTCACATAACTGAGCATGTGGAAAGCCCCTCAGTAACAGTGGCATTACTGTGCATGCGTAGTTAAGGGCACGGAAATATTTGTGCAGCATCGGGACTTAAGAGAGGAAAAGATATCCCACTTTATCACAGTAAATTATATCACTTTGATCTTAGGCATATTTAGGCCTTTGTAGGTTTTCTGTACTAATCTCCAGTTTAATAGGCATGAGCTGGATTCTCATTCCTATGTCAGCCAAGGTAAGCACAGTCTCTGCAGAGCGGGACTGAGAGCCTGTGGGACGCAGGGAAGGGGTTGGGGAGCTCTGCTGTTGTATACACATTGTAATTCTCCAACTGAGAGCATCTTTCACAAGTGCTCAGTCCATACACAGACACGTCCCAAGCCTGTTCTGCCTCTGAACAACACCCTTCCCGCCCGCTGACACAGGTACCTGTAAATAATTTTTGCTGAGACATTCGAGCTCTGATTTACTTTGTGCTTGCCCATCTTGATAAGCTTGAATCAGCATCTGCTGCCATCATATAATATTGGTACAGACCTCATCCGAAGGAGGCCGATCATATCACATCATCTGGCCTGGCATTTGTCTGTCACGCTGGGGCAGGGAATGTGATACCAAGCTGACAAAAAGCAGCACAGGGCCCTGCCTGGAGAGCCCCTTTGTTCATCTAAGCCTCCCCTGCTGCTTTTGTAACTCCAAATGGATTTCTGATTCCCTATCTCTTGGCCTTTTCAAGCCAAATGGTTTGGTCAGATCACAAGACAGCAGGTGCTGCTCCGCTCAACATTTGCACCTTCCAATCCAAACACACCTCTCCCTACCGACCCTTAAAATCAATCAAAGGGACTTATCAGTTTGTTTTAAGCTTTGATGTTTGTCTGGGGTTTGTTTATCTAGCAGTTTATTCCTGGGAGTATGTTCTTGACATCTTGGAGTAGGTGGTAATTAGCAACAAGGAAGAAGGGCTGAGATAAGAAGTGGAATTTGAAAGTGGTGATACTTGGGGAGGCAGCTGCACTGCGTCCCTCCTGCTCTCCTCTCAGCCACAGGGCCAGCAAGAGACAGAAAAGGGGCAAACAGCAGCCACCCTGCCCTTTCAACAAACACTGGCCGGCCACACCATGCCACGCAGCATGGTCCTCTGCAGAGAAGGAGCCCCCGAGGGGCCCACTTTGCCCCCCCTGCCATGTCACCACCTCCTCCGCCTCACGGGCACCCATTCGGCCTGCCTCTGAAAAGCCCTTTTGTCTGAACAAACTTTCTACCTGTTGGTTTCCCTGCAGGAGCAATTTCCTCAGAAGATGGCCTGAGGATCAGGTCTTACCAATGCGTGACATCCTCTCTGTCTGCTGTCTTCTGCTGAGCAGCATACAGAGTAAAGACGACTCCATTGCTTCTCTAATAGGGAGAATAAATGCTGCTATGTCTCTGCATTTAAGGCATTCACTACGCACACAGAGAGGGGCTTATGCATGAACGTGGCATA
The DNA here is from genome assembly GCF_023638135.1 of Falco biarmicus. Lineage (NCBI taxonomy): Eukaryota > Metazoa > Chordata > Aves > Falconiformes > Falconidae > Falco > Falco biarmicus. Next base: position 50,569,580 of record NC_079290.1, read on the forward strand.
AATAAGCACTCGCATGTCCACACACTGTATGGGCTGTCCAATGCATTCGTGCATGCACACATACAGTGAGAGGCAAAGAGCAGTGAGAAAGCAGAGCAAAAAATTTTGCTCCAAACAGCTTTGGACTTAGCACATATTTGAAATATGAAGCGAGGCCTGGACCTGAAGTTTGCAGATGGCCCCTGTCTTTATAACCTTCCCAACAGAATTCTGTACCATAATGTAAGCCTTTAATTGCATTTTTGAGTACATAACATGGAAGCAAAAGCACACTAACCTGCTCCTACGCTGCACAGCCTGCAAAAGGACCCACATAAGTACACATTGCATGCTCGGGAGAGGAAGGACTCTTACAACCAGGATGCTCCTGAAGTGCTCTGAAGGGCACAGTGAGAGACATTCCCTGGACTGGCTTGTGGAGCAAAGCCAGTCTGCAGAAAATAGTGTAAAGCAGGAGGCTTTCAGAGGCTGCCTGAAATAAAAAGTCTCCTGGTCTGAACTGTGCCACAAAAATATTTTCTCAGTTCAATGAGTAAACCCTAATAGCTAAAAAGAAGCCCAACATGTCTTGAGTCAACCCAACTCCTGATTTATCTTACAAGCAGGCAAGACCAAAATTTTACTTAGAACAACCAGATCACCAGCAATCCCCACTTGCACTCCTCTGTTTCCGGGGTGAGGGCTGGTACTTTTAAGTCCACATTTTTGTTATGATTATTACATGTTTTAAAAAAGAAAAGATTAAGAAGATGTCTTAACCAGAAAGGTTTTAGGGGTTTAATGTTTTGTTTTATTTATTTATTTATTTGTTGTTGTTTTTTTGTTTGTTTGTTTTTGTTTTGGGGTAGGGTATTTGCCCCAGGGGAAAATAATGTATTGAAATTAACCTGAATATCTGTATGAGCAAAAATTCTCTGCCTTTCTCAGGAGCAGGCTCTGGGCAAACTGTTTCACCCAGATGTACTCTGGAGGATCCCTGTGGGAGGGTGCAAGCTCACTTGGCAAGGCATTCTCTGCTCAAGTAGTAGATGACTTCACTCTCATTATGCACATAAACTTTTCCTACAGAGTGTACATCAAACCAAAATTATATTGCATGTGTTAAGCTTGTATGCACCATTTTATAATGATCACATTGCTTGTGTCCCAAGGACATTTTAAAGGGGGTATTTCTGCCACTGCTTATAATTCTGTACATTGCAAATAGGCAGCAGTGTTTTAGCTGCATACAGAGCAGGGCTGTATCTGCATACAGTGAGAAGACAGTACTTAAAAGCCAGCCTCAACTTTGAGGTTGCCCTTAAACTAAATGTCTTTTTTAATGCCAATTTTTGCTCAATACTAGTATCTATATTTACAAGTGACAAGTCACCATGGCTAAATGTCATGCATAATCACAGTTTGAATTAAAATGGTGTTTCCAAAGCACTGCAAATACCTGTCATTAGATATTGTGTTACAACCATTTGTTTCTAATGGAGCTGCCTTTTCCTGTTGGCATTGATTTAGCACACAGGCATCAGAGCATTAACAGATACAGTCCTGTCTCACGTGTAGGAAGACAGTATGACAATGCAGAGTTCATGATTCTGAACCTATTAAGCTTTTTTTTTACTCTATTAGGCATGAAACATTGTAAAAAACAAAGCAAAAAAAGCCCTCAGCAACATCAGGCATTTGCATTCTGTACACCCTTTATAGCATATGAACATAGAGTTTCTGTTCTGATTTGTTCTGTATAAAACTCAGCAACATTGTTCACTTCCTATTCCAATGTTTGGTGTCAACAGAAGTTTAGGATCTAGTTCGGGTCCCCACTGAAGTCATAGGAATCTTTTACTTGATGTTAATGGGAATTGGATCAGGCCAGTAATTGGAGACGCTGAAAGGAATCCCAGATGCTGCATAACAAATGAACTATCCACTGAGGTATTGACTCTGCTCTGGGAAGCTGCCACTGGGAATTGCTGCTACCTTTCTGTGGAAATGCTGCAAAAAAACCGATGTCAGATGTCAAAGCTGACAGCCCCACAGAGAGTTTTAGTGACACAGAAAATTCTTAAAAATCTAAACAAAAAAGAACCCCACAAAGCAAAAGAGCTAACTATTTGAGCTTTTAATGGGAAATAGAAACACTTGAAAACAGCAAATCATGTTGCTAATGTTTGGGAATCCATCCTTTGATAGAGCAGGTTACATGGTTTGAATCTGGTTCCCTGAACAATGGTGTGAGACAAAATTCTTCAGCTCTTTGCATGTAAAATTTAAAGCAAAACAAAACAGGTAAGCAATTTTATTCTCATTTATTTATTCATTACTAAGATCCCATACTCTTTGCCTAGTAATTCCCATGCTTGATCAGCTGTGGAAGCTGCAAATGTATTTTGCATGTTCTTTCACCTTCTTCCCCAAACTTTGCAAAGGGGCCAGGCATTCTGCTGTAGTGTGTGGCATTCACCTCCTCTTAGCATTAAAAATGTGCATCCACCTCAGATCCAGTCATGACACTGATGTGCAGAGGCAGAACCAAAGTTACAGTATGGGATGCAGTGATTCATCCTTTCTTGAAAATGACTCAAAGAGGAAATTGCATACACTGAAATGACATACCTCCCTGTGACCTGTTGTGATTATGCCCACCTGCCATACCATACTCTGCCTTTTCCCTGAAAATTGGACAGACATGCCACACTTCAGATACAAACCACTACAAAGGCAGCAAGCTTCCTATTAGTCTGCCTTTCTTTACACAGCTGACAACTCCCAAAGTCTTGCTGCCACGATGATCCAATTCAGTGTCACTGGAAACACCCAAGGTAAGTTCAAGCAAGTAAGGGGTGTGAGAAACCAACACAAAAGTTAGCAGAAAATAAAAAGGAACTATGAAAAGAAAAAAAAGTGTGCCTAGTGTGAATTAATTACTTTTCAACATTCATAGTTGTCAACAAATAGAATAGTAATGAATCCTTTGCTAGAAACAGCTCTTAAAATTGCTGGCTGTGGCATATTTTCACATCAGAATAGAGACTCCTGCTCTACTCTAACCCTACAACATGAGGCAACGTGATTTTGTAATTAAGGCATAAGTCTGTTCCTGGTTGTCTGCTATAGAATTTCCATACCAACTTGCATATATTGCTTTCCATTCTGTGTTTTTAAAAGCAACCTTTTACCTCGTTCATTGTGAGAATGAGTAGAAATCAACGTTATATTAGCACAGAATGAGTGAGCTCCTGTGTCAATACACCCATGCAAGACAGAGGCCTAAAAGGCCTAAGTTAGTCGCCTACCAAAGCACAACAGCACTTCATGAAAAGTTGCTGATTGCTGAGTAGGACTCTCAGGTTATCTAATCCTAGCTGCTCTGCACAGCATACAGAATACAGACTTCAGCTATGTTTTCTGAGAACAGGGTAGCAATATTTATCTCTGCATGTTTGTGGGGACATCAATGAAACATTGACATTTTGCTGCATTGAAAGAAGCCTGAGATTTCCTGGCTCAAATATCTTAAATTACTAACAATGAAAACCACATTTGCAAGTTTCCTATTCCCCTTCTCACTGCAAAAGAAAATTCATCATAACCAGATTCTTTGCGAGCACACTGAATTTTGCTTCATTGACTGGAGTGAATCAGTGTTTGCTTACCACATCAAGGCTTTCAATACATGTTCGGCAAGGCTTAATACGGATTTCTGGGATAGGTGAAAGAATAATTAAAATGTTAATTAAGGATAAATCCTTATTTCCAAATTCTCATAAATCTATACAAAGCTACTTCTCATGACAAACATCAGGATTTTTCTTATATTGCTGGCGACTTATTCTGAAAGCTTTGAGGAAAGTTATTCAGTCTCTGGCTGTGAAATAGGGATCTCCTTTGCTCCTCTGTTTTGCGCATGGTTGTCTGTTTAAACTCCAGTTTCTTTTGAATGTATACCTTTTCCATACTTGTTAGCATGTTAGGACTCACATTGGTTGACAGATCCACATGCTTCAGTAACAGCAACAACACTAACAAGTCCTCAAATGTTTCTAAAGAGTCTTAAAGATACACAGAGGCTGCTGGTTTTTGCTTTACAAAAAACGCTAAATGTCTGCCCTGGAATTCCCCTGATAGCTCTGATTGGGTCTTCTTACTCAGCTACGTTTAGATTGAACTGGTTCTTTGCACAAGCAGCAAGCATCTCACAAGGCTTTTGCTGGGGCATAAAGACTGAAATCTTAGTATCTCTGAAAAATCATTAGGAGGCTGAAGCAACATGCTTTCTTAGCAAAGTCCTAGTATAAACTGTGGCAGAGGGAACTGATATGAGGGCTCTTATAACTGTTTCGTGAAAGGCTTATACCAAAAGCCTCTCAGAAATGTGCCCTGTCAAAGAGGACAATAACCATAAAAAGACAGGAGAGCTTATGATTTTATGTTTTCTTCAGAGTTTTGCAGCATTCTGGTGTTTTATAGCACTAACAAAATACGACATTTGGCTTTCTCATGAGACTTTGTTTCCCAGCTTGTGGGAATGCCACAAAAATACCAGATGACATGGTATCTGACAACATATATGGCCCACTTAGGCATTAAAAAGGCCAATGAAAATCATAAAGCAACTCACATACTGAGCTACTCAATTATATATCTGGTTCATCCAAATTTCATTTTTCCCCCTCTTTTCTTTCTGCCTGTCTCCCTTTTTGATCTTATAAGGCTACACACAGAGCCCCAGTAAGATTTTAACAAGAAGGGCCAGTCTTGCTCAAACATGCAGAAAACCTGATTTGGGGATCGGCTTCAGCCAACTAGCTATAATGATGGCCAATACCCATGAAGAGTGTGATGCCAATGAGCAGATAACCTAATTGCCACAAAGAAAAGGTTAACCAATCTCCACTGCTCCTCTCTCTCCGTTACTTTTCAGTCTGACACTAGAGTCCCTAGCCACAGACACAGAAATTGTTCTGTAATGACAGCCATCACCAAATATAAACAGCTGGTAACCCTAAAATTAGACCCGCTGGCTCTCTCTTGGTTTGGGGATATGTTTTATTATACCTTCCAACTGGCAAGCTAACTTTACAGTTAATTTAACCCATTAAAAGACCCTTTTATCTAGTGCTTGGGCCTGTTGCTTTGTGTACACTCTCTTCATTCTTATGAGGAGTTTTGCCAGCACAGAAATAGAATTTAGCTAAAGCTAGTTGAAACTTTTCCATCTAAAATACATTCTGGCAGATAGCTAAAGTTCTTGATTAAGCAAGGTTTTTACATCTGAAGTTTCTCTGCTTTCAGGTGACCATACAGAAGAACCATTCATCAACAAAAGTAACCTGGAATAATTTTCAGTTTTTAGCTGCAAGGCCTCCTGGCCAAGGACTCATACAACGTACTATATGAGGCAAGAAAGCAGAGATACTATGATTCCACTCCTGGGATGCATGCTAGTGAAGAAACCTGGTGGATACCAAAAAGCTCAGGCATAACACACCCAAACTACAAATATTGCAATGCATCACTTAAAATTAATTCTCTACTTCTCAGTCCAAAATTTTCAGTTGTTTAGATTGTCATTAAGTTTTGAAATGTTCTCTGGGGAATAATCAGTAAAAGGAAACATAATTAGCTGTAGATATTTCCCCAACCTAAAACAGACTGCTGTCTTCAAAGTTAGATATACATCTGTGAACCCCGGCCACTTGTCTTTAATAACCATACATTTAGGGCCTGATATCAGACACCTGTGTTTGACACTTTTTTAATCTCTGAGCTTGAAATTAGCTGGAAGTGTTGAATAACAAATTTATGTTTATTATTTAATTAATTTTAAGCAAACACTCCTTTTTTGACAATATTCATTCTGTCTTCTTGTATGACCACCACTACTGGGGGCATATGACAATCTTAGTAGTACTGCCAGATTCTGTTAACGTTTCATTTATTTTTCTTGTGTAGTTTGGATGTAAAGCTGAATCTCTCCTACAAGAACTGAGCAAAGTGAAATTTTCTATATTTAGTTGAAATGCTAACAAGACTGAGGGTCAAGATATTTGCTCTGACATTCACAAATGGGTGGAACTGCCGTCACTCTATTAAAACTGTTAATTAGGAAAAAATTTAGGTGGGAATCACGCTTGTACTTTGGTCACAGGGAAAGCTGGCAGGCTAAGGGAACCTTGCACCAAGTACGGAACAAAACGGCACCTCATGAGTCATGCACTGAAATCACTTCTAACCAGGAGCAACACACATCTGGCAGCGATGAATGGTGGATGATGGGATACCTTTTCATCCTTTCTCCTCTAAGCCTACCAGAAATCCCATGACTGGCTTCTGGTTCTCATGACTGTTAGCAATAACAGTGTGCAGGCAGGAAAAGTATTTCTTCAGATTCCAATCCAACAGCTTTTCCCAGGGTGGCGATTGGCCAAGCCCACTCTGCAGAGCTGTAGGAACATCACGCAGGACCTTCCGTGGTACTCAGAACATTAGGGCTTCCAGCATCTCCTTTTCACTGGCATTCATCTGATTTTTACTTCAGGTTTTCAGGGAAGCAAACTCCTGTTCCTTGGCAACACAAAAGGTGAAACTGGCCTGTTTCATGACTCTGTCAGAGTCTGTTAACACACCTTAATAAACCCAAAGGTATAATTTAATAGTGATCTTATGCAACTAGAAGAGGTCAGAGTTCATTTTTTCACTTCGTTTTCCACAGTTTCTATATCACTCTGAGTTTGTAGTTTAGAAACCCATCAGTATTTCTTAGAAATGTTCATATCTTAAAAGGCCACCATCTCCTTACATGTTAAAATACCTCATTCTGGGAGCACAATGAGAATAACTAAATGGTTTACAAACATATTACTGATGTGGTTTTCATACTTGTGTAATCTGCTCAAAAGTAGATCCATCTTTGAAAACTTTCTGGACATTTTATCAGCTTCTTTTTCTCCCTCAGCTTCCTAAAATAAAATGCAAATATATTATTTAGTGCACTGCTACAGAAGCAAATGACAACAGAATTCTGCTTCGCTATACAGAAGACTTAGTAATACTTTAGAGAGTCTTAGAGTATCTCCAGGCATATAAAATGTTGTCCATTACTTAGTAAAGTGGAAATCATGCAGGTATGGCAGTCATGCAGACTATGTTTGCAGTTTCATGTTGCCTCTGAATAGTCCAGTCACAGAACACCAAAGCAGAGCCTGTTGGAAACCTTTCGATTCAATGTCCGGGAATTTTCTAGGGGGTCTTTTTTCTTTAGTAAAACACAGGTTCCTTGAAACCAAAACTATTTGTGTGAGTTTTTTGATAAACTTCCTTTAGGAAAGGTTTCTCAGAGTGATGATCAAGTTTTAGTCAAAGTGGGGGGGGGGGGGGGGGGGCGGGGGGGGGGCGGGGCGAGGGGGAGGAGGGGTGAGTGGGGATGTAGAACATCAGAGAGGGAGAGAGACAAACAGATAGCTGTGAACTGTTGTGGAAACTGTCCCAGGCTGCCCTTATGGTTAGGTCACCTACCAGAGTGTGGAAAATTTGAGTTCATCTTTCAGGTCTACCTGCTTCAGAATAGGGACTTGGACTTAGATTTCTTACACCTCAGGTAAGTGTTATACCCACTAGGTGAACTGCACACAGAAGCACTCTCTGGAGTGCTAATAGCTGATTCATCCTGGGCACAAAATCAGTTTTCATTGAAACAGAGACTTAAAGCTGAGTGTCCTACATCAGTGTCTTTTCTGTTCACTCTTAACCAGCCTGGAGGAGGACTGTAGCGTACAGAAATTTTAAGGACTGGGTTTCAAGTTCATGCAAATGGCATAAAGGATGTGTTGCAAACATTTTTAAGGGAATAACAGAACCACCACACATCTAGTTTTACTTCAGGAGTGTAAGGTCTAATAAATGCAAGATACTTCAGGTAAGAAATTAGCTTGGTTGCAAAAGACTTTTGAACACAACTCTTCAATTCAATAAATAGATCCCAGTCCCCAGCTCACTATTTGCTGCCTGGATGCATTCAAGATCATTTTTACTTTACATTTAGACTATATGCAAAATACTGTTGAAATAGGAGATGCAAGAGCAATCCAGGACAACTTTCTCCTGGGTAACTCTCATGACAGCAGCACCAACTTACAAGAATGTCTGTTTCTCAGTCAAATGATGCCCAGCTTCCACAAAGACACATTTCTTGGGCACAGTTTACTACTACTGCCCTGTGCCTCTGCCCCCTTCCATTCTACAAGCTACAGAAACAAATTTTCCTTCCCAATCCCTTTGTAGCGATCTTAGAGCTATGGATGGGCAGGTCCATTAAAGGGCTCAATAACATTTAAAACCAGCCAGTGGCCAAAGCAAATAACAGTTTTGCTCTTCTCAGAGGTACTGAGGAAATATACTGGTAGCTGTATCCTGTAATTGTGATGTAATCCTCTTGCCACAAAAAATTATTAACACAGAGAAATTCACTTAACACAGCAAGTACAACGCTTGAAAGAAACATTTCAGCCGTCACTTTCACATCTTTGTCTGGAACAGTGATGTTTAACTTCACATACGGACAAAAAAATCAAACTAGTTCTGCTGAGAAAGAAATAGACTCACACTTCCGCCTACAGGGTCATAGGCAATTTTTGGCTAGAGATACTTCACTTTGAAAGAGATCCCATAACTAACTTCTTCAGGCATGGAGTCTTCTCTCCCTTATTTTAACAGTCTCAACAGTAGCGGCCAATTCCATGGGTTTTTTCCGTTGTTGCTGCAATATCACGATTATGGGGAGACTTCATTTTGGTTTGTCCTCTTTTTAACTCAAACATGTTATATCAAAAGGAGAAATTGGAAAGAACAGAGTGATATTTCAATCCAAATTATAATCATTTCTAGGCTTTAAGGTACATAACAAATTCAGGAATAAGTGTGTGTGTGTGCATATATATATATAAAAACATACTCTCTCTATAGATATATTGCAGCATTCTAGTAATTGATCATTATTGCAGCAAGAAGGAATGCTAGGACAGCTCATCCTGACCCAGCACATCAGCCCTTGAGAAGGGAAGGGAAGAGAAAGGACTTCTGAAAGGTGTCTTCTACCGAGTACAATAATGCTGGGTGTCTAGAAATAGACATGAAAGCCAGTGTAGTGTAGCAACAAGAAGTTTAAGGCCCCCAAGCAACAAGTGCAATTGATTAGAAAATGAGAACAACATTGCAAGTACCCTGCACAGGAGATGAGAAGGCAAAGGAGTTCAGTGCACGTTCACAGACCTTGTACAAGAATATACATGTAACTCACAAACAGGTTGTACCACACCACGCGGAGAAGCAAGTGCTGGCTGCAAAGTATATCATCCTGTCAGACCCCTGAAGACAATGGGACCTCACCCATGGACAGGCTACATCTTGTATTTGTCCCCCTGTTCTACACTGGTTTTGCTGGGTTTTGTTAGCTTGGTCCTTCCAGAGCAGCTGTTGAAGACAGAGAGGAGTGTGGTGGTCTTAGAGATAATCAAGTTCTACATCAGACTTGGGCTATATTCAGCTTGCCCTTCCTTCCCCAGATTTTCTGTACTATTTGAGCATATATATTGCTTCTGTTAGGCCAGGCTGAACTTCTACTCTGATTGCAGGAGCTTGGGCCATAACATATGTTGATGGTGTCAAATTCATTCCAGTTTGGGAAGGTTTGGTGAGCAGTTTTTGTCCCACAGTATGTCCCATTTTTATACAGCACCACTTCATTAGGAATTTTGGACTACAAAACCTTTAAGGCAAAGGCTGTTCTCCTTCATTAGTCATGGCAATACTTCTTAATGTATGAGCTACCTCCCAAGAGCATCATACAGCATATGAGTGCAAGGGAGAAATGACAGCTCAATCAGAACACCAAGGGTTAGGAGCAGCAGCAGAGGTGACCTGTCAGTGTTTTTACAGGCATTTCCCTTCTCACTATTGCACCAGTCAGGCCAAGCATGTTGATGGACACCAGGGACCCCAATATTGCTAGTGTGAAATGTACCCACAGCTCTGCCTTCCCTGACAGCATGGGTAGTCAACAGCCTCTCGCCTCGCTGCCTCGACAGAAGCTGCAGCTAACTTCCTCAGGAACTGCTTGTGGTCCATTACGTCCTTTCATGTGCATGATCTATTATTCCCTGCACAAGGGAGCTTCAGCCTTTATCTGGTAGTGGGGTTGATGCCGATTGATGCAGTAGTATGCAAAATCAGAGCATCTGCACAGCCAACCTTAAAGTTAGAGATATGAAAACATAATTTTGAAAGGTATCCTAAATGACATTAAAATCTATGCAAGATCCTATGATCCCACAGCTGATTTCTGAGGAGGTTAAACCATTTGATTTCTATCCTAACGAGCTGCTACTATAATTTTTTGATAGTTTATGTACTCAGGGCTCTGTGAAGAAAAGAGATCATGAAAACATCAAAACAAAGGAAAATCTTCTTCACAACTGGTAGCATTGGTCAAAGAAGTTCTGGAAGACCTGTTTTCCAGAAACTGTCTTTTAACAGAAGAAAAACCTGCAAGTTTTGTAAAAACTGGTGGGGGTTTTTCCGCCACAAATGAAACCCCAAAAGTTTCTAGGGAAATGTTTCAGACTTACATGTTGTAAAACGTATATTAGAGCAGGGGGGAGCAAATTAAGTAGTATTTTGATGAGGAATGACATGTTTACAACATCATTTTCTTTCAAAGGTGACAGAAAAATCATAGTTAGTCCATTAAACCATCTGGTGAAGGTCCCATTTCCTGAGGTTCTATAGGGGCCTGGAAATGGAAATACTAATTGGTGGACCAGAATATAGTGCTGTCTAGAAAGCAATATAATAACTGAGTAATTATTTTCCACATCTTCTATTTTGTTTTGCCTTTGCTAAAAGCTCAGCTTAGCTACCACTCCAATTTATTTTTGTTGGTTTGTTTACAAGGGATTTTCACATTTTCAAAACTGCAGACACATAGGTAGATGCAGGTCCCGATATCCCTAGCGTATTAAGTGATGCCTTCAGCCAGCTGAAAACTCTTTTTGATCTCTCTGATAATACCAGGAAAGCACTGATCTGAAAAGACAGATTACCCCCAAGGATTAGGCAGTACAATAGCATGCTGAGAATGCTAGAGAATGATGAGGTTTAGCAAACAAGCTTGGAATATTATTTGAACTCAACATCAAACCCCAAACCAAGTCATGGGAATATTAGAAGAGAATTGAGGGTGTCGGCAACTGCCATGAAAAATACTTTATGAGAGAGGGTAAAATTGTCTAGTTACTAGGCTTTAACTTAAAATCAGGACAGCTATTCAAGAGAGTACATTCTGCACAGAAAACTCTTCTCTAGCTGAATGGGCACAGAGACTCAGCTACACTAATTTTCTTGAGACAATCCTTTAAGGCATGTGGCTGGAGCAGGTCACTGCTGTTGCTGCTGTCCTCAGGCAGTATGACACAGTGAAGACAGGACTTTACAAAGCCCTTTTTTTTAAAAAAAAAAAAAAAGAGCATTTTTTCTAGGACTAGCCACAGTAAACAGAGTGGTTATTTGGTATGTGAGATAAGTATTGGCCAATATCATTTGAACACACTAGTTTTCTTTCAGCATTTTGTCACTTGACCAGTTTAATGCTAAGGTTAAAATGCTGTTACACAATATGTATCCACCCTACTGTGTGCCAGAAATGTGAGGAATGTTTGCAAGAAACAGCAGCTTGCTTGCGTACAATTCCTGTCACCAAATCCCAAAGTTGAAATGGCTAACACTCCCTGGATCTGTTTAGCTCACCTACAGAGAAAGAGTTTGCAGTGCGTGTGTGCTAACAGGAGCAGAGTCATTAAAACTGGAGCAGCTTTTGGGCAAGATCCAGTTTGCATATTACATATTCATAAATAGCTGTGTTAGAATGGCTTCCAACAGTGCAAACGTCAATGAAGCCTGCTGGAGCAAGCCTTAGGTATGCCATCTATGTGTCTGATTGCCTGAAGTTCAGAGGAACTTGCTGAATGTATTACCAACGGGAATGAAAAAGCTTGCATCAGGAAAGCTGGCCAGGTCCAATTGCTAAATGCTTAAAGGGACGTGTTGGTGTCAAAGGGTTTCACGGCTTTAATTTTTTTAAATCATTTGTTGTTTGTGTAATCTTTGAGAATCTCAAACAGGAATATTTCATATTTTTTGTTCTTTCAAAGAACATATTAATTTATGTTATAACAAAAAATGTTCATTAGGGCTTGGCTAAGAGCACTGATTATTTGTTTATTTTCAGTCTGTGCAGCCTATTTAATTGTGTGTACACATACCTGTAATTACCACTTTGAAATGCAAATGCACAGTTACTAAGGATAACTTCTCGTTTTCAAGCAGCTAACACTTCTTTTTTATAAATACTAACCATATCCTAAGCTGCCTGGAAAACAGCACATTTTAAGCTCTCCCCACATTGCAATGGCTGTCTCCTGCTCCAGATTACTCTCTCTGCGACTATCACAGCTTCCTTTAGTTTATCACCAGTCATAGCCCATGATGAGGGCTATGAGATCATTTGACTGAGGTACCAACCAACATACAGCTGACCTGATGCTGGGACTCCTCTAAGTGATAGGAACAGAAGTGGATGAATTTTCTGTGTCAAATAGTGTCTCATCAAGTCTTCAACTCCACTTGTAACTTATCCATGGAAAGACCTGGGTTGGCACAGGGTCATTGTTACTCTCAGTTATTCATCAGATAGTTTATTGATACTTGTTTCCACCCACAGATTGCTCTCACACTTTTATCTGCAATGGGATTTGCTTCATAAAGAGGATTTGAAATTTGACTAAGCAGCATGAACAGGAGAAGATATCATTTAACAATAGTCTTGCTTCCTAACTGTCAAACCCACAAAGTGCTTTCAAAGTGACCATACCAACCCATCTTCCCTTCCCCACCTCTCCCCCTCCCCCAATCCCAAATCCTTCTGCAATTACAGACATCAGTGGTTACTCATGGAAGTTTCTCTTTGAGCAGTATTTTTGTGAACAAATATTTGCTTGTCCCCCTGTTCACAGAAAGCGTGTTAAAGAGGCATGTCAGTTAGCGTGTGGGCTGTCTTTGAACAGATGTTATGAATACTGTTTTGCAGGATTTGCCCAGCAGTAGATGAGAACAAGTAATGAGGAAACTAGGAACACGGGTAACGAGGCCAGAAGGTGTGGAAGATTTCCAGGAGCAGGGGCAGCTGGGTGGAGAAAAACTTGCCTTACCAATATATAGCCACAAACCTTTCTCAGACTTTATTCGTGCTTCTTACTGGTCACTCTCAAGAAAAAGTATTTACCAGGGCTCGTTCCCTTGAGAATTAATTTTCCTGTGGCTCAAAAGTGAACACAGGCATGCACACTTCCATATAACTCCTGTAATTCCATAAATATGGTATTGAGAGTGGGAAATTATTTAGGATTGATCTATCTTATGTATTTTAAGGGGGGGGGGGGAGGGAGAGGATGAACTGTATACTCATAATCAGGTTGAATACTTGTAACTGTAATCTTCTCATAAAGACACAAAGAGCTCCTTCACCTGTGTGTTTTTCAACTAGTTTATTTGTTCTGTATAAAACATATAAAGACAATTAATGGGCTGCATTGTAAAAGGGCTGTCCTTATCCCTTAGTGGGAAGCACAGGGAGAGGTAAAGTGACCCAAATAATAATTACAATCAGTGAATGAACAGATGATATCTCAGTTCAGCTTCAAGCCCTATCCAACGGTACTTTAGTAGAAATACCAGCAATGCAGCACACAAATAACATACATATCTTGTAGATTACATAATTTATTTAGAAATGTTTTCATGCAGTTAAATAAACTTCAGAAAACTACAGTGGAGCCTTCTTATAAATTAGCTCTAGTGCCTGAAACCCCATGAGCTATGAAATGTTAAAAAAGAAAAAAATTAAATACATAGTGTTGCTGAGCAACATAGCTCACTCTTAAACAACTTTCCCTTGTATGAAGTGCTTCAGAAAGGGACTACTGTGGAGTCTGTGTGAGTACTTGCCCTATGGGTAGTGTGATTTTGTTACAATCCTTCAAAAAACAGCTACACAGACTGTTACTGAATTCATTTACAAGGAGTCTCCAGGGTTACTCCATTACCTCTGCCTTTAGCCTTTAGCTCACAGTCTTAATTCAAAACTTAAACTATTCTTTTTTCATTTCAATAATTTTAAAACCCCACCACATTATATGAACTTTTAACATGGAAATGGCTAAAAAATCTCTTCTGCTGTTTCCGTTGAATAGGAGTACATTAGGAAAGTCTCTACCTCTACAAGCCTTTGCTAAGGGCAGGATAGGTTTCCCTCAGCCCTGCCTGGATCCATGCTGGATGCCCAGGGTTTGGCAAGCACAGAGCAGGACAGTGCCTGACAGGCTCTGCACTGGAGCAGGTCTGGGCTGTCACTAGATTGCAAGCCCTGGGTTGCTGTGTGAGCATCAGCTCCAGGAGGACGAGCCCTTCCCCTGCCTTGCGGGGACTCTCCTAGCCAGCTCAGAACCCTAAAACTGTCCCAAACTATTAAAAAAATATATTGTTGCCCACAAGTCAGAAATCTCACTTCTTATTCTGCTCACGCTGGCACCGGGGGTGTTTAATAAGGTCACATTGCATTGCTCACTGCTGACTTCAGCTTCTGTAGATCAGCATTTCATCTGCATGCATCTACATGCATCTGCAATTAAGTTTATAATGACAAGGAAGGGGTTAACCCGGGGAGCAGGTGGAAAGCAACCCGGCTGCAAAAAGATCTACAAAGTGGTAGAAGAACCCAGCCTGAAAGGGAAAAAGGTCGGCAGGCAGGCCAGGAGAGGAGGGTATGAGCCTGGGGAGGAGGCTGCCAGGGCCACCCTGGGGTGGGGGTAGCCGGCAGGCTGTTGCCTTGAGTAAGACAGGTGTCTCCTGGCGGCAGCAGATGTGGCTTTGATCTGTGGGCATACCTAGGTGGGGAGAGGTCTCTGTGGGGTGGGGACACTCTTTGGGGAGCTGGCTTCTTTGCAGGGTTTGATTCAGTGTGGCTTTAGCTCTCCTCAGCTTCTCCGGGAGCTTGCATGAGGGATACTTTACCTGCTTAGAGCAATGTCATTATTTGCAGATTGATTTTTTTAAAGGTCTTTAGGCCTCTCCTGCCCATAAAAATGGGAACTGAGCACTTAGATACCTCTTTAAAAATTGGGTCTTGGTAAAATTCCTCCCTCAGACCAGACCAGAGCCAAGCTTTCTGCTGAGGTTTGAAACGCTATAAATGAACTCTCTATATTGTTGCCTTATGCTTTCAACTTCAGGCACCTCATCCAGACAGAAAAGTAATGAAAGACCTGAAGAAAGTCGAGGGTTGGAAAGGAACAAAGCAGTCCTGTGGCTCTGGGTCCTGTTCCCAAAGCTATCGCTCACTCGCTGTGTGGCCTTGAGCAATCTGCTAACAGGCTGATCCAGGTCCCAGTAAAGTCACTGGGAGTTTTCCCATAGACTCCAGTGAATGCTGGATCAGGCCCTTAGATTCCTAAAGTCCCCTCAGTACCCACCCCTGCAAAGCTGGGATAACAATATCCTTGTCTCACAGGGTAGTAAGGGGACTAATTCATTAATGTTCATAAAGCTTTTTCAGATCTACAGATGGAAGGCATTATGTCAGCACAAATTATTCTTAATTATCATTCTCATGGTATTTCCAATTGTCTCTGCTCACTAAAGCCAAGAAGTTCCAAAAACTTGTGAGAAAGTTTCTTCTCTGAAGATTGGACCCCATTTCTGGCCAAAAAATATGTGGAAACAGATTCATTCAGATGGCACTAGAATGCAGGAATATATACTGAAAGAAGTATCTGAGTCTTTGGGGGTTTTTGCATGAACCCTGAAAGCAGAGAAGCATGCAAGACTATAGAAAGGACAGTCCTTGAATTTTATAAAAAGTACCTAGAACCATAGTCTACCAAGCAAAACGCTGAGGCCAAAATGTTCAAATCTGATTCTCAAAGCTTGCTGCCAGTGGGAATTCTTTAAGGTCTGCTCCCTTGTGTGTCAGAGCACTTTCAGAGGAAAGGTGGACTCTGGCTCAGGTTCCTTGTTGAGAGAAGGAAAGGAGGAATCCTTTCCCTCTCCACACCCCTATTGCCTGCTAGGAGTTAGTCAGGCATCAGGTACAGTCATGGAAAAGCAACAAGGTCAGGTGAGTAGGCAGCAGATAAGCGATTGCATTGGGGAGAGGTCAGCATAAGCAAGTAGTAACGTATCATTTGGGAAAGGGAAGAAATGCTGCAAATCTTACATGCATACATAACTCACTCATATGAATGTGTGTATATGTATCCCATAACATTCCCTACAGCTATTCTCTTTCATGTCCCCTGACCCAGCTTTTAGATATGTACAGCTTTAACTATCTGACTTCAGCCATCCTCAGTACTAAAGGTCAATGCTAGAGAAACTCCACAGGTGTAAAAGTCATGTAAAGAGACAGACAGATACTGTCAGGAACATTGCACTGTGGAAACCAATGTCACAAACACTGCATTTCCCTTTTCCCCATCATCTCACTCCTTCCCCACATGTAGCTACCCCCTTTCAGGTAGAGAGCTCGATAAGCTGCTTTGGGAAAGAGGTAAATCTTAACGTTCTGATGGATCCAGCTCTTTTAGCTCATGCATTATGTCAAAACTGGTCAAAGACAGGAAATTAACCTCCCTCCCCTGACTGTGCACACACGCACAGACACACGCATGCACAGCCACAGCCAAGGCCTTCGGCAAGCCATCTGATAGCAATCAGTATTTTGAGAAGTGATAGCTCATCTGTAGATTCAGCATTCTTTTGCAGCAGAAGGTATTATGCAAACTAGCCCCATTAGAAAAGCAAACATCAAAGCAAAACATGTTTTCGAAGAGACAAATGCATAAACCTTGTGGTACCTGACACTGAAACAGAAATAGAACAATTACCCTTGCTCTCAATGGAAGGCATAGCTTCAGAGGATAATAAAGGTGCTTCATACGCTCTACCCCATCGTTTCCTGTACTGTGCGTGAAAGGGAGAGTAGTCAGCTAGGGAAATGCAGCTGGGGAGAGCCTGAAAGGGCTGATAGTGTCCTCCTCAGTGAAGGATGGCAGACCATGAGCTAGACTGCAGCTGACTGTGAGCAGTGCTGCTATGCCTTGCCCTTGGTACCAGCTGGAATGCAAGGTGCCACTCCAGCCTTAGGGGAAAGGAAGAAAAAAAAAAGAAAAAAAAAAAAAAAAAAGGAGTGCAGCTAAGGTTACACAATTACCTGTCTTGAAAGCACACAACTTTAAAAAAATATGCATACCTCCCTGACCATAAGTAGCCACAAAGTATGCTCCGTGGGTCTTTGACTAAAGTCTAAACAGAGGAAGTTCTCTGTAGGTAGTCTTTGCCTAGCAGTGGATGCTGTTGCTCAGTCACTGCTAATGCAAGAAAAAAAAAACAACCTCATGGGCAGGATGGAAGATGGAAGGTGTGAAATGAGGCTTGGATGATGCTGTCACAGTGCCGGTAAAACAACACAGCCAGGTACCACTATTTCATTCAAAGGAAGAGCAGAGTAAATCAAAGACTATCAGGACTTGTATAAAAGTTGAACAAACTTACTTTAGGGAAGAAATACTTGCTGAAATTCCCAGGGCAAGTTGGAAGTACATACACACGGTCTGTCTTTCCGTCACCTCAGCCCCCCTCTTTTTGTCTTTCAGAGCCCGTTTCTCCAGCACGCAGATCAGCTATCAGGCTGAGAGAAAGAGAGTGTGAGATGGCCGACCTTGTCCTCCAGTGCTGAGGGCCTGTGGGTTTGGGCCAGGAACAGGAATTCCCTGTACAGACACTGAGTCTGCTGGAGGAGACAGGAGCGCCTACTCCACAGAAGAGCACTTTGTTCACTGCCACCAAGGAAAACTTACACAACAGACACACACAAACATGGAAATATGAATATTTTAAAAGTGTGTTTTTTTCCTAGAATACACAGTGCTCTTATTTCCTTAGGGGTGCAGTAAAAATTGGGCAAGAGCATATTGCCAAATGCATAAGAGTTAGTGAGGATATTAATCCTGCATGCTGCAGTTACAGAGAGCAGGGCACCAGAGCAAGGTCCGAATAGACCAACAATTCAGAATGAGTTACCAACAAATGAAATGCTCACGTATCGTGTCGAGCACAGAGGTCTTTTTTCTAAGTCGTCTCTGCTTTTTAATATCTTTTCTGTCAATTCATCACTTCTCAGAAGCTGCAGAGTTTAAATCCTTTTCCTGTTGTGCCCCAAAAGTATATGCGCATCTGTGTTTGTGTGTGTACATAATTTCTATGTGCAAAATTGGAGGTAGATATTGATACCAGATAGTGCTGGTGTGCAGCTGTTTTATGCGGCAACACTAGCACAGAGCAGCCCTTAAAATGGCCTGAGCAGCCTCGTGTGAGTATAGATAAGAAGGCGAGTTAAGACTCCAGCCTTTGTATCAGGAAGCCTAGCCCGAATTCATATGCTTCCAAAGGTACCTTATTAAACTGCTTGGAAAGGAATTCCTCCTGCTTTAACCATCTAAAAGGTAGGTGCTACACTGGACACCCAGGCTTCCTGTAGATACAACCAGGTGGTGATGCACCTTATCTTCAGAGTTACTCCATTTGTCTTCACAGTTACTCCATATGTCTCCCTTTGTCCTGCCTAAAGAGTGAGCCCAGATGGGTAGCTCAGGCTTGATAGCTAGCCCAGATGGACAGTTTAGACTTAATAGCTAACTTTTAGATGGCTAATGTTAACTGATCTCTCTCTAATCCATACTTCCCTATCTCACAGGGGTCATATGAGAAAAGTTCATTAAAGATTACGGGTTGCTTTTCTATAAAGAAATGTTGTATTTGCAACTGTGAACATGCTAATGTTATTTCCCATGCAGTTGAGTTTACAGCAGCAAAACACAACCCAGTTTGCAAAGATGCACATCTGGATGGGGAGGCCATGCAAATGCCCTGAAGCCCTGGGCTGGAGGGCCCCTGCACATGAAGCTGTGGAAATGGAGAATGACTGGAGAAAGCTCTGATGGGGATGTTAGGCAGGCATTCCTATTTCATTCCTAGCACCAGGTCTGTGCCAAATACACTACGCCACAGTTTACTCGTGGTCTTCTAAGTTAAATTGGGGAACTGGCCTAGCAAATTATCACCACAGAAAACAAAGTCAGCTTTGTATCACCTTTCTAAACTCCACCTCCCAGACTAAGTAAGGAGCTTCTTGATGAGAAGCTCAGCTGTCGTTGGTAGGGTACATGGGTACATTACCCAGGGGTTACCATTAGAAGTTAGTTTCTGAGAACCACTGCAATACTCTGTGTGTGTGTGTATGCACATACACAAAGACTCTGTATATTGTACATAGGATCATGGTTTCCCATTTACTCAGTCCTGATTTAATTCTACGGATGACGGAGTTTCTCAAAAAAGTAAAATAAAACCCCTTATCTGAATTCTTGTACGGTACATTTTAAAAATCTGTGACTAGACGTTAGTCAAAGAAAATATATTCTAATAGGCGACAAAAATTCTACAATCCTATGAACAGTGTTGTGTTGGGGATGCACTTTGCTTAAGTTACAAGTATCTTGCCATTCCTCTTGTGCCACATCAGACTGGGGACATTACATATCTCTGCCATGCTAATGTAAATAACTGCACAACACAGAGATGCATCACCCATACTAGAAAAATTTAACTTTGTAGATCTCAAACCTCTTAGCTTCTATGAAGTGTTACTATGAAATTTCTCAACCCATTTTACTTTTGTCCATTATATCTCCCAATCACTATCCTTATCTCAAATTCCTCATGCCCCACATTAGATGCTAAAAAGGACTGTGGTCAGTTGACCCTGGCTGGATGCCATGTGCCCACCAAAGCTGCTCTATCACTCCCGTCCTCAGCTGGCAGGGGAAAGAAAGTGTAATGAAAGACTCATGGGACGAGATAAGGACAGGGAGAGATCACTCGTTGGTTACTATCATGGACAAAACAGACTCAACTTTAACTTGGGGAAATTAGTTTCATTTATTACCAATCAAATTAAAATAGGATAATGAGAAATAAAACCAAACCTTAAAACACCTTCCCGAACACCCTTTCCTTCTTCCTGGACTTGACTTCACTCCCAAATTCTCTACCTCCTTCCCCCAGCAGCACAGCGCGACAGGGATGGGGCTGGGTCAGTCCATCGCACGCTGCCTCTGCCGCTCCTGCCCCCTCGGGGGAGGCTCCTCACACTCGGGCCCTGCTCCAGCCTGGGGTCCCTCCCACTGACACAGTCCTCCACAAATTTCTCCAATGTGAGGCCTTCCCATGGGCTACAGTTATTGATAAACTCCTCCGGTGTTGGTCCCTTCCGTGGCATGCAGTCCTTCAGGAACAAACTGTTCCAGCATGGGGCCCCCATGGGGTCACAGGTCCTGCCAACAAACCTGCATGGGGTCCTCCATGGACTGCAGGTGTGAGATCTGCTCCACCGTGGACCTCCATGGGCTTTGGGGCACAGCCTGCCTCACCAGGGGCTTCACCACAGGCTGCAGGGGTATCTGCTCCAGCATGTGGAGCCCCTCCTGCCTCCCTCTGCATTGACCTGGGAGACTGCAGGGCTGTTGCTCTCACATAGTCTCAATTCTCTCTCCAGCTGCAGTTCTGCAGGTCTTTTTTCTCCTTGTTAAATACATTATCCCAGAGGCACTACCACTGTTTTTGATGGGCTTGGCCTGTGGCAGGTCCATCTTGGAGCCGGCTGGCGTTGGCTCTGCTGGACATGGGGGAAGGAAGCTTCTAGCACCTTCTCACAGAAATCACCCCTGTAGCCCCCCCTCCCCAGCCAAAACCTTGCGACGCAAAACCAATACGCTGTCACCCATCTCAGGATTTCAGCAGGGTTTTAAAAACATGACTTGCTTCCTCCTGCACACCATTCCCCCATCTCAGTCTTTCCCTCAATGTTGCTTTCATGAATTATCAAGGATTTTCTGATTAATATAGACAGGGAATTATAGTATGTGGTTGATCAGGAAAAGCCAAGAGCCCATTAGCTATAGACGGGAATAAAGGAAGAGCACACACTCAGTAGTCACCTTGATGGATCTATCAGCTATGAGGTTCTCCAAAGGCAAGAGAGTTGCTGATGAGGGTGATAAGAGGAGAACTGCAGAAACTTTCCAGTTAGCTGGAAAAACCCACAGAACCTTCCAGTGAATAGGAAACTGAGGAAAACCCATTGGACACCACATAAAGGAGGGGGAAGTCAGTGCACTACTGAAAGACAGTGGAAAAGTAGATGCCTGGGGTCAGGAAGACCAAGTCAAAGGCTTAAGGAAACAGATTGTGTGTTTCAAACTTTTTTTGAACCTAACAAATGTTAATTTTGGTTCAAGGAAAAGGCTTAGGTTCCAAGTAGGTTCCTATTTTAATTGGATCA
Organism: Falco biarmicus; assembly: GCF_023638135.1. NCBI lineage: Eukaryota > Metazoa > Chordata > Aves > Falconiformes > Falconidae > Falco > Falco biarmicus. The sequence continues at coordinate 50,591,082 of NC_079290.1, forward strand.
GTTCACATGTTTATAACTACAATAATGTGAAGGTATGTGATTTGTAAATCAACTAAGATGAAATCTAGCACACTGCATACTTCTTGCTTTTTAATAATATCAGCCAAGTTTACTGGCTGTTGCATATAGTCTGTATTTCAGATGTATACATAAAATTGTCTTTCTTTTGTAGATTAATATCATTACAAAATATTACAGATGTTTCATCCTAAAATAAATTATATCATGATGGTCAAGATACTGTTGTAACATCCGCACGCTGAACAGTGAAGGGGTACACGCAGCTTTTTATCAAAATTAGGCAAGTTCCAAAGACCTGCGGAACCCTTTGCCCTCAGGTGAGTTGGCATAGACTGTAACACATATTTTGGCGTCTGGGGAATGTTTAATATACGTAAAAAGTTATGCTTTCATTTCTGTTAATGCCAAAGCTCAAAACATGTGTTTCAAATTCCATAAGCGTACCAGGTACTTGGAGATCACAGCTTACTGTTTTGCTTTTGTAGATGCCTTTTGCATGTGCCAATAATGCAGTTGGATCACAAATAGAAAACACAAACAGAGGAGTGGGGAAAAAAATCACTTGCTGTTCTAGAGGCCTGGCTGAAGTACATTACAAGTACAAATACTGGGAGAATATCATATAGTGTTACATCATGTACAACTTCATAACCATTCACAAAATAGCATTTCAGGTGCCAAACTGCTGCTCAGTAGCATTTTCCTGAGTATCACTAGGATGTGCAACTAATCTTTTTTGCTAGGCATCATTCCTCCACTTTGGGCAGTGACCAGAAGACCCTAATGTGCAGTTATAGAAAATACCCTTTCAGTGTTTTTCCTTGGCACATACAAAGAAAATTCAACTAGTGGCTCTGGAGGAATCTCAAGTCTGCCACATAGGTGGTCTGCTGCCTGCTGAAGAAGTCTGGATATCTTTATATTTGGGACATAATTTTTCTGTCACACTACACTCACTGCTCAGAAATTCCAAACTCACTCTTTAAATCAAGCCCGAGGTTTCTCAAACACATAATTTGAAAAAAATCCTGAGGAAATACTTTTAGTGCTACCACAGAAAGGGTCAGAGAATCCCCACAAAGGTGAGGTTTAAGCTATGTATAGGCATGGCAGCTAACAGATTTCTAGGTGACTATAGGTGACACATTTCCTGTAGATTCTCACAGGAAGTCTCATTTCTTCCAGTCTGAACTGCTTCAGTCATCGCAGAGCTAAATGCTATGTCTTTGCCAAAAAAGTGAAACAAAAAAAAAAATATCCCCAAACAGCAAACAGGACTGAGACTCAAACCAAGACATTCACTTTACAGAGTACATGTGTGTGTGCTCTTGTACACACTCTGACATGTACACATGCACACACAGGCAAACATGCATAATGTGCACTAAAAACATGTAGTGTCTAGGGTGCACAGAAACCAACGTTATCTTTCACTCAAAAAGCAGCTATCCACCTTGTGCAGAGTGTCTCTTTCAGGAGACAGATATCCCCTCAGAAAAATAGAAACTCTGTCTCTGGGATGGGGGGGGGGGGGGGGGGGGCGGGGCGCGGCGGGGCGGGGCGGGGCAGGGAGGGGCGCGAATCAAACACAACACAGCAGCAGAATTATATCATAGCCCAAATGTAGTCTGGTCTGCAGAAGAAGCAGTCATGCTGCTGGTTGGCATAGATCAGGGGTCCTCACACTTTTTAACCAGGGGGCCGGCGCGCGGATGCAGTGGCAGGCAGTCATCTGCGGCTGCTTGGTTTCCCCCCCAACCCCCAGCGAGGGGGGCAGGGGGGGTCTGTAAATACCGGGGGCCGGATTGAGGACCCTGGGGGGCCGTGTCCGGCCCGCGGGCCGTAGTTTGAGGACCCCTGGCATAGATAATACATTAACTCTGAGACAAAGAAACAAAGTCCTTGCTATTCACTCCTGGAAAAATGCAAGCCTTAGCTAAGCATCTTTGTCCTTGGGTGTTATGGAAGTGACTTCAGCAGACTCAGCTTGCTAAACATACAAGTCTGCATTGCCTACAATGACTGTTAGAAAATACCAGTATTCTTAGGAAATATATCTATATTCTGAAAAAAAATGTAATATTGTAGTGCCAAAACTACTGATGATTCTCTAATTATGAATAAAATGGAATTTGTTGACTCTGAACAAATGAACAGCAAAAGCTATCTCAATTCAATAAAACTGATTCATTGCATTTGACAATGCCACTGTACCTTAAGATGACCACTGAACTTTTCTTCAAGTTAGACAACTATATAGAGCAGAAGCTCAATTTTCTTCTATTTCCTCTGCTCCCTCCAAACTTTTTGACAGCTTTAAATGTTGTTATCTACATTTGAACAGATCAGCTTTTCAAGACTTGCATCATCATGTAGGTACAGACTGTGTTTACATTATATGCTAAGCTTGAAACCAAGGAAAGTTGCATCCAGTTGGGGATGGAGTAATCCAGAATTAACAGAATTGTGGCAGTGTTTCAACAGAGCAACACCCAAATATAACCCAAAAAGGAAGAGATGCACACAGAGAGAAAGAGTTCCAGCATAAGTAATACATCTTTCATTAACCTCAAGAAAGGTTAATTTGCTGTGAATAGCGCCATAAGTCTTACTTCAGCTGCAGGGCTTAATCATTACATGAAGGACAACAGAAGATACCTGGCACTGAAAGAAAAATTCAGGTCGAAACCAAGTCCGTATTCAAGGATCCCAAAGAAAAGAAGGATCAGCCAAGGAGAAATATCCAGGTGGAGAGCTACTTTTCTCAAACTCTTCACCACAGCATCTAGAAAGGAAACATGAGAGAGCACTCTCAGAAGCAGCTATCAACAAAATTCTGAGAAACCTATTTGCTCGGTTTCCACCTTGTTTACAGATAAATGAGCTCCATAGTAGATAGTAAAAGGAGTACAGCAGAAGAACAATAAACTGTGATCATATACAGAAAAGCTAAGTCTCCTTTCCTGTTCCTGGGCATGTATTCCAGAAGACAGAAAATCTCTGTCCACCTATTTTAAGTAATGTCTTCACAAAACCAAGACATGACATTGATAGAATTCAGCCAATTCCACAAATGTTTCCCTAAGAGAAGCCATCTGATGAACAGTGTTTTTACAAATTTACTCCTTTAGTCCAGGATTGCTTCAGGTGACCCAAGAGAACATAAAAGCAAGGCATACTAAGCAATGGATATTTGACTTGAATTACTAAGATTTCTTTGAAGTGGAGTTTGCTAGGCTAGTCTCCCAAAAGAAGGTGCAAAATCCCATCTGAGTAGAACCAAACTCATAAATCATAATCCGATATCCAGTGGAAATAAACAAATTACTTCAAGGACCAAGTATTCAGATTTGATTCAAAGAGTAGATCTGTAAAAATTAATCATAGCTAAAGTACCTGCCAACTTGCATTTGCATGTACACAGATTGAGAAAATAAATTTAAAAACCAGATATTCCATGAAAAACAATTACACTATTTCCTATACTAGTCAAACATACCTTGGTGCTTATTTTATTTTCTAGTTTACCGAATAGAAGTACAGCACATAGTTTATCAATTTCAGTATTATAGGTTCTTTTTCATGATTTTAAAAAAGATAGGGAGGGATCAAAGATATATGATCATGGATTTAGCTGTTTGTGTCATGTGTTAGTGATTTTTTATTTTAAACATGTTTTTCCTATAGCATTCAAAATAGTGACTCTTCAGTGAAATTATAGTATGAAAATCCTTATGGATCATATGAGAAAAAGATGTCTAGCATAATCCATCTTGGTAATTTTACTTAAAGGCTGTGATAAAGGAAATCCTGCCCAACACTGAAAGCCCATTCACTTCATCCATGAAGTAACGGTATACTTAATGCTAAGTATGAGCATAACTGTTTTAGTGAATCTCAGTTGTGAAGAAAACCAAAGTTTTATATTATTAAGAAATCATTTTATATGAAAATAATCATCACCTAAAAATCATTTACATTGATATTTACTTTTTTTTCTAAGATTTTTACACTTTTTTTTCTAAAGTTGGACCTTTGCAAGGTTCTCAAGGTAACTGCTAATTACAAATCCTCTGCTTTTGCCAAACCACCCAGGATACGTGTTGCTAAAGCCCCCAGCTTCAGAGCCTTGGCCCTTAACTCAGGCTCTGAAACTTGTGGTGTTCACTTTGGGTCCCTGATATGTCAGCTAAGAGAGCAGCTGAAATACAAGCTGTGACTGGACCCAGACTCAGGCTGCTGTGGTCCCACATGCCTGTATGAGCCACTTTGGAACATGTAACTGTCTAGTTTGTGTGCATTACAAACCGTCCCAGTCTCGAGATCCTGATCTGCAGAGGTTATGAGATTTTAAAACAGCCAGCTAAAAAGCTTTGGCTTCAGTTTTATGGCAGCTTATGCTTTGTAGCTGCATTCAAATCCTTCATGTCAGCCTGAAGGAGGTTGTCACCTTGAGTGCTCTCCACTGCTGTCAATAGCTGTCAAAGTTGAAGGTACTCAAGAATTCCTAGCTGCAAATCAAAGTGATGCTTTAACAAACTGAACTGCATTGAAGCAACATATTTTCCTTCTGGGAGTAAAATTTGGGCTGCAGATCATCTTATTTTGTCCTTCAAATTAGCTTAAATTAGTGAAAAAATTGGAACTTAATTATTTATTTGATGCAAGCCTGCACATTAGAGCAACACTACATGAATAATTACAAACTGCTGAACTGTACTCCCATTAGCCTCATGCTACCAAGGTTTCTTCACACCAAACATGTATGACAACCTGTATTCCATGTGCTAAGTTAAGACCAACTCACTGGACAACATGCATTTTTTTATTACTATAATTTGCTTCACAATCGTTTTGTGGAAAGAAATTGTGGAGAAAACCTTCAGGTCTGTATTTCCACTTGAAATTATAGAATGTCTTGGATACCAGTACAGCAACACTTGGATTACTCTATCAGTGAGTTGCTGCTGGAGTCTTCAACTTGAATAAAGGAACAGAAAAGCTGCATTGCTTTCAAAAGTTTGAGCACATCCACAGTACATGCAAGTATAAGATCTGCAGAGGAAAATGGGACAGGAATTCATATAACAAATTGAAATTAAAAATACCCGTCTAAATGAGAAAAAGCATAATGATTATTGTTGCCAATATCTTGAGGTTTTAAGATAAAATAAAAACTTATTAAATGCCATTAAAAATCTTAAAAAAATCAGAAAACAAAGGAGAAGGAAAAAGAAAAATGGCAGTAGTAGCAGAATAGCCAACTGGAATAGATATTTCCTTTATGGAAAAACTGTGGTTTATATTTCCCTTTGGAGTCATCTTCTTAAAAGACAATTTTCAGGAACTGTTATGAGAACGCAGACCTAAAAAAAGTGCTTTGAAAGTATTTCTGTTCAGTCTGAAATACTCATATTTATGCTCATAAAAAGTTTGCCTCCCTTTTTGATACAATGCCCAAATATGTCCTCAAAAAAGGAAGCAGCATTGCTATAATTTTATTTTTTTTTTTACTTACACCTAGAGGGGCTTTTTTCCCTCCACCATTCTATGTGCTGTATTGAGTTTGTCAGTTCTCCAGAGCACTGCTTTGAATTATATTTCCTCTCCTCAAAAAATAGAAGCTAAAAATAGTCTAAAAAGAACAGTTGCCATTTGGAAAATGAACAGACCTCATTTAAACAGATAAAACTTATCTGGTAACAATTACACTTACATTGAATAAGTTAAAATGTTGCTCTTTTGTCAGCCCTAGTTAGAGAAAGGTGAGGACTGTGTTTCTTAAAATATTTGATGTGAACACCTTGTATAGCACGCGTCTGTAGCTGCAGAGTTTAAAATTTCCCAGACAGAGAAATAACTCTATTGCTTGTTCCCATATGGAGGCTCCTTCTCCCAGTAGCTCATGGGACCAGGCCAAGCCAAGCCAAACACACCTAGCTGGCTTTTACAGTTTCATCTGTGGCTTCATCACATATTTAGTAAGTCACAACCGTTGATGTTTGCATAACAAAGTGGATGCCACGGACCCACATACTAACACAGTCTTACTTTCTTTCCTTACCCACAGCTACAGAGGATTCAGTCCCAAAATACCTACTGGGACTGTCAACACCTTTGCTCCTCAGTAACAAGAGCCTGTGTCTAAAAGGCATCCCTATTTGCAGCAATTAAATGTATTTTACATATTCATATGTGCTGTGGTTACCCTATAACATAAACATATTGGAGTATGAAGAGATTTAACTTTTCTGAACCACTGTCATATTGCCACCCATTTCATTTTAAAAATAATAGTAGTTCAAACATCACTTTATGGATGTGTGGATCCAAGTTTAACAGGATTCCTTGGGGGAGACTAAAAAGGCGCATCAAGAATGAAGGTTCAGGGACACAGGCTGGAGGTTGATAAGTATTTTCCACATGCTGGATGCATTGGGGAGAAGAATTAAAAACAACAGCAGCCTTTGTATCCTTGACCCTTTGCCTACTGTGCATTTTGGACAATCATATGCATGCAATCAGAGCCTAATGAGAGCCTGAGTGACTTGCCAAAGCAAAAGTTTGACCTCAATCAAAAAGTGATTTCTGCAGAGATGAAGGAGGATTAGGAAAAATGTATTCCAATTTCTCATCAGGCCAATGCTAACCAAGCCAAGGAAGTTATCTTGCCCCCATAGAATCAATATTACATTAAAGAAGCCCTTACACTGAAGTTCTGAACTATGAAACCCAGTGCTGTGCCAAAAAAGATGTTAGTGGCACAGTCACATCAGATTCTTCCCCACTATGATAGAGGATACTGCAGCTGGTTACGTCTGCACTGAACTGCCACTACAGCTGATTTTTGGCTGAATCCCAGGGGAGATTCCATAAGCCTCATAACAAAAATTTTGGTTGGTTGGGGTTTTTTTAAGAAAGAAAGAAAAAAAAAGCTCAAGATAATCTACAGATTTCAAATGTCTAAATGTATCACGTGACTCAAAACTTCTCAAGGTTTCATCAGCTCCAGACATTTCATAGTGCAATCTACACATATGATTTAAATATACTATTCCAGTTGGGAATGTAATCCTGTCCTCGTACAAGCAGCACTCTGCAGAAGATGCAAAACATTCATGTCATTACTGTATTGCTGTAAATAAACTAACATGCCTAATATGCTTGCTACCACCTAAATTAACAAGATTGCAAGATTTTCTTGGAAAGGGAGCAAATAATACTGCATTTTTCTTCACAGAAAGAGCAGTTGCCTGCATCTGCAGGAAACCTTTCAGCTTAAGAGCTGGAAATAACTTCTCAGGTGCACAGTGAGATTGCAGATCTGCACCTCCATGGTCCACTTCTGCCCACCAAGAAAGCTAGCCTGTGCTACAGAAATAAGAACAAGATGTTTACGGCATGAACTCAGTTAACTTGTGGAGTGCTGAGACATAGTGTACATTCAGGGGTTGGGCACCATTAACATTAATGAAAGACTAGGATGTACATCTACAAGTTTTTACAGATGATGCATTAATGGATATGTATCATACTTCCTAAGGGCACTAAATCAGCAAAACAGCAAACCCGAAATTAGACAGCTCTGACTAGAAAACAATACACTGAGCAGCTTATATCTTTGAGCAAATGGATTATGTGTGAAGGAAATCAAAAGTTATGACAATACATATGTGAAATGAATATAAAGATAAGCAAAACAAAGAACTCTGCTTGTGACCCTGTGTAATGAAATTCTACATTTAGTGTTTGCAGCTGGCTGGGGTTCAGTTTTGTCTTTTTTTTTTTTTTTCTTTTTTTTTTTTGGGGGGGGGGGTATAAAAGCCCATAGGAACATAAGCAAAATAAAAAGAAAGGGAAAAAAATCATAAAATTATTTGAAAAGGAAAATATGGCACTCAAACATAGTATGCCCAACAAAAGACATACCATACAGTGTAGTCATATACCAGCATTAAGTGATTCAAGAGTGCCCCTCCTAACTGTTACTGTCACACTGCTCTTACAATGGGCTGACATGAGCGGAGAGGAGAATATATTTTAGTTTTCTGTTCCTTTTTGGTAGGCCATAAATCCGTCTTCAGTTACATGCATGCAATGCTGCAGTTCCTCCACGGGGTCTCTGGTTGCATAGTCACTTGTAAATAATATTTCTGTTGAGGCAGCTAAACTGGTAAAAAAGAACAACATTAGTAGTTTTCCTACATTTTAGTGTCCAAAAAATGTGCTTGAACTCAAAACACAGGAAAGCAATTTTATTTATTTTATTTTTGATGTGAGGAAGGGTCTTTGTCATCAGGTGGTTCAAGCAATGCCCTGAGGTCCCCCAGCCTTCGCTCCCTCCCATTTGAACTGCCACTTTTCCTGCAGAGGAGCAGCTTTGCCTCCCCCAGTGAGGGAAAGGGGGCAGGACTGTGGGTCTGCAGGGGCCTCAGAGGGCAGCTCTGGCACTACCTTGCCAAGGACCTGATGCAATGGGGGAGAGGGAAGCAGGGGAAAAGCATCATCTCAGAACTGCAGCCATCTCCAGAAAGGTTGATCTGCCCTAACATGCTACGTATGGGTAAATCTGGAAAACAGGGGAACTAGTAAGTACCTATTCAACCAGGCTGTTTCTTTTATCCTGTCATGGACAATACTGATCTGCCCAAGTATCTATTTTCCTTTGGAAATGAACTTCACATTCTTTATCCAGGCAAAAAGGGCTAGGAGCAAGTGAGAAAGCCAGCAAGCAAAAGAGAATGAAATAAGAGGAGGAAGAAAGAAAAAGAGAGAGACAGGAGGAGGGAGGGAGGGAAAGGGAGGGAGGGAGGGAGTGCTGTGGTTTAACCCCAGCAACTAAGTACCATGCAGCTACTCGCTTACTCCCTGCCCACCGCCAGCAGGGTGGGGAGGAGAATCAGAAAAAGGTAAAACCTGTGGACTGAGGTAAGAACATTTTAATAATTGAAATAAAGTTTAAAAAATAAAAACAATAATAATAATAATTGTAATGAAAAGGAGAGGGAAAGAGAGGAATAAAACCCAAGGGAAAAAAAACAAAACCAAGTGATGCACAATACAATTGCTCACCACCTGCTGACCGCTGCCCAGCCAGTCCCCAGGCAGTGATCGGTGGCTCCCAGCCAACTCCCCCCAGTTTATACACTGTATATGACGTTCTGTGGTACAGAATATCCCTTTGGCTAGTTTGGGTCAGCTGTCCTGGCTCTGTTCCCTCCCTGCTCCTTGTGCACCTGCTCACTAGCAAAGCATAGGAAACTGAAAAGTCCTTGATTTAGAGTAAGTGCTACTTAGCAACCAGTAAAACATCAGTGTGTTATCAACATCATTCTCATGCTAAATCAAAAGACAGCACTGTATCAGCTACTAAGAAGAAAAATAACTCTATCCCAGCTGAAACCAGGACAAGAAGGTAGGAAGGTGGGAAGGTAGGATGAAGGGAAGGAGGGAAGCCTCGTTTAAACAACCAAACAGCAAGATGTGACACCTCAGTCTAACTTTGGGATCTGCATTTAGCAGCCACCCAACCCAAGATACAAGGATTATTTAAAGACTTCCCATTTCCCACCCTAGGCAAACAAAGCACCAGTCTGCCATCAGGCCAGAGGAGTGGGGCATCAAGCCCTGCCGCAGCCAACATACCCAGAGCCAGAGCAGACACCATGCATGGCTCTGTGGCAGGACCAGCACCTGGAGCTGCCTGTTGCCCCTTGGCCCTGGTGGGATTAGCACTGGGGCCTGCAGTGCCCTGCAGTCTCCTGTGCCTCCAGGAATAACAGCCACTGCAACATCCTGAGAGCCTGAGAGACTCAGAAGGGCATTACACGTGCACTGTAACATGGGAACTGACAGCACTCGTTTTTTAGATACCAGGTCAGTCATCTGAGCACTGACCCTAGCAGTAAACCTGAGGAGGTTTGAATTCACCCAGGTCAGGCGAGCTCCCTTACCCAGACTTCGCAAGATGAGGCCTGAATGCAGGCCCTGCAAAGTGGTGTCTGCCTTTGCCTTGTTGAAGATGACCCACTGTCTATAAAACCACATAAGACAGTAAGACAAAGAAACAAGTTCAAAACTAAGCCTATAAATCTATGAATTAAGGTACCTTGATGGTATCTAGAAATCCTTCCTGGCTCCCATTCTCTGTTCCTAGAGTTATTGCTTTTTATTTTTTCTTATTAAATCACTGTTTAATGTAAAACATGCAAAAATGCAGAAGAGGGGAGCAACACTGAGAACCACATTGAAAGGGAAAAGGTTAAGGCCTACACAGTTCTTTGGAAATGGTACCATGTGAAAAAACCCTCTGCAATGGGAAAATCAGTCATCCAAGAAGCTGATGGGTTCAAGGTGATGGAGATGCATCAACTTGGGTGTTTAATCTCCAGGCAGCTAGATCATTGTTTCAGTACTCCCTATTGGGACATCATGAAAGAGCTGACCCTGCCTACCACTGGGAATTTTGATCTCCCTTCTGAAGCCTCAGGAGCTAGATTAGGGGGCTAGGCCTGTACAAATTAGGCATTATACTGTGTAATGTGTAAACAGTTTTGTCCTCCTCATGCTACCTCCCAAAGAGCTAGCAAAGTCTGGCTTGTTATTCAAACCTTTCCCTAAAGTCTGACTTTACTGAGAATTTTCTTGCTGTGCATCTCAACTGCATTGCTTCTGTTGAAGCTTGTTTATTACAGGGGTTCTCATAATCTCTCCATTCCAGTTACCCCAGCACAAAGAATTTATTTTCCCATCTTAGCTTACATACCTGTTGGTGCTAGTTGGCACACTTTGGTAGTCGTACAAAATTTAATGGAAGCTTAAATATAAAAAAAAAAGTTGAGTAAATAAATACATATTTCTCTGCAGCATAGTAGACACTATTACATTATTATATTTCCTCAATACTGCTACAAATATTAGATAAATTATCTCTGAGACAATTTTATGCAAAAAGGTGTAAGTAAACTTTTTACATAGGTTGCTAGTGGCATTTCTGTGGCTTCATCAAAACAATGCATTAAGACTGCAATATAATGTATCCTGCTTCATTTTTGCTAGAATATCTGTAGGGAGAGGACTGTGATTGTCTCAGTTCTTTTAATGGAACTAAAATCCATTGCTTATAAATGGAAAAACAATGTCATCTTGATTTCCCTTGTGATAGCTATTTTATATAGTAGAAGGGAAGTATTAGTAGTACCACTGTTATTAAATGAAAAAAATTACCTCTGTTCTATTCATGATTTTCTGCCTTGGAGGACAACAAAGAAGCAGAGTGATCCAAGAGGAGCTTGAAACAGATGTGGATTTATTTCCATACTTTGGGCTTAACTGAAACCTGGTATTCAGCGTGTATGGTACCGTCCAACTGGGAGAGCTGTGCATCATCATGAGCAGCTGAATTTACTGACATTACTTTGAAGAGGTTAACATCTGCTCTCTGAGAGAGATCCTCTGGTTCCATTAATTAAAAGGGGCTTTGTAAGCCAGTAGATATTGTTTTAAAATGCCAGATTACACTTGCAGTCACAAGTAGATAAGATAGTCATAGACCAGAGCTAGTTTTCATTTTCATTTCCTCATTTTGTTAGGTTTGAAACAGTGAGAGTGGGCTGCAGCGATTAGTACAAACAGGAGAGCCACATTTAAAAGCTGTTAGGGTTTTTGTGTATCTGTTTAAGCTCCTCAGGCTAAGAAACAAGTCTATCCTTGCATGTTTACAATGCCCGCAAAGCATAACTGACAAGGATTTTCAGGCCCAACTCTAAGGGCAGAGCTCTTGTCCAAGCCTTGGACAATTTATGTCAGATTTTTGTAATCCACTCTGCTCTGCTATCAACAGCCACAAAAGGAACCCCCTCGAGATAACTCAGAATACTGCTGCTAACCTTTCTCTTCTTTCCTACTTGTGGCTATGTGCTACTTTGGTGTAAGCCCTTCCCCTTTTTCACCGTATCCAGCACAAATTTCTTGGCCTTATCTTCAAAGCCCATCACAATTTCATCCCACCCTACCTCTCCCGTTGGGTCTCAATGGAGGTTAACTCCCACCTCGCGCCACAATACTATGCTTTGTGCTCTGTCCCACTCACAAACCCTCACCAGCAAAGTTTCAAGTCAAATGCATCTCCTGACACACAACCTTCACCTTCCCAGGCGCACAGCTCACAGCCCAATGAACAAAGCAGGACACAGCTGTATTTAACGGTCCCGGCTACTGGTTGCAGGGCTTCTTCAAAACAGGGGTGCCATGTCTTGGGCTCTGCGGTTGCAGGATTGCTTCTTCCAGCAGCATGGCTGATCCTCACTGGTTTGAAATGCATGTGCAACTGCAGCCTCACAGTCAGTAGGTAACAGGATCTCAAGCAATGTTGGTATTAGCAAGTCAGGTTTACTATAGTGCAAGGAGGTCTGGGGATTTAGAGATTAGTGTGAGGAAGAATTTATTCTCTTACTTTTCTGTCATTTAGGTCAGAGTGTAACCTCGGTTATCCAGGGAGATTTCTCAACATGTACATTTGTTATTGTTTGGCATCAGACTCAGCAGTCTGAACCTTAGCTGTCAGAGATCCCCCATCTATATCACTTTTTCCATTGCTGGGCAGTGCATTTGATTGGCGCTCAACTTGCAGCCTGTAAAATAACAGCACATTACTTCACACTGTGCATGTGCTCCTGAGCAAACTCACAGCAAGATACCACGTACAATGCTTGCAGAAAATTGTTGACACTTCCCCTAAATGTGCTGGCTGCTAGTGTGGGCTTGCATATCTATCCACCTAATACTCAAGTTTGACAGTAATGTGTATTCAGCATGTCAGGGGAGGTGGTACTTAAAAGATACTGGCACGAGCAAGGCAGGTGGAGCCTAGGAGGCTTTTACATTGCCAACAACAGCTGCCCTTTTTACACAGTCTCTCCTTTTTTTCTCTTTGTGTGTGTGTGCGCGTACACGCTGAAGATTTGCTTCATTGCAAATGCTTCCAGGAAAGTAACACTTCTGTCTACAATCCAAGTGACTTGTATAAGAATTGGCCCTTGGCATTTCAAACCTGATTACAGTTTTAATCACATTCATATGAGCACCCAGCCAGCCAGTTCAGTGGGCTATCTAAGACCTCGTTATGAAGACATCTTTCTAGCCACATCAATCAGTCAAACAGAAGCTGGATGGAGATCTTCCACCTGAGCTTGCATTGTTCAGAATTAAAACTGAGATGAAATTTACAAGCATAAATTGCACTCATGTATTGCATATATCTTTTCTTTTAACAAAAGTATTTTAACTTTCAGGTTTTCTATGCGTGTCATTCATATATGATGGATAATTTGGCCTAAAGTAAGAATGGACACTAAAGCTATGTGTAAAATAGCTATTCTGTTTGGACTCCTTTATGTGAGTAAATATAAGCAAGTGATCTATTAATTCACTTCCTGATACTATTTGTATTCATGGCAAGGACACATGGAGGTTCAGTGATTAAGAAAAGGAAAAACTTACCAATGCTGTCTACAATTATTAATTCTCCCAAATCATGATTCATTTTATCAGAAGATTTCATGAGGGCACCTGGTGTTGCCATGGCTTTTCTTCTCTATTTTTGTTTGCTTCCTTTGTCAACAGATATTTGCCCTGAATCTATTTGGATTATAAAGGCCAGTGAGCTAAGACCTGAAATGTAAATTTGATGCTACAGGATACCACCAAAATTAATCTCGCCAAAAGCAAACATGACACATCTCTAGTCCCAAAGTAAGACAACTTTACTGTACTTTTTAACCACTGTCACAGTTAAAATACAGTCTTGCTGCCTTACACTCAAAGCCTCAAACCCCAGAGAAACCCACTCTACTTTTAATGTTTATAACACTGATGTCCCTCAGCTGCACTGATGGTTACTCATGTTCTCCTGGCATTCACAGGGAGCTGCTGTGTACTTGAAGGTGTAGTCTAGTGCAGGTACCTGAAGCAAAGGACCAGTCATGAAGTTGTATCTTGCTGGTTCTACTCATGAAGTTGAACAGCTAGATGCATTTTCATTTCTGGGCTGGTATTCTCAACAGCACTTTCGCACTAGTGCGAGTTGAGCGCACCAGCTAGGAGGCTGGTTTTACCAGTACTTAAGAGTTTACAGCTAAGCCTGTAAGCTCCACAGCAAGGTATACTGCTTTTTGTGCTGCCCAGCAACCTGTCCATGATTTTAGGCTGGTACAGTGACCCAAAATGTAATGGTGTATATATATATCTATATATACATGCATGCATGTGCTGTGTGAGTGAGGAAGTTACAAGCAACTAAACACTCCTAAAGTTACCTTATGCATTTGTTACTAGAATTAATGAGGATTTGCATAGAAGATGGGACCTTTTAAATACTGGGTAGTGCAGTGGCAGACAAATCATACCAAATAGCACAATACTTTCCATTATACACTAATCACCACATTTAAAATTGTTATCATCAGATTATGTGGATGCATGATTCACAGCCCACTCCCTGTCTCCAAAGAATCGGTTTTTAAGCAGGCTGCCACGCGCCTACTGCACCTGATTGTTTCATCGGCACATTCCAGCTAACAAAGGCGGACGAGCCAGGGCAGAGCCTGGGACACTGATACACTTGTTCTATCCCCACAGGTGTAGCAGCCTTCTGTTTTGAAAGCTTCTGGGTGTAGGCGTTAGGGCTGCATTCTTTCTTTAATTTGTACTCGCTTCGTTCGGAGTCAGATGGAAAGGCAGCCAAGTGAGGAGCACACAGAAGGAGCGAAAACCCACGTTCAAAAAGCCCTGCTAGAACATAGACCATTACAGCAGACCCTGAGCCCTTGCTTTCAGACAGAGGAAGAAGAAAGGGAAAAGAAGGGAATGATATGGGGGGTGGGGGTTAACATCAAAAGCTCCTTCCTATCCTCATGGATTTTCAGTCAATGTTGCTGGCAGAAAATATATTCTGTATAACATAGAATAGGCAGTTCCATGTGAATGTGTACTTAATCTGTAATTATTGATACAAGCCATTGTTTACATGGCAGTATAGGTCTACATTCCATATGTTTTATGTACAATTATTAGAACCAGCCATTATTTATATGGGACTACAGATGTACATACTCTTTTATTGTCAAACAAGCAGAGGGGAGACCACATTCTCCTCCCAGTTTACACCATCTCAGTCCAGAACAGACCACTGTACCCATCCAGTCTGATGTCTCACACTCTCACACTAATTTCCTCAGTAACACTAATTATAATTCTGAAGTCCCAGTCCCCAAAAGCCAACAGTCTTCTACGTTAACGCTTGGGTAAGATGTTGCATTCTTTCTCTAATTTGTACTCACTTCTTTTGGAGAAGTCAGCACTAAAAACTGAAAGTGCTGATGTAATTGGAGGACAGCTGTGTCAGAGGCAACATGTCACCTTCTGAAGGGAGGGGATAGGTCACTACACCCCACACAGTCACTGCCACCTCTACTAAGGTAGTCCACAAGATTTCTTGTAACACATCTTGTGACAACTACTTGTTCACCAGGATTTTTATGGAGTTTTACCATTTTCTTGTGGATTAACTTAGTCTGTCTGCATTGAACTGGAGACTTTTGCCAGCAAATTAGGACACTAAATTAGCTCACTGATGCTTACAAAACTTCTGTGAGCAAACATAAGATTTGTATGAAAATTCAGTTTGAACAGGAACAATTTTTCATGGTCCATAAGAGGTAGTGTAAGATGCACAAAGATGACATTCATGACTCCTGCTCATAGCTCAGCTCTCTGTTTTTAATTCCCCACAGATGGAGCTAAGAAATTACCCTCGCATTTATTAGAGAAAATATCCAGGAAGGCAGATTTCTTGCAGCTCCACCTGCTTTTAAAGCCAGCTTCAAATAAACACAGAATTCTGCAATCTGAGAAAATAGCTTACATCTTTCTTTTTCTTTTTTTTTTTCCACCAACCCAGAGTTCTGTTATCTTATACTTATTTTGATAAGCTACCTTCAGCTTTTCTGTCTGCACATGCAAGGAAAGAAATCCAGCTCCACTTCCAATGCAAGTTTAGACAACGTGGTTAAATTAACAGCTTGAACATTAGAAAAGAGATTAGGATAATTAATGCCAAGATGATAGAACTAGGAATGTTTTGTACTGTAGGTAGGGCCACTATTTGGGAGGCCAAAAGAGGAGTTTTACCACCAGCTTGCAACAGGTTCTAACAGTGGAACTTGAAAACTGGGATCACATTCCCCTGAAATGCTAGTCACAATTTCAAAAACATGTGCCACAAGCTGGTCTTCCAAATGCAAGTGGAAGCACCTGAAATATGCCCTGTTTCCCCCATTTTAACAATAAGAGTTATTAGATGCCCACAGTATTCTAGAAAATTAAACATTTCTTTGGATTACTTTGTGTGCTTCAGCTCAGAGTTGGCCAAAGAAACACAGGTTTGACACCTAAAAGTACAGAGTAGCTGCTATCTATCAAAAGCCCAGAAATTAATTCAAGGGTTTTTTGGAATTAAACATTTTATTTGCTTGCTCCAGGGGCTGTTCAATGCCCTCCCTAAAGACACTGAGATCATGAAATAATTAAGAGCATATTTCTTGACCTGGAATTATTATTTACTGTCAAAGTGCCAGGTTCTTCACAGAAAATGCACTACATAAAATTATACTGGGAATTAATGGCACTGGTTATACAGACCCAGTTAAATTTCAGGAAGACAGTTTCAAAGCCAGGGGGAAAGGGAGATGTTTGATTCATGTCTGAATCATTTACAATGTGCTAACTCCGGTGAAATAAGATGGACAAGAATTTCAATATTTTAAAATGTATTTTTGCAGGGAACAAATATAAGCTTTTCAAAGTCCAGTTTCAGAGCTTTTCAGCCCTCTCAGAGCATGTAGCTGTAAAGGCTACTTCCTAAAAACACATGCAATCACCATTTCCAGTCTCATGACAGTGCTTGATCTGTGTAGTGCATTGATGCTTATCCAGGAGGTCTTCCAGGGGTGCTGGGTGGGTCAGAATCCAACAAGAAGAGTCAAATTTCTCCAGAGAGACCCTCCAACTCCCACCCCCCCCCCCCTCCCCACCCCACCCCCCCAAAAAAAAAGGAACTAAAAGATGGCAATTTTTCTTTCATTAAAATAATGAGGTGATTTGTCCTCTGTTTTAAGGTGAGGTTTGCTGTTACTGTGTCTGCAGCCTTCTTTGACAGATGCAAGAAAAATGGATTTTAGAGAGAAGCACGTGAAACAGAGAAGCAGGAATGCTGGAAGTTGGATCCATGGTTAAACCAATAAGTAGAAATGGCCTGATTTTAAGAAGTGTTGAGAACTCAATGTCCTATTAGTTCCCATTCACATCACTGGAAATTTGATACTCTAAAAACATTTAAATTTATATTTCCATAACTGTCTTACCTTGGCACCAGAATACAGGTTATCATAACTTTCTGTTCTTCTGTTCTACTGCCCAACCTCAGAGGACATAAAAAGACTCATGTTCAGAGGGCACAGGCTCAATACTCCCCCAAACCCCAGCTCTCTTAATGTCCAGAGTTAAAGATGCTCACTCTAAACTAGGATACCCAGAAGCATTAATTTCATTTTAAAACCTAGACTTTCAGTTCTAGTCTCTGTGCCCAAGTGTGAACCTAGGGCAGAAAACAAGTCAGTGACTGGAGAAGCTGCTCCCTGAATCGCCAGGGCTGAGGCCACCGGAAACACATTCAGAGTTTTTCTCCCATCTCTTCTCAGGAGAAGGTGCTGGAAAATCACTTCATCAGAGTCATTACATCCCAAAGCAACATTAGCTTCGTTTGATCTGCAAACTGCTCTGTCCTCAGCAATTTGTGGCTTTCTGTGTACCCTTACACCTCCAGCTTGAACCCATCCAAAAAAATATTCCTCCCCCAAAGCACACATCCTTTTATTTATTTTTACCTATCCTCCTGCCTGTTTAGCTGTACACTGCTCTATTATGTGGTCTCTGTGTTTTCCAGGCAGATTTTCCTCATCTGAGGGATATCTCAAGTGAAGGCTATTTGAATAAATGAGGATGATATAGCCCACCCACCCTAAGACCCCGATCTGTCTCCTGAGAGCTGGCCTTTGCCAAGATCCAGGAGCTTGTCTTTGGACTGCAAATGTCTAGAGGGATTCCTTTACTAACATGACTAGCTGTAGAGATTTGTAAATTAATAGTTTAGATATACAGGCAAATAAAGCCTAAATATCTTAGAAAAGTAGACTATTGAAGACTTCTTTTCTTGCCACTGAACATGAGCTAACCCACGAACTAATTTTTATGATCTCTGCAAATCTGAAATATAGTTCTGGGAATCCTCAGAGTCCCTAAGTCCAACCACACCAAATTACAACATTTTAGTTTGTGTGTGCACACAGAGAAGGTGTCCTGGGCCTTGTGGCTGTTTCTGTCTAAACAAGTACTTCCCTGAGATGCCCTAAGATCACAACAAACTGATATTTCACTGGACAGTAGATTTTGGTTTCTTTATCAACATCATATCAATGTTGCAAAGCTTGTACTTACAGATATAGGAACGTGTTATTGCTGAAAGAAACACAGAAAGGTTTTATGTATTGATACACTACATTCATATATTGAGCAGCTACAAGCAGGATCATGCCAAGTGATGCTTGGAGGTGGGGGCTGGGAGATGGAGGGGCTCTTTTTGTACTGAAGGCATTGCTGCATATCAAATGGCAGGTATCAGAGTGACAGCTTTTGTTTTCATAGCCTATTGAAAAGTTAACGAAGTAAAGAAGATATAATCATTCAGGTAAAGCAGGATACAAAGCAGGCCAGGGCTTGCACTAAAAATGCATAAAGTTATTTCACTAAAAGACAGAGGCACTTGCCCATGGCAGGTGCAAAACTTAGGCAGTGCTCTGATTGCCTCAAGAAAGGAAAAAACCTGCAGAAAATGTTGGGACATGTTCTAAGCCTCCTCAACAGCCTCTCTCCCTTCCCTCCCCTCCCCCACCCCCACCCCCCGCCTCCCCTTCTTTCTTTTTTCTTTTTCCTTGTTGAATACTTTAGGTCATATCTTTATTGTCTGCCAGCAAAGGCTGTGGTTTTCAGGGCTCCAAGCAATTGGAGAGGGAAGGCACACTCAAAAATCTTGAGTGGTTTAGAGAAGTCTCTGAATGAGGAGACTTCTTTTCATGACGAAGATGATATGGCACAGCTTTAAAGTATGTGTCTGCTGTAAACCAGAGAAAGGACAATATTAGAGGCTGACTCACGTCTGTCTGACTCTGCTCATGGGTTGAAGGAAAAATGTCAACCTCACCTCAGCTGCCACTTGAAAACTGAGTGTTTGGTTTCCTTGGTTTCCCCTTGCTGTTAGGTGTTCAGGTCCTCATGCTTTTGAGACACACTTGCCCCCATTGCTCTCAGTATATATACTTATTGCCATCTCACAGCATGCCCTAGTTGGCACCAGCTTCCTGGCTTCCTCGCCTTCCAGGGGGTAAGCAAACCCCCTTGCCTGGAGAAGCCAGAGCATGCAGTGATCCAGAGTGTAGCCCCTACCTGTGGTACAGGTGTGACCTGGCAGCCACTGAGGTCCCCATAGCATGAGCCAGGTGCCTGCAGCAGAACCCTGCCCATGTCTCAGTTACATGCAGCTCCTGTGGGGACCAAAGGGTCTGTCACACCCAGCAGGACCTTCACACCCCCTTGGCTTTCCAAAGGGCCCAAAGTTCAGGCCCAAGTGTCACCATGTGAAATGCTGTTCACCCACCTCCTCCAGCTGGCTGAGCCCAACTCTCATGCACACTCAGCAGAGACCACTGCCAAGACCAGGAGGGCAAAATTCTGTTCAGATCAATGCCTATAAAGCAAGAGCAAAACAATACACTGGAAGCAATGGAAGCCCTTGCAAAGCAAAATCCTTTAAGATCTAGTGAATCACCAAGTGAAGAACCTCTCAAAGCTGCCAGAAAACACAGAAACAGACAAAGGAAGTCTTTTGATATCAGAGTAGTCAAGAGATGCCAATTTGTTCGGCCAAACCCATTACCATGTGATAGCACATTGATACCTGTTTTGCTAGCTGCCTTCTTTTGAAATGGTTAGAGACTCCCACTGAAAGCACGAAGTGGTGGGGATCCAGTTTAAAGGAAATTACTAATTTGGACTGGAAATTGAAGGTACTTGAAAACAAGTTCAACTTCTCACTATCATTGGGGAAAGAAATGGAAGCAGCCAAATTTATGTTATACCCTATTGCTCAAGCTCGGCAGTACCTGGAAGACTCAGAAGCAGGCACTGACCTGCATGCATTTTTCCAGTCCCAGCCCTTGATGATATGAGTAAGAGACAGGAAAACAGAAGAAGCTTTGAAAAACACAGGCTCAAAGGACAGAAGTGCCTGAGTGAGTAGTTTTCTGCAGCAGCTGCTGTGCACCAAGGACTGTACAATCTAACAAACTCCCTTGCAAAGCAGATGGCAGAGGCGCTTCAGCCAGGAAGAAAATTCCCTCCTGGATGTAGTTTTGTTTGTTTGTTTGCTTGCGTGATTGATACACACACACGCAAACACACACCTGTCTCTCTCCCTTCCTCCCTTACATGCACAGCCAGGAGCAAATTTGTGTAGGAGAGCCCTTTGGTAACACCACTCCTCCTGTCCCAGCAGCTCCTCGCTCTCCCTGGCAGCCACCGAAGAAAATGGATCACCGGGCGCTTCCCCAGAGAGAGGAATTTTGGTGCCTACAGGTAGATGGTGTGCAGGGGAGAGGCACAGTTATTGCAGCGGTTTCCTGTTAGCCTGCCATTCATCAGCCTTCCAGGCACACTCCTTTCCTCGCAAGGCAGGCCGCAGCACACTTGATCTTTCCACATCAAACCCAAACACTTCTTGACTTCTACCTCCCTGCCATCCTTTTCCCCTCATTTCCCATCCCGAGTTCCTCTCTGCTCCAGGTGTGTGTTTTAAAATAATTCACCGATCAGTCTCCCTCTGTGAGCCAGATAAGCCATAGGGCCAAGGGAGAAAGAGATCAAAACCACCACTTTTCTTTTGGCACATCTCTACAGCCTGCAAGCTTGTAGCTACCAGCCAGCTAGAAAGAATTGTGGTGACTGCTTGGACTTGGGCCGTCTGTCATAAGCCAAGGGCTGTAGGTGAGAACAGAACTTCAGCACGTGCAAGGAGCAGCCAGTGGATGGAAAGAGCTGCGGCAAGTAAAATGAGAATAAAAGTGTACCGCCTACAGTCATGTCTACTTGAGGTAAGGGGGTTGCTGCATTGCTGTACGTCTACTCCGTGTAAGACTCAGTGCTGCTAAAGGCATGTAGGTAAACTTCCAGTCTATGTGGGGTTTCAAACTTCAACACTTTCAGATTCAAATTTAAACAGAGTCACAAATCCAGGGGAATACAACTTTATTTGGCCGGCCTTATTGGGATAAGCATTTGAAACAAGAAAAGGCCTAAAAAATTGTGTTCGTGACTATCTTCACAGAAGCTGATCAGCAGTATAGAAAAACTACAAAAAAAGACGCATAATAAATAACAACATGGAAGAAAACTAGTGGGAATGGCAGGAGAACTTACAAATGATGGAAAATGACTGGCTGAGAACAGGATGTCAGCGCAAGTCCTGTTGGCAGATGAGCCACTGATGTGTCCTTAACTCTAAAGATCTCCCACCACCTTTGTACAGAACTCTCTACAGTTTACGCTATAAGCGTAAACAAGATGATACGTCAGTGAGGCCTGCTCCAAGTAAGGAAGATGTAAACCCTCACTGATAGCAGGGGATTTTTCCAGCACAAAGGAGGATAGCTTGGCAGAGGACACATGAGAAAATACTGGACTCAGAATTACAGTGTGATCCAAGATCTTCTCAAAGCAGGATCTCCGTCCAGATTCCCAGCCTGCCTGTCCATGCTCAGTCGTTTGGGCCAAGGATTATTTTATGTCAATAAACTCAGCCCTTTTCCAGGGAATAGGAAATTCATCCAGTGTGGATGAATTGGCTGATATATGAAAGGAACAGCTCCAGAGAAAATAATTCTAATTACATCGCAGGAGAGGCAGCACAAGCAAACAGTAGAAAGTAAAAAACTCAAGGGAAAAGGAAAAGCTGATTCCAAAAGAATAAGCCCAAAGAGGAGTTTCCATCTGAAGTGTCATCAGTGTATACTTTGCACTTCTCTAAGATGGACTTATAAAGATGTGACATGTTAACGTGTTGTTGCCTTACTCTGAGGTAAAGGGCATACTACATGTCAGGAATCTCTCACCCTCTATCAAAGGACTGATACCTGCACTGTGATACCACACATTCCACCTGATTATAGATAAAAACAGTGTATCTGATTGAATTTTTCAGCAGAAACTGTGATTCTATAACTCCCTTATTTTTAAAAAAAAAGGCAGCAGCCACTTGTACCTAGTATGGTGAGAAGGAAGTTCGGGGGTAGGGGGGTGGGGGTGGGGTTGTGTCAAGAAAAAATGTTCCCATTTTAAGATATAGCTGACCATCAGATCATCCAGATCCTGGTCCAGTAGAAAGTGGCAGGTATTCTGAGCTGCATTTAAGAGGAAAAATAGAGTTTCTCAAGCTATTGTTCAAAAACCACCTGTGAGGACTTAATTTTTCTATGAAAAGCTGCTCTGATAAACTTTTTACTACTGGAAGGGGCAGGTTGCTCCTGGGATTTCCTTTGCTTAGTGCTCAAATCTGAGGAATGGCTTTTGCAAGAAGTCTTCTCCACTCTGTTGAGTGAGAAATCTTAGTACTGGTTTGGCCTTGATTCCACACTTTAACTAAAGGCCCAAATCAAACTGACAACTGAAGAGTGTTCCCCTGATCTGCTCAACTCTGACTGCTATATTGCACAGGTGAAATGTCACCAAATGGACTAAAAAAAATATTAAGAATTGTTTTATAATTATCTTGGCAGCACATGTAAGACAATTATGAGGAAATTGCATTTAACCACGTTTTATGGGTTTAATTTTCTGTTCAATTAATGCAATTGTTTTGCAATTGTTAATTCTTAACTTTAGCCCAAATATTTAATACCAAGGGAGAACAAATTTTTTAAAGAGCTTTATGGTGCTGATTTGTTGTGCATATAATAATAAGATCAGGTTGTTATAAAATGAAGGAATTCTTTATTAAATAGTCAGCTTTACTGATCTTAATTGCAAGCTGCATCTCTACACGGCACCTGTACATTCTGATGTGTTGTCATAACCCTCAGAGCTATGTAAACAAGCAAGTCCTGTCGTGTTGCTGGCTGACTCCAGCAATCACAGAGACAGACAAAGTGATCTCCAAGGAGTCAGGTATACATACGTATATTAAAAAAAAAAAAAAAAAAAAATGTAAAGAAGGAAGGATCAGTAGTTAAGCAATAGATGATTTTAAATATATACATGTTTAACGGGGAAGAAGGTGAATCACTTCAAAATTCAAAAGGAATACAAGATGAGCAGATCTGAACAGCTGAATTCCTGATTTCAAACCTAGTTTTTACAGGTGCCGGGGGTTTCTGGTTTCCACAGAGGTAAAACTAGCACCTCTGGGAAAAAGCCCACTTCAGTGTCTACATTTTTTTATCCTGGTTTGAAACTGGGGCTCTCCTATTTTCTTGAGGCTAATTTTGAAACATGCAGCTCTCAACAACAGTTCCTCTGGTTGATCCACAGGTTTTAAAAGAAGATTTATAAGTCAATGCCATGCTGGTAGGAGTACAAGCAGCCAGATTCTTAGCTGGCATAAATCAGCATCATTCCACCAAGGTATATTGTGCAATGTTGATTTACACCAGCTATGAAATTAGCCCATAGTGCTCTGCCATGAAAAAATATAACTCCCGGCAGCAAAGAGGTGAAAACCTTCAAGCTAGCCTGATATTTATCTGTCTGGACCAGACAGCTTTTGATCACTGTCGCATTCCCCTTTCATTTATCCATGTAGTGCTCCTTGGCTCCAGAGGTGAAATTTTCAGAAGACACTAATATTAGACTAAACTGCTTACACAGTGGGAGCAGGGTGAAGCTGAAGCTAAGCAGTTTACAAAATCTTGACAATCCACTCATTCCCAAGTTACAATGTGCACTGGGGCTGTTTCTGATGTAATGTGATGTACTCAGAGGAAAAGTGGACTTCCAGGGAAAAGGTAGACTTTCAGCAAAGAGACTGAGGCTGGTGATGTGTCTATAAGGGGAAGACTGAAAAACAAAAGAAGAAATTTTGCCTGGTGATCTCTGCCAGAATTTCAGTTGGACTGTTCATGTTCCCATTCTTCAACCATTTGCACCTATGAAGCTGGTAACATCTCCCTGTAATATTCCCTCAGCCCTTTGTGATACCAGCTTGGAGCTTCAAAGAAGCACAAAATCTCGGGAAATAAATATCCTGCATTTTGCACTTCCTTTATTTGCAGCACTTAATAATCCAAAAGCACCTCTTAAACAGAATTAAATTGTTGAGGCAAGCATCATTCTCAGTCCTCTGGCTCTAATGTATGCATTGCAGTGCATGCTTTCATTTGATCAAACCATCTGTAGTAGTAAGGAGAAACAACTTGATTGTAAGTTCAGACTTTGCTTTGAAATAGCCAAAGACTTGCCAGAAAGCAGCCTTTTGAATCAGCCACAGTGTTCGCAG
Organism: Falco biarmicus; assembly: GCF_023638135.1. Lineage (NCBI taxonomy): Eukaryota > Metazoa > Chordata > Aves > Falconiformes > Falconidae > Falco > Falco biarmicus. Next base: position 50,615,758 of record NC_079290.1, read on the forward strand.
ACACTTTGAGAGCCACTGGCAGATAAACCCTCTTAGAACAGTGATTATTCAAGCCTTGCCAGCAATATCTGTCGTGCAGCATACTTTCCTTTGCCTCACCGTGTGATCAGAGAGGAGTTTCCACAAGTTGTTTTCTTATTGATGGAAATCAGAAAATGATGCCTTCACCACCCTTCTCCCAGACTTTCTCGATACCTTTTTCCCAGGGTCAAAACTTCTTAGCCCATGCACAAAAAGCAAACAGCGCTAGCAGACACTGCCATTTTATATATATGGGTTTGGGTTTTTTTCAGTTTCACTTTTTCTTCTGCTTTTGCTTTGTTTCTACCCAAAAGGCAAAGCAAAATACAAACCAACAGTTTGCTGCGTGGAGACGCAGAGAAGGAAAAGTGGCTTCAGCCACGCTTCCAAGGCTCTGCCTACCTGCGAGCCCTCCCTGAGCTGTGCTGCACAGCAGCGCACACCTGCAAGGTGCTGCGCGGCTCGGGAGGTGTGCGTGCTAATGTGAGTGCCCCCCTGTGGTACTGGGCTGCCGGCTGAGGCTCAGGGAAGAAAAGCCGCTTGTTACCCTGCAATAACCTGTTCCTGCAGAAGGCATCGGGTTTCACGGCAGGTTAGCTTCCCTCTGCTGCGCGAGCAAAACAATTAGACTAAGCTGATGGAATCACCTTTGGTAAAGCCCATCTGGAAATGCTCCTAGGAGCATGGGAACGAAGCAGTGAAGCTCTTCACAGTGTTGAAGCTGTATTGAACAATGTCATTAAGGGCTGGGTTCAGCCGCAGTTGTGAGTTATTATGGTTTGTTTATTGTTAGCATTGCCTGGCCAGGCCTTTGAGGCAGAGGAGCTTAGTGTGTGAATGGCAGCACCTAAGTGAGAGTCACCACCACTCTTGACTTCTGACTTCAGCACAACTGATGACAGGTCCCAAGTATGAAAAGAGCTTCTAAGCAAGAGGGGCATCAAAATTCCGGCATCACCTGTAATACCCTGAATTAAGTTTGCACAATCTTGTAGCTGTTTCTCTTCACTGAATGCAATGGCAGCAGCAGCAAGCTGGGGAGAAGCAGTGGAGAACTGGGCCATGTGCTTGAACACTTCCCTTGCCCCAGTATGTAGGGGAACCACCACATGGTCTTCCCCAACAGAATGTTGCTTTAGCCCATGGGCAAAACTCCCCCAGAGTCTTTCCCCTGAGGCTGGCTGGAGCAGGAAGGGGGAAAATGTGAACCCTTGCAAGGCCTGTCTGTGACCTTTTGCCTTTACTTCTGTTACCTGCTTTGGAAACCAAGGTTCCTCTTCTTTCAGAAAAGCAAAATTGCTGAAGTCTGGATCAAAGCTTTCCTTTCCTGATCTTTCCACCCATTTGCGTTCAGTGTAGCTCTAGGTTCTGGTTCACACCTTGGGAAGCTGCAGAGGAAAAGTCACTTCTATTCACTTTGCTGGGACCTCTTGGTGACCATGTTCCTAATGTCACTTGTTTGACTGCTGACCTTTGCTTTACTACGGGTAGTCCTTTAATCCATGCCTCCAGTCAGGAATTCCAATAAATATGTTGGATGTTCTCAGTCAACTATGTAATAACTCCATTTTCTCTTGCTATGATAATAATTTGGGGGTGGGGGGTCTTATGTGTAGTACAATGTGGTAAAGAATAGTGAGGATTTTAACCTACATTTTTGGGCAATATAATTTTAATTCCTTAATCTCAGTTATTCTCTGAGAATCAGGGCTGAGACCTTGAGCTTTCACTACTCTTAATGACAGTCTGTGTGAACCACCCCGCCTCTTTCATATCTTCCTTTGGATATTGTGTCAAACTTTCAGAACCCAGGTTTGAAAATGTTGCCTATACCTATTTACTCATGCTTGTAATTAGATAACAGTGATGGGAGGAGTTCATCTTTCTTTTACATGATTCAAGTAAGGGCACGTCCACTACCTTTCTCTGGAAATTACTCAGCGTAATAGCCTTGCTTTTCAAATCTTTTTCTTGACAATCAGATGACTTTAAAAGCTTGCTCTGTTTTCAATTCAAAAGTCATTTCATTCTCTCTTATTAGCCTTTGTGAGAAGCATCTCAGCATTTGAAGGAAATATTAGACCAATAAGTCTTGATTATGAACTCCACAGAGCAAGTTTCCTGACATTGCCTTGTCAAAGTATCTCAAGCATGATTTTTAGAAATTGCTTTAAAACTATTGCATCAAATCTCACCCTACCCCTTCTTAATGCTTTATCTCTCCACTAGGCCTGTGAAAGGGAGAGGTGGTTACTGGCTATTTTGGTGCATATATTAGGACATGGAGATATCCACAGGACCTCACTGCAACTGGTTCCTTACTGGCTTCATTGCTAAAAAGCTCCCACATGGCAAGAAACGTATTTTCACTCACTACCAGACTAATATTTCTTTGAACAAGTGACCTAGAATGGTATTTCATCATCAATTCACTGAGCCATCCCATCCCCACAAATACAGTTTCACTTAACAAAATTGCATTTGACGAGTAGTTAATCAGGTTTATGCTTTAATCCCTTTTGGTATTTCAAAGAAAAAAAATCAAAGCAGCTAAATATTGAGGAGTTAAAATTCACTATGGACTACAAAGTAATATTCTTCTAAGGATTTCAGGAAAAATACGTTTTGGATAAGAGGAGAGGAGATACATGGTACAAATGACATATATAGTTCTTACATATATTAAAACCCATCTTATATGATAAACAAGATTACAAACAAACAAGATATCTCACTATAAAAACAAATATGGACTAAGCCTTTTTAGAGTGCTGTCTGTATATATATCTGTAAAAATCAGAAGTCTGAATGCCCTTTCAGATCTAAGCATAAACAGCTTCCCTGGAGAACTGAACAAGGTTTTTTCAAGTCCCAGGAAAACATCTGAACCATCTTTTTGCCTTGCTGATGGTTATGGTGGTTTGAAAAACTATAGAGTGACGTGCTGAAACTCTGTGAAGTACCTACCCACTGTACCAAGCCCATGCTTTCTAGAATGACAATAAAAGGTGTTCCCCCCCCCCCCCCCCCCAATTCGGGGTTCTGGGCCTCTCAGGAAAAAAGAAGTTATGCTTCTCATTCCTCAACCCCATCCAGCTGTTTTTCATTTCTGCATCAGAAGTGTCCATGATGTTCTGTCTGCCAATATGCAATATGCTACTTGTACATCTGTGAGAAAACTTGCCCTGCCCTGCCCTTAATCAGAGAAGGTTCAAAATATTCTTGAGCAACAGTGACTCTATAGGATTGCAAAAGGGAACCGTTAAATGCCAGCCACCATCCCTTTCCTTGTATGTTCTAAGAGAGTGTTGTCATAGCATCTTAGAAATATTGCCTGGAGGGAAAACCTCTGGAGGTTGTCTAGGCCAGCTACAGACTGTGGCCAACATGAGGTCAGGTCAGCCGTTGCTTTGCTAGATGAGTCTTAAAAACTTCCACAGGTGGCAATTCCACCAATCCTTCAGATATGCTGTTCCAGAGCCACACTCTCTGCTGATTAATAGTTTTCAAAATTTTTAGTCTGAACCTCCCTAGTCACAACTTACAATTATGTCCCCTTGAATGTCTGTTTCCTCATGTAACTACCCTGTTTTTCTAGTAACTAACCAATAGTTGTCTGAAAAGAGCTTGGTTCATATCTTTTTTATTTTCTTTCCAGAAATTGTAGGATACATTTGATCATCTCTTTTTCTTCTCTATCAAATGAGACAAGCCCATGTCCCTCGGCCCTCTCTAATACGCTATGTGCTCTACAACGCTCAGTATGTTAGTAGCCTGACACTGGACCTTATCCAGTTTCTCAATATCTCTCTTTAACTGGAAAAACCAAATCTGGCACAGTATTTCAGGTGCAGCCTCACCAATGCCAAGTAGAGATAGATCCCTCAATCTGCTGTCTAAGCTCCTCCTAATGTAGCATGTGGTTTCCCTTATTTACACTGAGAGCACATTACTGGGTTATATGCCATTTGGCACCTGTCATAACCCTCAGGTCCTCTTCCACAGTGTTATTTCTCAGCCAGTCATTTCCCAGCCTGCACTGATGCAGAGGGTTACCCCACCCCAGGTGCACAACTTTGCACTTCACGCAGCTTTTGTTGGCTGAGATCTGAAGTTTCTCTTGGCGCTTGCAGTTCTGCTGCACTGCGTGTCAACCGCTCCCCCTGACGCGCCACCATCCACAAATCTCCAGAGGGTGTATTTTGTCAAATCATCCAGGTCACAGATGAAGATACTAAACAAATAATCCTAGTATCAGCCCTTTGGTTACTGTACTTATTGCTGGCCAACAAGCTGATCTCAAGCCATCAGTTACCACTCTTGGAGCCTGTCAATCCTGCCGATTTTCAACTCTTCTAATAATTCACCCATCCCACGTTGCCTCAAACTACTATGCAAAACACTGTGGGAGATTGTCTCAAAAGCCTTTCAAGATATATTGCATTCACTACTCTTCCTTCATCCACTGTCATTTCACCACAGAAGGCAATCAGTTTGGTGAAGCATGGTGCCCTTGGTATTTCTATGTCTACTGTTCCTCGTTACATTCTGGTCCTTCAGGTGTTTGGAAATGGAGTCTAGGAGGATGTACCCCATGATTTTTTCAGACACTGAAGTAAAGCTGACCAGTAGCTCCCCAGATGGTCTTCTTGCCTGTGTAAAGAAGAACTTAACATAATCTTTTTCCAGCTATCAGGAATTATCTTCAGCCACAATGGCTTTTCACTGAGGACAGACAGCAATCTTGCAATCATGTCTGCACCCTCAACACCTTCAGGTACATCCCACCAGCTTCTCCCTAACATTTTGTTTTCCTGTTGTTGGCTGCCTCTCCCACTCCAATTTATACCTGTACGCACAGAGGTCTGGGAGAGGGCTCTGCCTTTGAAGAATGAGACAAAAAATGTGTTGAGTACTTCAGCATTTCCCATGCCATGAAGTCTGGGAACCTCAACAATCATTTATAGAGTGTGGTGTTGACACTCAGTGCACACATCAATTCTTACATGGTATCTTGGTCCTTGTAAATTTGGAGATTAAAGTCGTCATGGAGATGGTCTTTTAGCCCTGAATACTGCTTAGAGTTTAACAGCCAGTAGCCGTTATCTACAAAATCCCCAAATTAAGGCAATAAATGTTAGGTGGAACAGGAGAGATCACTTAACTCTAGTGTTCCACACATTACTGGATGTACACATCTATTCAAAGGGACATTTTCAAAGGAATAAAGGAAACTAGGCTGCCAACTCCCTCTTTGAAAATCAGTAGGCATTGCCATTTTCAGCCACTAATGTAGGTGTTTAACTTAGAAGATTGTCTTCCGGTTCAGTCAAAGGAGAGAAAGGCTTCCAGGAGGCAATTCAGTGTACCTAAAAGATAGGTCTCCATTGTGGAAAAGCTATGAGTTGAGGTGGAAAGCAAGCAGGGATGAGAAGGGGGGACTGTCTCCTTAGATGTTCTTCACATTTTTTTAAAAGGTAAATCCAGTATTCGTACCAAATGTGCAGTGTTCCTACTTCACTCTGGTCTTAAATGTCATACTCTCTCACTTATGAAGCTAAACTTCTCTTACAAAATGTTCAAACACAGTTTTTTGCTCCACAACTGCATCTTTTTTCCACAAGAGGGAAAATAGAAGCACATACTTAATGTGCCAGTGCCTAGATAATTTTTTTAAGGAGGGCTAAGTAAAAGAATGATAGATAAAAGCAGGATTTTCCCAGCATATTAAAAAAAAATCCTTTTTATTTGTCATTTTTTGGAAAGGAGAGCATGACAAGCATCTTTGATGTGGAAGAAAAGCTTGTTTGTATATGTTGGAGAAATTATTCAAGGACAGTTCACTCATATAAAAAATTACCCCTGCATTACTGCCAAGGTCAATGAGACCTAGAGCGACCTGCCACAAAATTGTAATTCTGTCTGCTTGTTTGGCCAGTTTATCCCTTTTCTCTATTTCCTTTTGGCACTTTGGAGACAACTAACACTCCCTCAGTTCCAGTGTACTTGGCACTTTACCCAAGATGTATGAAAGTCCCTCAGAAGGATAATATTGACCTTATGAGGTCATTTTTTCCCACTCATTCTTTGGAGGTAGGTACAAAGTCATGATACTATATTGCCTATACATCAGTTGACAGGTGCCATCTTTTTTCCCCTAGTTGTATCCCCAGCTCTTTTACTAACTTCCACTAAGTCTTAGTACTTTAGCTGTTTATGCTTCATATGATCATAATTAGTTGCATCTTGCCATGGGTTTTATCTGCTGCTTAAGAAAATCTGTTCCCCATCTCATGGGTCTCAGAGCTTATGCCTGTCTAAAATACTACTGTTGAGAACGTTAGGTATTGTACACTTTTTATGGTTAGTATGCTCGTGACACCACTTTTATTGCAGTGCAGTTCTGTTCTTTCCCCTCCCTCTAACTCAAGGAAAATGGAAGCTGTTCCTTAAAAAACTCACAGGCCACATAAAACTACCAGTGACATCAACTGGAGCCAGTTAGGTACATCAGAGGGATTAAAAACTGATAAAAGAGGGAAGGAGTAGGACTACTTTTTCATTTGTACATTAATCACACATTCCTCATCACTCATCTTTTTTGAATTCTTGGTTATAGTCAAATGACCTTAATTATATGGTAGCCTTTGTTATCTAGGAAATGAAATACAAATAAGACTTTGTTACAAAGGACAAAGACAACACCAAAAAGTAATAATCACAAAGCAAAGAAAATCCTTTTAACCACCCCCACCAAACCCCAAAGAGAGATGCTGCAATTTTATTTACGCTGTAGACTGTAGGAACTAGTAGGTGAAATCAATGGAATGTGCCTCATAAAGACTGAAAAGAAAGAGCATATTCTTTCTCTATGTCCATAAGAACTATGAATGCAAAATTTAAGATGGTAATCTACAATATATTTTCATTTTCATACAGTAATTTAATCTTACTGAAAGCACAAAAATCTCTTCTGATACAGTTTCATTTGCCCAGTTATTTACTTTTCCTAACATTGAGTACTTATCAAGTGAAAAATGTCATGTGAAAGCAGTGTATGCATGCATTTAAGTGTATGGAAATTTATCAAGGACTTTGACTTCCCCCTTAGCACTAACCACTTCAGCTTAACTGTGCATCATGTGTTGGGGTCACAGCTGCATGCCCCTCCACTGCCTTCCCAGTCAAAAGATCCTATCGCCTCAGCGTATGTCCCCGCATAAATGCATATGTATGCACACATATGGACACTTAATGCATGCACATATACGTATTCACACATACATAGTGCCTCAGTTTACCAGAGCCCACTTGAACAACTGGACAGAGATAGTATATGGTTAAAAGTGAGCTGAGTGAAGTAACAGTCATTTGGAGCTCCAGGAAAACCAAGTGTTTCATATGGAAGGGATGGCATGGAGCAAGTTTTTATGTCACTACTATAATATTAAGAAATCTTACCTAATTTCTTTAATTAGTCCTTTCCCATTGTGCCTATAGCCCAAAAGGTTTACCTACCTGAGCTCAAAAGGGTGGAATGTTTTGGCAGCCACATTAAGTTGCTTTTAATTGAGGTTTTTGGCTGTCTGCTTACATTTCTTTACTATACCTAATGTTGTGAATGTTACATAATAAAATTTTGTACAATTCTTTTTTCTTGGTTGCTATACTAACTAAATCCAGACCAAAGTGCCACTGAGATATTGAGAGTCCTACCAAAATGTAAATTAGTCCTCTGTCCATATGAGAATTTATAATTACTGCAAACTTTCAGATTTTTGTGGGGACTTAAAAGTGCAGAGAACATCAGGTCCGGACTGACACTGTCCAGTTGTGAATTATTGGAAACACAGTCTTCCCCATCACTAAAAATGCACAAAAGCTTATGTAAAAGCCATGGGGAAGGCAAAAGAAGAGGGCTTGATAGCAGTTGAAAAGTTCAAAATTAAAACCCAATTAAAATTTTGTGAAAAGTGATTTGGCTTTTTGGTACCTAAACAAACACTGTATGTATTACATGACAAATCCACTTTTTAAAAAATATTACTACCAACATTACCAGTCAAACACTTTGCAATATCAGCCACTTATAAATATTAAAATTATCACAAAACAAGAACTGAAACACTTTTACAAAAGCTCCAGGGCCACCTTTTGAACATTTACATTCTTTTTAAGACTCCAGAGAGAAACAACAATACTTAAGGCTAGCTGTGTCTTTGAAAGGCATCAGAAGCAACTCCATATAAGTTGATGGTGTTAGATTAGGGTAAAACCAGATTCATAGTTAACATCTATATAAGGCAGATACAAGAAGATAGCACTGAGCTTCAGGGCTCGCGTGGACAGGAGAGCCCAGGCTGGAGCTAGAGTATGAGTTTGGTGAACACGGTACAACCATATGCTATCATAGCAGTGTGGGTACTCTTTGTACACAGCTAGGGTGGCTTTAAAGAATAAAACCTACTCTAGTTGCAATGCATTTTTTCAAACTCATTCTGTACCATAGAAAACCTGCCTTAGGCTCAGTACAACTGCAAAAGAAAAACTTCAGTAGTCACCACCAACTTCTATAAACACAATTTGCACTATGTGTAGCTGAGCCCTCCTCACCAAGCAAAAAGCACTTTGGAGCTACCAATTATGATATGAAATGTCAGCTGAAGTTTCTCTAATGAACTTCTTCCTATCATATGCTTCCTACTGGTATTATATTCATTTATTGATATGATTTGGGACTTTCATTTCCTCAGAGTTAAATCTGAAAATCTCAGAGGGCCTTTTGAGTTAGAGAGAGGGGCATAAAGGGGGGTTCCTCCAAAAGAGGAATGTGGAAGGGACAGCTGGCTCCTCCTAGGCTTCCTGTCTTCATATGAGGACACAAGTGGACTAAGCCAATTCTTTTCCCCAACTCTTTTACCTAACACAAGGGCACACAGAGGTGTGCAGGCACCCATGGGGGAGAGGACATACAACAGAATTGGGATTAATGACCTGATATCACATGTCCTGGCTCTCCCATCTAGTAATGCCATACCTTCCCCTAAACAATTCATCGCTGCTTTCCCGCCTTCTTGCTTTGTCTGCCTCTAAACACGACTTCCCCTTCTGCTATATCATCTGCTTCTGGGGCTTTCCTTTTTGTTCCCACTCCTGCTCACTCCTCACCAGTTTTATTAAATGTGTAAGAAATCACTCTGTTTGCTCTCTTGTGTCCTCAGTCTTCCTCCTAGTGACACAGCCTGACACAGTATGGTTTCCTGCCCAACTTCTACAGTCCTACTATGCACAGCTGCTTTTCCTCCTATCTTTCTCCTGCTGCCTACTTCTCTGCTGGTGTCCCTCCTGGGATTGTCCCCTATGCAGCTGTCCCACAAGCTTTCTGCTACACAGCAGCTGTGTACAGCTGCATACAATATATAACCCCAGGGTGGGCTGCATGGTGGTGCTTGCAGACACATAGCTATGCTGGTGATTTTGTAAATAAAATGAATGGTTTCGTAGAAATGATCCCACGTAGCAGTGTGCTCCACAGTTAGCACTTGAACCAATGTTCCTGGCCTACCATCACCTCTTTCTTTCAATCCTTCCTGCTCCAAGTTCAAGTGATAGTTGGGCATGGATTTTTTCTGAAGTCATCAGCACTCCTTACAAGTGGAGGTTATTAAGAGATAATACTTCTGTCCCTGAATCTCTTCCCAGCTGCTCCTTGTTGTTGTTCCTAGCTTCATAAATTCACTTCTAAATCTCATATCCTTCATTTTAGCCTGACTAAAGGTTTCAAAACAAATCTGAGCATATCTGGACTATTTACTTGCTATATATAGACCAAAATAAAATCCCCAGCTACAGCGTGAGCTAGTGAGAACATATGGAATGCTTCACAGATCTTAGCAAGAAACAACTAGCTATGGAAAAGTGTAATTAACTCATAGGAAGGCTACTGTGACGTGAAGGAACAATTTCTACCAGGTTCTGCTGCTGGATCTGGTTCGATCTTATAGAAAACTGTACTCTGATATAGGGAACTTCTGAAACTTTTGGAAACTTTCACATACATACAGACACACGCAAGGCATAAAGTATAAAAATGTTAGAGGTGCTGAATTTGAGCCACAGTTGTGGATGAACCTTGGGGAGGAAGGGGGAATACCATAATTTTGGTAATGCTTCTGTTTAAATTAGCAAGTCAATTCTAACAAAATTCAAGGTATAGGAATACTGAGAGCTGAGAGTGATGCCTCGGAAACAGAATTTTCTGTTTTCTCTACAGAATCAGATCTGACTTATTTTTTCTTTATATGAAATAATTGCTTAAAAAATCATTCCTATTGCAACCAAAAAGTTTAGTAAATACATACGGTCACGTCATTGACATTTCAAATATGCTTTATTGACCATGGTGCAAAAAAACAACCAAAGGATAGGATAGGGTAGGGCAGGGTAGGGTAGGCTGGAACAGAACAGGAGAGAATAATTTCAACTTCCAGAACTTCCATATGGGTGGCTACACATACTGGCTCTAATCAAACTCTTGGCAGAAATGAGGGAAGTATTGGAGACAGTAAGAAAAATAGGAAAAGCTTTGAAGTGCAGAGTTTGAATTTCAGTACCACTGCCACATATATGGGAATCTTCAGAAATGCTGCTAAAATTTGGTATAAGGTAGAAAATATAAGTGCTGAAAAACACAGTAGTCATTGAAGAAAAGTTACAGTCAGCTTAAAAGTAAACTAAACGAAGCCAACTACTGCTCCACACATTCTCAGCTGATACATTAATACACAGCAAATAGGTATGAAATGTCTGAGAAGAAACACAATATAGAGAGGATCTGATGAATTAGAAAAGAACAGTGACAAAACTGGTTTTATTAATTTCACCAGCATCCCTAAACACTCTGAGCAGATCCTCAGCTAATTTGCAGCAGCTGAGGTTCTGCTCCCAAATTTTGGATATTGGGCACTATTTAGCAGTATTTGATCTAAGGTTTCTTCCTATTTTATTGTTAATAATCAGCTCCAGTGCACTGGCTATGGGCCACCGATAGGTGAAAAGTCAACAGACATTGCAATATGTTTGTCCTGTTTCAGGCTAACATTTGCAGGCCGCACCTTGCAGAAACGTTATTATGGGAGTTATTAAAAATCTATTTTTGTTGAAAACAATGCAAACGGAAGGAAGTGAGCCTGTCAGGAGACCTATTTCCTATTCAAGCCGACAGGTAGTTGGAGAATGGCCATCTGGAGTTTAAAAATTGCCAGTCAACCCTCTCGGATCTGTCCCTTCCTGGATTAACACACTAGCTCTGGATAGCGCAGCGATGTTGTCATGGCATGACAAACAAGAAGCGACTTTCTGGTGGGGGAAGGAATCGAAGGAAGTTAGTTAGCCATGAGAAATCTTGTTTGCTTTTGCAGCGCTAATAGCCAAAAGGCAAACACTTGGACAAGATCCATTCATCTGGAAACATTTTTGTGTCGTGGGAGTGCCGAGGTACTAAGCATGAGAAGCCACGAGGCGAGGGCTCAGACACTGGCATGGCTCCCCTGCTACAGCCCACCTGCTGCCCCACAGCCAGATAGGCCAGCATCCTGGTGCCCATTGATCCTGGCAAAACAGATCATTCCTCCTGCCCACAGTTCCAGGGTACTAAACCTTCATTTTCTGAAGACTGGAAAACTCTCCACCTGAAGCCCCGAGTCCTGCTGCTCCTTCTACAAGGATTTGTGCAGGGCCCCATCCCTCCAGTCAAGTGAGTCTAACAAAATCACAGCCCGCCTGGAAAGTGAGTGAAAGCTTCAGGAGAGAAAAATTCAGCAGCCCTTCATTGCCTCCCCCTGCAGCCAACCACCCTTTTTTGCACCGTGCTGTGTTAACAGGGTTAACCTACAGTTTTAGGCTTAACATGACATAGGACTTCTGAGCTAAAGTTCATTTTCCTCACTGATGAATGAAGAGGAAACTACCCACACAACTGGTTTGCTTGGTTTGTTGCAGTTCTTGTGCTGGCTCCAGCAAAATTTCTTTTCACCTTCAGCATCCTTAACCTCCTGGCTAGGCAAAACTTCACACTCCAAGGGTCTATCACCAGAGCACGGCTTGGCAAAAGGTGTGTGTTGCAAAATACCACCTGACCTAAAAAAGCCTTTACATAACAGTAAGCTGTCACACTTTTACAATCTCCCCTGCATATGCATTGTGTGCCTCAGTAGTTTATAGAATACACATACCACAAAGGCAGAGTTTCGTCAGTAGAAGCTAGAAAAAGAGGCATAAAATAAAGAAGTTAGAAAGTTTTGGAAACACTTCCATTGGACAGGGTTGAAAATTATGGAGGTTAGTAGGGTTTTTTTCCAGCTGTTAAAATCATAACATTTGGGGGGAAGATTACCAAACTCTTCTGCTCACCAGAAAGTGTAAGCACTGTGTACTTGGGGTGGGGGGTGGGGGTGGGGGGTGGGGGGGTGGGATGAGGGCTATCTTTGAAAATGTTGACAAGCTCGAGGAGAAAGAGCTTGCTTTCTCTCCACCAGACTTTTGGGCCCCATTTCAGCACCCTGCTGAATCGGGACCTTCGTGTGCTGAACAAGGGCAGCTGGTATTATTGAATATTAACATGGTAAGGTAATCCCTCAGCAATCCATGACACTTATGTTTTTGGTTTTACTTAAGTTGTAATTTTCAAAGTTGGACAGGCTTGGAGGAAAAAAACCACCTGGCAAACAAACAAACTTTAAAAATTAAAAGAATTTTCCAAGTTTGCTGGATTTGCAAGCCTAGGCATACTGCAGTTTAATTACTAGTCAATGAAGGAGAAACAATTACACACCAGAAAGTAACATTCAAGAACTCATGAAATGTGGCTCCAATGTGTTTCTAATTTTTTTTTTAATACATGAAGGACTCGGCTGCCATGGTGATAGGTAAATAAAATAAATAATTATAACAAATATTCCACGAATCGGAGTTGTGAAATCTGTGAACAACATGTTATTTTCTTCTTCCATCCTCTTTACTCCAGTTTGGAGGAAAGAGCTGGTCAAATGTGCTCTTTGAGCCTAAACTTGTCTGTTCTTCTTTTATATTCTTTATAACTGTTCTAATGTACACTGCCAGCTGGAAGGGATAAGGTGATGCAAGGTGAGAGTCTGATCTCAAAACTACTTCTGTAGAATGTAGAAATATGCATGAGACTTACAGAGATACTGCTCTTTACCCCAAAGAACTAACTACAATAAAAGCTACCTACATGCTACCTAAAGATGCTTAGACTTGCATGCAAAGTGTGTATTTCTTACCTTCTTCATTTAATCACATGAAAATACATGTCATCAGAGGGACCTTAGGCTATCCATCTTACCATAAAATCAATTTTCTTCCTGTATTTGCAGTGCAGAGATCCCATGCTGAACATTCCTTTACATTTCAATTGCCCTGTTGGATTTCACGTGTGGAGTTTATACCTGGGGTATTTCAAACTCTGTTTACTGTTTTTCTTTTTCTAAAACTTGTTCTTCACCCCAGCTGAATGCTCATATTCATTGTTTGAATGGCACGTTTTATACTCGGCCTTGAATTCTTGGCAAACCATATACTCAAAATCTACTAAAAATATTATATCCTTGGGGAGATAGCAAATTCCCTTGAGCTTTTTCTGTAAAGACAGATAAGTACCATAATCATTTGCCTCAATTACACCTGCTATGCCATTTGCACTTTGATTTTGAAAGGTGAATTTATTCTTTTTAATCATTATTAAGAACATATGTATTTCCTGCCAAGGCAGTCTTATAAAAACATTGGAGGCATATGAGAAAAATTCCTCTGAGGCCTCAGGCACATTGAACTGTCCTGAGACTGTGAAGCGAGGAGAGATTGATGCATGGACTACTTGTCCAGGAATTCAGTAGTACTGGATCAGATTTTCCATGGTTCTCTCTCTCTCTTTATTTTTACTGAAATTACGTATCACTCGCATGTATGCATCCATGCACGCCTACAAATGTATGCACAAACGCACACAAAGTGCTCCTACATAGCAATGAGGATAATGTTAGACAAGATCTTGCTGCAGTTTAGTTACAGAGGGAAAAACGAATTTCCACATCTTCATATATATTTTTGAGAGTGTAATTTCCGTTTTAGCTATATGGCTATAGCTATTTGTAACTTAAATATTACATATGGTCAATATCCCCTGAAAGCAAAGTAGGTGAAAGGAATAAGTAGTTACTACTGGAATTATAATTGTCAGTAAAGCATAGAGCCAAGACATGCAATTCCAAGGAGATTCTTTGATTTAAAAAAAAATAAAAATAATTCTATCTATTAATCTTTCTGTTATCTCCTGGAAAACATGTGCTGAAGACCATTGATATTTTTTCCAGTGATGTGAATGAAGATGTTACATACAGAGCTACACAAAAGCATTTCAAAGTGAATTAGCTACTATTTCAAAAGTTCATCTCCTGTTTTTGAAATTCAGACACAGGACCGTAACCACTTCTGGTTATTGGTACAAAATCAAGAACATGAATACCTCTTCTCCCTCTAGCAATAGGAATTAAGGCTAGAAGACAGACAGTTATGAGCCTTTAGTCTGACCTCCTGCATAACACCAATCTTTGAATTTCACCCAGTAATTCTTGCAAACCCATCACTCCAAGTTGGCTTCATAGTTTTAGAAAGATGTCCAGTTTTGATTTAAAGATTTCAAGGGATGGAGAACCCATCAAATCACTGTGGTAATTTGTTCCAATGGATAATTATTATCACCTTTAAAAATATATTCCTTATTTCCTCTCTGTCCTCTTCAGCTTCCAGCCACTGGATCTCTATTGTTTTACTTTATCATTCAGAATTACAAAGCATTGACCTATGTAGGTAATTACAGATAGTGATTATCCTTTATTTTAACAGGCAAAAGGACGGAATGTCTTTCTTACTTTAGTCTCAAATGCTTCCCCTTTCCAGTTTTACTGGAAAGAAGGAGTAAATTCTGAGTGGAATTACTGTGAAGCAGAAAAGATTAGACTTTTCTCTCAAGTTGTTTTACTTGTACAGGCAAAAACAAGGCATCTAATCCATAAAAGTCTGTACTAAAATCAACAGCTTTATTATGCCTTACTTTGCACTTTATTTCCATGTCACACAGTTTTGTAAAATAGATTTGATGTAGATTAGACAGTCAGTCCAAATTTTGTGCATTTAAGTCAGACTTCCAATATCACTTTAATGGGATATTTGGATATATCACATCACTTACTTATGTGATATAAGTCACAACAGCAACTTATCTTGACTTCCTCACTTCAAAATGAAAGAAACTCACTGGATTCTGTAGCTTCTCCAGGAGACATTTACTTGAAGCCAGACTGAATCCTAGGGGACAACTCCAGCACTGCCTTGTACCCTGTATCACTCAGCTGAGCGGGGTTTCACAAGATGTTCATCAATACAAAAGCTGGCTTACAGGCACTAAACCTACACAGTGGGCAAGGAAGCAGACAGGACAGCGACTTTAGCAAATCAGATTTTTGCCTGACTAGCCATTTATAGTAAAATTAATGAATTGCATTCCATTTTTCAGCTTAAATTCTCTTTCCAACCATCATGGTAAAAACACATGTTTTGTAGTCTACAATCTTTTTTGGCACAGCTGAAACATTTTGCATAGCTTACTGATTTATTGTCTTGATGATCTTTTCTTTTGCCTTAGCAGTTCAAGATGTCTCTAGTGGGATTGTTTTTGTCAACCTGATACCTGAGTAGAACTCATTGCTCTTTAGCTACTACCAAAAGGTAACAATATCAATGATAATTTAATGGTTAGTAATATATACATAAGCCATACAGACCAGATCAGGTGACATTCACATGAAATGTTAGCCCCAAAACTAAGTCCCTAAATCCCTGTGTAATTACACCTATCAATATGTTTAGTGCATATGTATTCACCATCTCCTGTATAAAAACCTTCAGTGTTCAGTTTGATCCTTTGCATGCAGATTTGCAGCTCCTGTTTGGTAAAGACCATGCTCAGCTACTATGTGCAGGAATCCTACGGTGTTTGGCTGAGCAGAACACAGTGGACTTTTTCCGATTACTTTTTTGTTGAATTTAAAGTGCATATACACTGCCCAAATGTAAAATATTATTTTCCTCACTGGTTATTTGGATAGCCTAAATTTATTTCAGATTAATTCCTTTTTATTCCTATTTAAGTTTGCCTTTGTTATCAGTGCCAGATTTGCCAGTTAATAACAAAACCATCACAGCCTTACAGTCTGTGGATCAAGAACAGATCCTGGTGCTTCCTTTTGTCTTGAAGTTCAACTGCTAACGAAATGCAACCAGCAAACCTCGAATAGACTCAAGAAATGTTCAGTTCTAAAATCATTAATTGGTTTTCATTCCCTTTGCAGAATTTCCTTAAGGCAGCAGCTTCCCAAAACGTTGCATGGTCTTCTCTTTGGGAAACCAAACGTCTAGAGGCATGTAGACTGATTCCAACCATGAAAAGATTCGCTCATTTGCAGTTTGTTTCTACCATATGTCAACACACTGGTCTTCCTTTCTGCAGCACAAACTGATGTTCCAGTGCATTTTCAGTATCCCAGCTTTTCTGACAAGACAGGAATACAAACCATCTGCTTTTCAAAGAGAAGGGCGAGGGCTCTGCCTAATATCACTTCCCTACAGACAATCGGGTTTGTGCCAATTTACTCAGGGGGCAGGAGGGAAACCTGTGCCTCTGCCTTGAGCCCTCACATGCCAAGCTGCAGTCTGGAATTTTTACAGCTCCGTCCTGAACCTCTGACAAGAAGGGTTTACAACAGAAATCTTGCCAGACCCTTAACTATAGCGACGCCACTATAATATTTATAAGTACATTATACTCCTTCCAAACATATGTGCTTATTACTTATGTCTCTGCTCCTGCCTCTCTTCTGGGGGACTTTTCTGTATAAGCAAAACAGATTCTCTTGCTTATACTTAGAAAATCTAATTGCTCTGCGTCTCTAGCTGTTATGCAAAAGCCCAAACAGCCAAGAGATTCTTTCAGTGCATTTACACAGCAATGATTCTCTACAAAAAACATAAACTTCCTTTTCCACTTTGCTCTTCTTTGCTTTCATAAATCTGCTCATTTCACTGATGTTTGGGTAAGATTCTTCTTCTAAAAAAAAAAAAAAAAAAAAAAAAGGCAAGTCTGAGGTGGATAGGCCATCAGTTACACAGCCCAGCCTTACAAGAGCTGACAATTCTGTCCCTTTAAGTAAACAAAGGAACAGAAAAGATACATAAACAAAAAGACCACTTGCAGGGCTGAAAGCTTGTCTGCTCCAGCAAAAGCAGGTTCCCATGGAAAGTGATTGCCTAATAGTAATAGAGAGTGACAGGGATTTCCTAGCTTTTCCACGAACATCTCAAAGCAGTTCGGTCCTGGGCATGGATATGCCCATTTCTGTTGATGAGTTAGACAGATGTGGCCTGCAGGTGAGAAACTGCTCAAAAGTAGCTAACCCAGAGAAGCAAACATTCCCCTTTGCAAGGTTTTAACTTCAAGGTCACCAGAGATTTTAAATGAACACAAACTGGGATGTTCTTGGCCACTTTTGAGTTGGGTTTGCATTGGGGATTCAGGTTTGGAAATCAAAGTCTAACAAAGGAACAGTCTCAGAATGGCTTCAAGTGAGCTTAAAGCAAAATGAAAGAGGACTCAAAGCTGAAATAGTAGAATTTTACTGATCTTTCTTGTGAGATTTTAGCTACATTTCAAACAGCACTTGAGACAGGTCTCTTCCAACTATAAAACAATCAGACATTGAACATGTAAAGATATGAATATGTAGCCTGGTTCTAGTCAGGAGTGCCAGGTAAGTTTTTCATTTCAGCTGCTTTTTTATCCTCACTAAGAAATATTTCAGATGGATTGTTTATCTGTTTCAATGCTTAGATAATTCAGAAATTAAACTACTTGGAATTACAGTATGTATATAACATGTAAAAAGGAGGTGTTTGGGGAAAAAAGACTTCTAAGAATGTAGTACATAGAACACAATATATACAGGAATTGTGTAAGTCAGGTAAATGGGTCCTGCATGGGATTTTGTGGAAAACAGCTTCTCTGGTCTGTCTGATGCTGATGCAGTCTCTCTTATCAGGAGACAGATCAGAAGGAAAGTGTACTGATCAGCATTTTTCTTCTACAGTTCTTCTGCAGTCATAAACAGGTCATAAAAAAAGTGAAACAATTTTTCAAAGAAGCTACTATCACATAACAAAAGCTTTCTGAAAATATTCTTTCCTGTTGCACTTTATTCTTTCTGAGCGTTCCTTTTCTCAAATAAAGGATTTAGTTTTTGACGAGTAAGCTCTTCTGTCTACACATATGACATATGTGATACGGCTGCAGAAAAAGCGGGAAAATAGTAGACTCAAGCTATCCCTCAATTATACAATGCATGGTCTAAATGACTGATCTGATCGTAACAGTGATAAAATTATGGGATGTTGGATGAATGTCTATGTTTCTAATCCTGATTATTCTGAGGATGTGAAGACAAAGTTACCTGTGAAGAAAAAAGTATGAAAGATTGAGTATAACCCATATGTAGGAGGAATTGTATTAAGATTGTTCTGTAAATGTATATGAGCTGTGACTCCACTCTCAAAATATTTGCATTAAATTCTGGGAATTGACCTAAGTGGAACCTCTGACAAAACACCTCAGAACTCAATCACTAAAGCTGAAACCTGGCATTGATATTGAAAATACTTGAAAATATTTCTGATCATTCCTGATTCTTCTGAATTTTAGGAACTAAACCCTGCTCTGAAATGATAAAGCATAGAATTAAAGGCTAATAAACTCTTTTATTTTCCCCTTATTTTTGGCATGGATTGTGTCAGAGCACTTTAGCCTTGGATGAACTGTTTCCTGACAACTAAAATCGGGAAGTCAGGAAATTCAGAGACTGTTAAGAAAAAGGAGACCACGGGGGGAAAAAAAATACAAATAGGTTTGATGACAAGGAACAAATTACATTAAGAAGAAAACCACATGAGGAAAACCAGTTTTTACTTCACTGTTTCAATGGACAAAGTCAGCAATATAAAACAACCAGGTCATCCATCTATTCCTCCAGGAAAACCACTGGAGCCTTCAATATCATAGTGTCAGCTGCTTTTCTATAGCCTGACCTCATGAGCTCAGAAGCATGAACTCTGCTAAAAAAGATTCATTTGGGTTCTGTAAGGCTGCCTCCTGTTTTTAAGTTTTCTCTTTGTGTGTGTGTGTGGGTATTGTGACACCTGCAGTCTGATAGAGCTGTTATTGCTCTAACTATGCAAACTAATTTAGGCACCATGGCTTTTTTTCAGTTGTGCTTAAGTGGCTGATTTCAGCCTTTGAAAACAGGAAACAAGTGCTATAGTTTTAAAGAAATAATCTGGCAATCAACCCATCAAGAACAAGAAATCAAGGGTGAATTTTTGAGTCAGAAGCTTAAAATTGGACACAACTCAGACACCACTTTCCTTAACTAACCCCTGACTCTGCTTAGAGCAGTAAGGAAGTGGAGGAGGAGCATGACTTAAATGGACTGAACCAGAAAATAATAAAAGAAAAACAATGTTATTCTCTGGAGAAAAGAGTGCTATGATGAAAAATCAGTTTATTCTCAGTTAGAATAAATTTTGAAAGAACGAACACATAAGAAGATAATTTTCAAAGGAACTGCTCTCATAAAAAATTGATGTGCGTATCATGGGGATAGCTTTAAAAAGGAAGCAATAATTTAAACACCATTCCCTTTCCCAGAACCTTTGCTGCAAATTTATAACAGAATAATCAAGTGCAGAGGTGTTTAGAAAGGCAGTTAGATTCACCTGAAAGTAATTTGGGCCGTTTTTGTTTTCCCTCCTTTTGTTAATTTATTTTGATTAACAGCTAAGATGTATTTCAGTTATAAGCAGACCTAAGTTGTTAAATCAAACTTAGTAAACAAGAGTGACCAGCCAGGGGGAATGGAATCACTTTTCCTCCCCAGTGCCCAGCGCAGAATCAAAACCTCTGCTTTACAGCCCGTGAGTCAAATCATGACCTGAGATACACCTGTAACTGAAAGATCAGTGGGAACTGTAGGTGCACAGCTAATTAATAACTTTTGTCCTAGGTGTTAGAAGATGAAGCAAAGATGCAGCAAATCTCACTCCTAAGAAACTGAACCCAATTTTTTTGAGGAACAGGATGACAGATATATGCAGCCAGCTATGTAAATCCATGACTTGGCTTGTCGACAATGACATTAGGCAGAGTTCCTGGGCAATGCAGGGATACAGACATCCTCTGTTT
Organism: Falco biarmicus; assembly: GCF_023638135.1. Lineage (NCBI taxonomy): Eukaryota > Metazoa > Chordata > Aves > Falconiformes > Falconidae > Falco > Falco biarmicus. Next base: position 50,636,141 of record NC_079290.1, read on the forward strand.
TATGTTTTGGACTAGAAGAACCTAATTTGACTCCCATAACTGAAAGTTTTGAATCTGGGTCTGCCTTTAATGCTTATTTGCTGAAGATGACGGACAGAAGCTGCCTCTAAACTCCTGCCTATATCCTGGCACTACTCCCCTGAGCCAGTGTACTTTCACACACAGTGTCTTCTCAGTATTATTCGACAGGCGTTTCCTCCTACACCATTGATACAAGAACAGACCACATGAAAATGGAATGAGCCCTAAGACACTGAGTATTTCCCCTCCCCATCCTGAATGTTTACAAGCATTCTTTGCTGTCCAAACAGTATTTGTACAAACCAGTGACTGTGCTGGTGTATTTCAGTCTAAGCATGTGGCTAGATATATAGAGAAACACTCAGAAAACAACTTTCTTAAACAAATAAACAGCTCAGCTCTTGAACTTTATGCTCACAGTAATCTCTGTCATCATTAATCAAACTCTGTTTGACTTAGCAGCCTAAATGGGCACAGGGGAGGAGGGGGAGCAGGAGGAGCAGGGGAGGAGGATAGAAAAGAAGTCATAACCCTCTGTTCAAACCAACTGAGAACAGTTTTCTTAAACATGAAATATAGGATGGGCATGATCCAGCTTCTGGGGAGCACTGATCTCTTGAGGAGACAGACTTGATACCTTTGGCATGACTGTTACCACAAGGACATGGAGGACATTCACAGGTAATTGTTAAAAGCCCCAAAGTCCCTCACAAGAAGACTCCACAGACCAGTACAGTGTCTGGGGCTGTATATTAGCTGTTCAGCTAATACTGTTAACAAATGATAAAAACACAATCCAACTCCTAAGACAGTTTCTGCATTAAGAAGATTCTTAGGGACTAGGATCACATTAGAAGCCTTGAAAGGAAGTCAGATAAGAAGCTCACAAACCACTTTTTCTAGCAGTACCCTTACTTCTCCTAAAATGAGTCTCTCACCTGTAATCACAAATACAGTTGGAGAAGCTAAGGTAGTCTCTGTTGTTAACGTATATTATTTTCATTATTCTTCTATGACACCAGAACATTCTTGATTTATATACAAGTTATTGGAGTCATCCACTTTCTGTTCTTTGGAAAGGGTGAGGAAAAGAAGATGGCTGCTGGAAAGGTCCAGTGGGGCAAGAGGTGTGGGCAAGGAAAACTGATTATTGCTGCTAGCAAAGTTTGGTTTTTTCCCACTCATTGTCAAATAGTTCTGTTCAGCTGATGAAAACCAGCTGGGCCCTCAGACACTTGACAAAGCCATAAGGTCCACATGCTGAAGGCTAACATGAAGCAAAGGTGCTAATTACTGGCTTACAGGTAAAAAAAAAATAAATTCCACCTGCACACTATAACTTCTGAACCTTCATTTTCCCAGGAAAAGGAAAACTATAATTTAAACAACCTGTCCCCCTCATTGCTCTTTTATGAGGGAAAATTTGAATTTGAAGGTAGATTATGACCCTGAGTGACAGAAAAAACTGTGACCAGGTCTACACATTGAAATGATTTAAGAATCAAATGGCTTCTAGATAGAGAGATTAGCTGACACGTAGTGTAGGACCAGCCGTGTCCCTCATTATAGCCTCAGCCTAGTCAGAAATACAGTCTGAAAATCTTTAATCCCCTGTAAACAAAATTGCCAGAGTCCCACAGCCTTAGCAGGTGGGCCTGATTCCCAGCTGCTGTAAGTCAGCTGTGGATCCATGTATGAGATTATGGACTTTTGTGTCTATTAATTTGCTGCTAATGGAGTTTGTTCTGCTGCTCATACGTGAGAATTGTTTGCTTGCTTTCACAAACACCACATGCTTACTGAAGAAGCTACAGAAGCCAGGAAGGTGACAGCCTTTCTGTCTCCATCCTTACTATTGTATCCCGTGATGCCACCACAGCATGATTAAACCTTGAGTCAAATGACGTACTGTAGGCTTGTGCTCATGTTGCCTTCCTTGCCCTGGTCTCTTTCCACAGTCCCATTTCCTTTCTTCCACTATCTTCTCTTGCCTTCGTTGAATTTTGTTTCAGGACAGATTTCCACCTTCCTGCATCATTTATTTTGTTCTCCTCAGAAGTCCCTACCCCACAGGGTAGGCGTGGCTGCAGCACGGATGTAGGTGGAGGTGTGGGACAAGCTAGATGCAGTTACGAGCCTGCCTCCAAGGCAGTGTTTGGAGGAAAGGTGGGATTGCCTCTGGCCAGTTAGCAGGCATCAGCACTGCAGTATCATGCTCCTGCTTCTGACACACTTCCATTCAGCAGCTCTGCATGGTGGGGAAGGCAGCAGAGAAAGCATGTCCATAGGATGGGCCTGTCTAAAATCAGCAGAGCAGGGCTCTCCTTGTGGACTTGTACCCAGCTCCCTGTTTTGACGCACAATTCCCTGCCTGCTGCTTAATCCCAGTTTGGCTCTAAAAGATTACAAAACATATTTTTGGCAATGGCTTTCTGAGATTCCTAGCAAACAAAACTTATTCTTGGGAAGATGCCGAATTCTAATAAAACTCTTCGTAAAAAATGTTTTCTAACTATAGCTACTATGACCACTTACTGCATTTAAGCACTGATGTTCAAAGTAAGCTGTTATGAGATAAATTGATACCACACTCTTCTGGAAATGATTTATTAGTACTGATGTCACCAAAAAAAGACTATAACCCTGTGGGACGGCATGACCCCTGGATAAGATTAGACATGAGGCCCAAGTTGAAACAGCTTTTAAATGTGATTCAGGGGACTGTGCCCTTTCACAACTGAAACTACAATAATAGGAGACTTGGAAGTAACAAATGCTACCAAATAATTTCTTAGATACCACTAACTTGGAGATAATTCTATAACATGGTATTTTAAACCTAAGGAATCATACAGAGTAGATGTCTCTGAAACTAGAATAAGATAGAAGATTTTAAGGAAGGTATAACTAAACAACTACAGGAATGTTTGTGATACAATCCTATTAATTTGGGCAATAGGAAAATATATGGTATTAGAACACTACTCCATGGTTTCTGGTTGCACCAGAAATTTTATCTGCTTGATATTATTTTCTGCTGGGGGGAGGTGTCTTCCTTTTATTTAGCATGTATTTGGTTTTTAAAGAGGTGTCATATCAAGTAGAATTTCCTCTGATATTCCTGAGTGTATGGATAAAATCATTCTGCAAAGTGAATGTAAGAAGTAGGAATGGACATGCCCTAAATCCAGCATATATAGTTCCCTCAGTGCATATACAGAGAAAGACCCCACAAGGCATCAGTGGACTCAAGATCAGAAGTTTCTTCATTTCATAGGTTTGTAAAATCCATTGTATGTCCTCAATTTTGCTGTAATCCAAGGGGTGCTTTTCAATCAATTAGCAGTATCTCAGAGGATTTCTCAGAAACTTAACAGTGATAAACAGACCTCAGATTAGGCAGTATTCCGTTAAAACCTTTGGAAAGCAAATGTTTCATGTCCTAGCTTCCTCATGTTCCAAATACTGTTTAGAGCATACAGTAAACAAAATCTAAATACAGCCAATAAATACAATTCTTACTTTAGTTCTATCAGAAAATTCCAGGAGACCAACTTATATCAATTTTCACTTGGCACCCAGACCATTCCTTTGTAGCACACGCTCTCTCCTAGGTCAGATCTAATAGAAATATGGTTGCATGGCAATACCTATTTTCTTATAAATCCACAAACTTTCTATGTAGATAGTCATAGGAGAACATTACACACACGCAGAGAAAAATCAGACTACTGATTCCTACAAAAACATCAGGCATGAGCTTCAAATAAAACAAGAAGAGGTTTGGATAATTTCCATGTTAAAATGGTTGGATCTAATGCACTCAGATGCTAGACCATGTAAGATTGTATACATAAAACTTTTAAAATGCATCACAAATTGACTAATTATATCTTGGAATTACTTTCTTTTTTATTGGAAAGATGTCTCTGAGGTGAGACAAAAGAAGACTGAGAAAGGACGATGACAGTGTCCATCTTTAAAAAGAAGATAGAAGAGAAAAAAGGCAATTTTTACATTACAGCTCAAGGTTGCTGGAGAAATGCTAGAACAAATAGTCAACAAACCATCTGTAAATACCTAGAAAATAAATGTGATAAGCATGAGACAGTTTACATTTGCCAGAACAAACTGTGCAAAACCAAATTCCTACAACAATGTAACAGAACTTGCAGATAAAGAAGTCATAGTTATTACATAGTTCATCTTAAGAAATGTACCAGACAGTATGACATGATGTGCTCCATGGAAATTTATGGAATTGGGGCATAGGTGAAACGAAAATACAATTCTCTTTTCAGAAGGGACTAATCAATGGTTAAAGGGTCTTTCCTACATCAAGTATAACTCAGTATTTTCACTAATGATCCAGGAAAGAAAAAAAAAAGGTATTTATCAAATATCAAAATCGACCCATCGAATTTGAAGATGACACCAAGATGACAAGCTCTTAATGCACTAGAAGACAGAAAAGACATCATAATCCTCTTACATTAATGTTAAACAGTCAGAAAGCCATAGGATACCCCTCACAGGGGAGAGGACTATTTATTGCCTCTGTACAGGAGTAAACTGCTGCATGAATAACAGATAGAGAATGGGTGCCTACGAAGTATTTTGGTAGGAAAGAACTAGGAGTTATGCAGTGGATCACAGGGTGAATGATGCCATTGTTCAAATGACACACAGGAGTAGCCTGAAAAAGAAGATATGCAGCCTGCAAGAGACAAGATTCTCCTTCCCCTTTCAGAGCTCCCAAGACCTCAGCTACCATACCTGAGTAAAAATATTGAGGTAAATATTGAGAACTACAAATTATAAGCCTAGAAAATATGCCTTAGAGGAAAGACTGAAAGATCTGAGGTTGTTTGGTTACTGAAAAGAGGATGGAGGGGACATGGTAATTGTCTCAAAATGCACAAAATAAAGCTGCAAAGGGAAAGAACATGTTTTCTATGCCCTTGGTGTATTATTCGAAAGATTTAGATTAATGGAAATATTTAGATTAGGCATTAGCAAAGGCTTCCTAATATTATGAACAGTGAAGCTCTGGAGTAAATACATGAGGAAACTGTGAACTCTTCATCATGAAATGTTTTTAAAAATTGATCAAATGTGTAAGACATGATACAAACACGGTTGATATTGTCTTTCTTTGTATTCATTTTGGAGTCCTCTATTTCTGTGATCCTATGAAACCACAGCCCACAGAAAGCTGATTGGCTCTATGGTCACACTCTCTAGACCCCTATGAAACAGTGCATCTCTGCACTGTTCTCAGCTGAGTACAGTTCTCAAGTAAAAGTTTAATGGCAAGGGCAGACAGTAGTCCACAAAAAATTTGAGGTTTGGCAGTGGTGGGTTAGCTGAAAAAGCTTGGAGATACTGGCACAGGCCCTACCTCAAAGTCTGAACTCATTTTACATCCCACCTTTATTCAGCCAGAATCTCACTGAAATATGGCAAAAAATAATATTCAACTCCCCCCCTTTTTCTTTTTTAAACTCATGGAAAGCAGGAAATTCTCCCATTTTTGCCAGCGGTACAGCAGTACAACTTTTTTTATTTTTTTTTTTCACACAACCAAGGTGGAGTAACTTTAACCACCCAAGATGTATAATTATCACCCTGAAACGTACTGCCTGGAACGTATTATTGCTGTCATGAAATGGAATTTATACACAGTAAGGAAATAGTTAGCCCCACAGATTTACTGGACATTATCGGCAGGGCTATGACATCAAGGGCAGCCAATCCAACAGCTCCAAGCGAGCTCAGCACTCACAAACCATTTTGAACTTCTAAGTACTTATTACCAATAAAACAAATGTTATTACTGTGTATTTTTAGGTAGTCCAGTTGATTTGTCAGCCAGTCTTTTGTATGCTGAAGACATCTATGTGGCACGGTGAGGCTAACTCAAGAGAAGTTGAAGACAAGTCGTTTTCTTACACAGCTTGGTTCTGCATTTCAGGAGCTGCTTTACAGTAGCACTGTTGAAGCAGAAGGTCACACACAGAATAAAACCACTGCAAACAATTTCTGCTGATGGAGAACAAATCCTCATGATGTTTTGGCATTTATAGGTATCAAAATGCAGCTGTACTCAAAGCAGAAAGAACTCCTGGCTATTCCTGCTGCAGCCCCAACCACAGTCAGCCCCAGCAGGCAGGCAGTGGTTGTGGGTGTCTCTGTAAGACCTACCCTGGTCTGATGGAGACACTCTGAGCAATATCTCAGAAATGCTCCAGCTCACCAGCACCAGACAGACCTCACCACGCATTAGGATCTGGCTAAGTTTTAGAGCCATGACACATCCTGGCAGGTTGGCATCTGGTGGTTCAAATGCACCTGCTTACAATTAGTTACAAGAAATTCCACATAAAATACCTCATTGCTTGGATCAGGGTACCTTGTTCACATACTCATATTTTAACTCTTTCAGTATCCTAGCTTTATTAAATGTTAGCCACAGAGGTTTCCTTTAACTTTCCTTGACCTTTTCCTCTTCAGGGCTTCCCTTTAAAGAGTTCAATTTAAGGACCTGATATTGAGGACAAAAGAAAAAAGCCAATTAACAGTGTAGGAGACTGAATTGGACCATCTGAGGGCAATTAAAGTAAACATAACCCACTGAACAGTCTCTGTGATTCTGAGCAGAAATAGATTAAGTCCTAATATGGAGTTAATACTCCTCCAAAACATACAATAGCATTTCCTTGTACTACTAATTATGACAATAAAACAACTGTGTTTGGAGAGGAAATGAAGAAACACCAGAAATCACCTGGCTGTCCAATACACGTGCATTATTGAGCTATAAACTTCCATTTTTGGGTACCACTACCACATTCTGCTGCTACACTGATATTTTTAATGCCTCACAATACTAACTTAAAGAGGTACAGATTGCCTGGTTTATATACTATTGTGGGAAATAGAGATTTTTACTGGGACAAAATAATGAACTATCAAACAAGCGTGCTCTAATTGTAGCTAATAAATAGTCACAAAATCCTGTTAACTCCAAAAGCCTGGGGCAAAAATGTATTTATTTCAGGAAAATAAGAAGTAAATTAATTTGGGATAGGATGCACCTGGAGGAAGTTTAGAGCTAACGCTTGGCCCAAACCAAATGTGAAGGATGTCTGGATCCAGTTCCATATTCATATTCCATCTTGCTTCTATCTCTGTAACGTGATGGAATAGGAAAAGGCAAACTCCAGATCCAGGAATACAGAATATTTCAAGGATTAATATAACCACTTTTTCTTCTTCAGTGAAACATAGAACAACCTTGTAGTCAACATGGCACAAAGTAGATGCAAACATAAGCATATAAAATTTAACTCTCTTCATCCATGTCATATTTCTTTTGACAACAGTAACTTCACATGCCTAACTACATTATTTTCTTAAACTAAGAAAAATAATGCTCATCAACACCACAGCCCTATAGCAGAAAAAGATACAGAATAAATATTGAGTATCAGCCTTTCAAAAACCCCTTCCACTCAGGTTAAAAGTGGGTAAGGAAATTTGTTATCACAAAAGCATTTGGGCTGCTGGTCTCCCATTCTTTTTATTTTTCATTTAGGACTTTAGTTAAATTGAAAAAATATCTGAATTTAGACTGAATGGGCATTTATAAATCAGTGTGTTCACAACAAGATCAACTCTTTCTTGTAAAACCATGGGATTAAACCCAAACTATATTGCGACATTATTTTTTTTTTTTTTCAATCATCGAGGTCAAAATAACGTGGTATGCGTATCCTCCCCTACTCTAGCTGGCAACCCTTCTGCTTCCTTTCTCCAACTGGAGGGGAAGGTGAGAGACTGCTTTGCATTGTCTGGCAGGGGACGTTTGTCTCATGGGAGAGAAAATGCCTTCCTACAGACTACAAAAAAAGTCTCAATAGACAGGATATACAGCACACTCCATGTAAACTTTATTTTGATGTAATTAAGTGAGACTCACAAGGCATATCACCTTATGTGTTACTAAGTTTGTTAAGCCCACCTGGGGCCAGAGAGCAAGGAAAAGGCTGAAGACTGCAGACTTCCGAGTACAAAACCACCTGGTAGGTTTTAGATACTTAAACCAAATCGTCACCTATGAAGGCACAGACTGGTTTAAGCCGTGTGGATCTCAATGGCATCAGTGTTAGAGAAGCTAATACACTTAGATAGGTATTGACAGATCTGTAAAGAAACATAAGGGGAACTGGAAAGGGCACAGAGATCCTTTACAGTCTTAGACAGTTAGTAATAGGGTCAATCCTGAAACCATCTCTGGTGCTTTCATAAACTCATTCCAGAAAAAAAAAAAAAAGAAGAAAAAAGAAAAAAAAACCCTACAACCCTAAATCACTATTGCAATATACCAGAAGAAAGGAACAGGAAAATTACTGTACACAGCTTTAATCAGTTCAAATATCTGTATTATCAAGACAATACAACAATACAACCAAAGTATTTTTTTTTATATCTAGTCCACAAAAGCCAGATGCACTTAGATTGTGTGTGTATAGATATATAATTCTCAGTGTGAATTGTGCAGGGGCACAGTCTTCTGACATTAAGTACTTCAGCCATGGAAGTCACAGAAAACTTACCTTGTCACTAGTCTCTTGGGGTGCCTCTGACTCCTATTCAGTAGCTCAGGTAAAGCAACTTTTTTTTTTTTTCTTTTAAGAAAAGCTCTATGAGGTTTTATTAAAGACTTCTATGTAGAGCAGGATTCACAAGATGTTTGCTACTCCAACAAAGATTTATGCCAACCAAAGCCAACATGGGTCTTCAATATAAACCAAATCCCCCTATATTTAGTTGAGCTTCAAGGATTCAGTATCACATTCATGTGAATCTAATAACTGAAAGGATAGTATCTATAACTTATATTTCTCTCCCTATAATTCTTGTTGACTTGACATAGTACCACTCCCTCCTAACATACTCTTATTTCCCCAAAGCTTGAAAATCCAGTGAGAGCTGTAACAGCATCTCAGTCCAACAGCTTTCTGATTGCTCCCTCTTCATATAATGATTTCCCTGAGTTTTGTGCTTCCTTGACAGCTCTTTCTCATTACAGACCTTTCCCTACCTCATTACTCAGTATCCTAGCCTATATTGTCCTTGAACACAGAAACCTCCCCCTCCCACATTTCAAGTCACAATAGGAGCCCATGACTCATTTTTATACTCCCTCCTCTGGAACCATGAGTTTCCCAGGTGCATTTCATAAGGGAGAAGCAAATGGTTGCTTAGGCAAAAATATCTTTCAGGTGAATGCACATCAAGGCAACAGAAAAGCAGCATGGAGGAACTAGATTTACCTTTCCCATTGTTTACTTATTCCCAAAACTAATTCCCTTCATAGACTGCATCACCAATTCATCTTGTTCTTCACAGTTGGCCTCTGCCTTCCTATATCCTCTTCCCTCTTAATTTTAGCATGCTTAGGAGAAGAAAATCACCCCAAAGAAATTCCTGGGGGAAAGTCCTTAGGCAGCTATGAAGTATATAAAGAGGAGTTTGTTTGCTCAGCTTATTGACAAGTAGAAACTTTGCCAAGCTGTAAAGAGCAGGAGTGTTACTACTTGATTATGGACAGCTGTTTCACAGTTACAAAACTCAGTTTTGCTGAATGTTTGAATTTTGGCTGGTTTTTTCGTAACTATTTTGTAAATGCTTGTGAAAATCTCCAAAGCAACAAATGGTATTTACCATCCTTTTTTTCCTATGGGAGTCATCCTTATGTTATCCATACAGGTGCTCTCCTTATAGCAGCCCTGGTACACAAAGTGGGGATCAGCGGCTCCATTGCGCCATTTTCATTCTCCTTGTGCTGTGGTGTCAAGATTGTTCTGCCTTCACTGCCTGGTGCCTTCTCTGACCTCTCCTTCACTGAGCCTTTCCATTTGATTCCTAGTGTATCACACAGGGACTTGTTTACAAAGGTGCCTAATTTCCTGTCACCTGTTGTGGTGGATCTTCCTAGAAATCACTACTGTCGCATCAGTACACTGTGGCCTTGTTCCACTATCAAATTTCCTTGGCATTAGAAAAGAGTGATGGAGCTCCAACATGAACAAATGTACTTGGGCAATTTCTTAGCTGGTGTCATCAAATAAGTTCACTCCTCCACACTAAATTGTTACAGAAGTTGAACTTACAGGGATACACAGGGATTTTTACTGCAAACTGAGAAAACTTTGATCTCCATCGTTCCATATGAAATTGGCAGAAATGTTACAAATTTCTCCAGGCCTCATGGGTGGTTTTTGAAAGGCACAAGATTCAGCAAAAGTGTAAAAGAGGAGACCACGATATGGAAAGGAAAGTAGGAGAGGAGGCCCTCTGTAAGGGCAGCTGGAGAAAGAGAAACCCTTCAACTGCATCAGAGAGGTGGTGCTGGCTGCCTCCAGCCCTCTCCTCAGAGTCCACACAGGTGCTGGGCCCTCCGGTGCACTGCGACCTGTGGGCTGATGGCATGAGTGATGAATCACATGCTGCAGCCAGCGATGGCTCGTGACCTCCAGGTGGGAGCCCTGCCCAAGTCAGGGGTCCTTCAGCGGTCGCAGCAGTGCAGTACAGATGCATGTGGCAAAAGGAGATGGATGAAATACATCTCACCGGAGGTGTGAGGTATGCTGTGTTCCCATGCAAAGACCGTGCCACTCGGTTAAAACCTCAGTCAGATGCAGCACTTTTATTCAGCAGGTTTATGAAGCACATTAGGAAGGAGGTCAATGCTATTCCTTGTGTTTTGCAGACCAGGAAAATGGGGCACAGGTGAATGAAATTACTAAGATCACCCAGGAAACATCTAACAAGGCCAGGAATTGAAGCCAATTCTAGCTTGGTGCCTATATATGGCTTTGGTACCAGATTATCCATTCTGGCCTACCATGTACAAAGAGAAACACTTTACAAACAACCTTTCCTAACAAGGTTTTTTCTTCTATTATCATTCCTCTTAAAATAATCCTGCCATTAAAACACAAGTGAATTCACAGGCATAAAACTCCATTTAAATAATATTATATTGACAGAACCTGACACAAAGCCTGGAAATTCAGAGTTATGGTTGGCATTCCCTCCAGAACTCAAGTCACTGTGCCTTTTATTTTCCACATGAGCATTAGTGTCAGCCTTAAGTGTGGATTTCCTGACTTTTCAGCCTGTGTCACAACCTTCACTTTATTTAAACACAGAATTTTTCCTGCAAATATCTACTGAATAGGTCACCAGAATTACAGTGTCATTTTGCTGCTTCTAAAGTAAGATCTGGCAAACAAACTAAGAAACAGTACAAATCTTGATCCAAAGGCCAGACTAAACCCAGTCCTAAGTTTTCTGTCTTTAAGAAGAAGAAGATGGGTTATGGGTTTCCTTAAAAAAAAAACAACAACAACAAAAAAACAAACCCCAAACTATTTTGTCTCTTTTTGTCCAGGACTGGAAGGAGAAATTAAAAAACAAACAAAAGGTCTTTTCACATTGCTTTGCTCTGCTTTTGTGAAGGCATGGAGTGTAGACAATTCAGTCATGGTCACATATCTGAGCAAATGCTGTTTATCAGATAAACCCCCTGGAAGTACTGCCAGGCCTTCCATCAGTGCGCTGGACTTTTGGCCATGACAAACCAACCAGGCAGTTAAAGTTCCTGGTGCGTGCATAAGGGAGATGTAGAGTCAATATGAACTGTGGGGTAATTAGTACAGTGGAGGAACACACACATTTTACTGTCAACATGCCATGCTCTCCCTGCTACTTGAGGGACACGTCCAGATACACAGCATCATGTGTACTTGCCATGGACCCAAGTGATATGATGGGTACACAAGCAGTTCAATGGAAGCAGGACTATCTTAGGAGATCAGGACTCAATGTGCATGGTCAGACCTGCACACATGCACACCTTCATGTGTGCCTAATGGAGACGGGTTGAAGGATGGCAAGGGCAACACCAGCAAAGAGCATACTGCCTCAGGAGAGAAAGGAGTTCTCCAGCCCTGTCTCTGAGGGACGTGGGAAAGAAGGTGATGGACGGGCAGGCCACAGGTTGGCTGTTTGGTCCTGCAAAGCCAAATCTGGATCATGAGTGCGACAGATAGAAATCATCCATTTACCAGCCCTATGACATACCACAAATATATCTGTAGTGCCTTCTCTTTAAAGCTGTCTCATGCCAAATCCCCTAAATTGGGCGTTTGCTCTATATTCTACCAGTTAAATGTACATATGTGCTGGGACCCCTCAGATGCATCTGTACAGGACTGAAGACACCAAAAGGGCTTTGCTGCTTATAGCTTCACAGAGCCCCAGCCCAAATCTGGCCCACAACCCAGGAGACTCAGCAATCAGCTTCTCCTTCAGCAGATGCTGACCCAGCTTCTCTCCCTGCTCTCCCTGCCAATAATCTGCTCCAGAGAGCTGCAGGGGATGAAGGAAGATCTCAGAGCAGCTCCTTTGATGGAGATGCAAAAGAGAAATCCTAAAACTTCAATCCATCCTTCCAGTGTGGATCATCCAGGTCTAAGTCATCTTCCATAAAGGCTGCAGTGTAAACGCAGTGGATGACCATTCTCTTCAAATTATGCTGAATTTCACACTAGTCCTTTAACTTACGAGTACCTAATTGCATGAGAATTCCCAAGGAATTACATGACTAGTCCTACCCAGACATAAATATGGGCAGAGTTTGGGCCCTTGTACTACCTTCAGCAAGCATATGTACAGGCTGCACTTGCATAGATTGCATTTATGCAGGTTGACACAAGGAATTAACAATTCCTTGTGGCAATTCTTTACCATATTTGCTCAGATTCTCTTGTTACTGGCAGACAGCAGGGCTGATTTCCCTCTGTATTAAGGCTATGTCTAAATCAAAGTTCTTGGTGCTCTGAGATGACAAATTGCAAAGTTTTAGGTGTTATTTCAGTTTATCAGAATTTTACTGGTTGCCTAATTCCCAGCTTCTCAAAAATATTGCTCTAGAAAGTAGCTCAGCAGCAGAAAACTGGGAAGATGATATCTTTATTTGTCTCAGACATAGCCTGGTATTTTAAAACAAAACACTAAAAACTATTTCTATCACTTATGCAATTTCTAAAGTCTGTGTGAGAAACTACAGGAGAGGGTCCAGTTCATATAATCCTCTTTAAGATAGAAAATAAGACAAGTCCTTATCACATATTTTACATAGAAGATCACTATAAACTGTGGCTCATTTAAGGCTTGGTAGTGAGGCTGCAATGTTGAGATCAAAGTAGTATTCAAAAACATAATCTTCTTTTAAGAAAAATCTGTAGATTACTCAGTGTTTGCTGGGTACGCATAAACAACCAGCTTCATGAAACCTAATCACTTCGTAGTCTTGAGACAATGCTATATTTTTATGAAGCTTGTCTGTGACAACTCATTATGGCAGAAATCTAAATGCGTACATAGACCTGATTACTGAAAAATCTTTTCTCAGTTGAGGGTCACATTCTGCCTTATAAAAAGAGGAAAAAAAAAAAAAAAAGGTGCTGTAAAGCCAAAAGAGAAAAACAAACCCCAGACTAAGGACAACATAGACTTGGACATATACATGTCTACAACACATCCCAGTATGGTGATATGTAGGTCTATTAACATGATCCAGAAGACAAAGAGGCCAAATACTTTGCCTCTCAGTTGTTTTGGTGCTGGAGAGGCGTGCAAGGCTGCTGGGACTAGAGCTGTCCCTAGGGTTTGCAGCCACACTTGTTTCCCCAGTGCCAGAAATGTGCAGCACAGAGCTGGCCCAGCACTGCAGACAACTGTGAGAAGTTCAAGGGAACAAGCAGCCATAGCCAGAACCATGCATGTAGCTCATTTTTGCAAGATCTCAAAACTATTCACTCTGGACCAAGCCAGGGACCTCAGTGCCTAACTGCCATGTATTTAGTGAGGAAGGCATCTGATTTCCTCTGTGGGTAGGGCCTCTTCTTTCTTTTTTATAAGCAATTAAGAAGAGGTAAGATTGTCATACTATTTGTTTTCAGGATTTCTTTCACAATATGAATATATAACCGTATACAGAACCAAGCAGCCCACTGAACTCCTCACTGACGTCTGGAAGAGGGAGCAAGCAGAGAAACAAAAAGCCAAAGCCCATCTCATTTTCCCAGCAGGGCAACGTGCGGTGCTGCACGAGCACACCCCTCATTGCACAACAGCAGCTCCTGCTTGAACACAGCAGGAACGAGCAGGGAGGCTGTGACAGAAGCAAACCTCCTCGCCTTGAAACACTGCCTGCCTTAAAAAGTCATATTTGGGTTCAGCCGTCTGTAAGGGCTGGGAAGCAGATAACACCTGTCAGTCAAATTCAAACCACCCGCAGAGACTGGGTCGGAGCAAAGACCAGTGGCACCCCCACAGCCCCAGCCCCAGCTGCCCCCTGGCACCCGCACAGTCCCCGACTCTCCTCCCATGTCAGGAGACCAGCAAGGGAGACTCCAAACCATAGGCTCTCAGCTGGGAAAAGAAAAGGTGACAGAAGGTTTTTAATCTGCAGAGTAGTCTTTTCCTCAATACATAATGTTGTGAAATCCTGTTTCATGCTTTTATGATTAGTAACCCACATGCAGCGCTTGTTCCTAAAATTACATCGGAAAGACTTAAGGACATGATGGATAAACATGCATGTTAGAACATAGAAGCTGTTCCCAAAAAGGTAAAAAGAAAAAAACTATTTTTTCTTAAATCCAGAAACTTTGACATCACATGTATGCATAAAAGATTAAGCAAAATGCCAAAAGTAACAGTTTCAATTGGATTTCATTACTCTGTGATGAGGTTGTCCTGTGTTATTTTTGGTATAGCTCTTAATGAGCTGAGCAACCATGCCAGTCTAATAAGCATTTGCTTCAAAGTCTTTCTTTAATTTAGAAAAAATAGTTTCAAAAATTCATTCTGAAGACAAGTGACATAAAAGACTCAGTTACAGAGCAGAGCTTTCTTTTTGTGTCCGCGTTCACGTGGATAAGAGGGTTATGCTGGTGACATCCCTAACGTTTCCTTTTTTTTTTTTCTTTTCTTTTTTTCTTCTGGATTTCGATGAAGCGTGAACTGTTCTTTTAATGTTCTGGAACTAGAAGTTTCAGGGGGTGGAAGTGAAGAAAATGCGAGAGAGGAAAAATAATTTCACACTTAATATCTGATAGGGTGGGTCATTTTTGGAGAATGGAATATGATTTTTTTTTTATTTCTTCACTGAGTAAAATACATTTGTCCCATGTTCCTTACACCTCATTCAGACATGAATGTCTCCTTTCTTCACGTACGCTGGAGAAAGATGTCTCCATGTTGGAAAAGACTAAGTTAGACAAATAAGAAGGAGATTCTCTGAGCATGAAATTGCTTAACAAAAATGGAATATTTCATAACAGAAATGAAAAATCAAAAAGACCTCTCCATGTCTCTTCATGAATTCTTTGTCTAAATGAGTGCCACATGTCAGGGCTTCTCATGGACCAAGGAGAATTTTTCTTTCCGAATCTCACATATGGTACACAGTCTAAATCAGATGGAGATAAAAATGCAACCAAACTATGCACAACCAATTTTATTTTTTTTTAAAAAGGCAGAAAATACTCATTTTGCAGCAACCAGGCCCACTCCTTCCCAGTGAGATTATTAGTGGTGAAGTAGAATGTAATCTCATTAAAACATAATTTATTTCCACTCTAGATACCTCTCCACATACTGCAAGTGATAGGCATCATTGAGACTTGAAAATCCATAAAGAGTTTGCTTTTAATACCTCAGAAACCTTGTCATTCTCAAGGCCATGGAAGACCTTTTGATGTATCAATGCAATGATGCTACTCTGCAACTAGAGGCTTTGCATGCAGGACCTCAAGTGTAAAAGATGGCAGGATTAGATCCCAAGTCTCCCTGGTTACCTCCTTAAACAGCTTCTTCACAGAGTCCTAAAGGTTCTTGATGGGCCTAAATCCCTTGTTTAAAAACACAAAAAGTTACTAAAGGGGAAAAATGTTCTTTGTTTTAATCAGTGCTTGAGAAGCAAGACTATATAACTAAGAGCATATTACCTTAAAATCCTTGCAAATATTGACATTGACTTATATCTTTCTAAAATAAAATTCACTTTGATATTCCTTCATAGCTAACCATATAAAAAAAACACCCCACAATTACCTCTCGTTTAATAAATTGCTTTTTCTACTTACCTGGCCTTTCAGTCTTCCCGGAATAGCCTGGCATATGCTTGGTTGTCGGTTAAAAATGGAGATTAATAAAGTTTATGTTTTAAAGAAGTTTAATAAAGTCCAGAACAAATTAAATCAGAAGTAGCACAACAAAAAGGCTATTAATATTGCTACACCAGGGACCTCTTAAAGGTACACAGCTTTGGTGCATTCCAAGTTTCATCTCTCACAGTACCTTGGACAGGATGTGGGTTGAGAAGGTTTCACAATGTGTTTGGTACTCAGTAAATCAGTCGTTACCTTTTTGGGTTAGTTTTCACTGAAATTGTCAAATGATCATTGTTCCCAATTTGATTTCTAGAGCATTTTATTCCCTTATTAGATGTATATTTCAGGGCACACAATGACACACACTGGGTTTTTTTTGATCTACCTCTACAGAGTCAGTAAGTTTAATTATTCTAATAATAACCCTCACAGTTAGGAAATGTTTCTGCCCCATTGCAGTACTTATACCCTCTTGGATCACCCAAAATAATTCCTTTTACCATGAAAATGTAATATTACTTTCAAGTTAGTCATCTTTTACTTTGGGAGTCAAAGAATAGAGTAGGATGTAGAGTACATCACTGGGATGAGCAAAAGCAGAAAAGGAGGAGTAATTCAGCCATGTTAATTTCAATTATCTATTAATATTTAGGGCACTTTGCTGAATTTGAGATGAAGAACAATTACATGAATCAAAATGCTGAGCTAGTTAGCTGCTTAGTTTGCAGTTTCAAAAAGCTGAATATATTTATTAAAATTTAATTAAAGTTCAAAACAACAAAAGATAGAAAATAACTTCTGAATATGAGTAATCATTCACAAATAGTAACAACCATGTAAAGGGAGCAAAGGCAAATACGTTCATATCATATATTTAATTTACTAACTCAGGAAAAAAGTATCCCATGTATAACCAAAGCAGTGTTAAGTCACCTGGCTATTTACAGTGAAGTATCCGGGGCTAAATCCACGCATGGGTGTGGGCATGCCATAGCTAACTTTTGGGGCCAATGTTAAATCCACTGCATTGACAAGTCTGAGTTAGCTGCCTTACATCCCTCCCACCATGAGCAGGAAAATGGGCAGTATGAAGCAAGGCTCACAGGGCAACAGCAGGGACACTCATGGAGACTACATGGGTTAAGGGAAGGAGAGAGCATGTCTCTGCCATCCTGCCTCTGTCCTCAACCTAAAAGCACTGAATTAAGCACCCATGGGAAATTGGTCTTCAGTGTCTTGCACTAGGCACCTACGGTTTCTGCCTGTGTGTGCGAAATAGGCCTATGGTTTCTCTTGAACCACAGCTGGAAGAAGCATCAGCACAGCCCATATTGTATACAAGAACCTGAGCAGCACGGTCCCCTTACTGGGTGCTAAGATACATCCTAACTTGGAGCATGATGTTCTTCACACCTCTTGAAACTGGGACACTGGACAGTCCAGCATACAAAATACAGAAGGACTGGTGAGAAAGAAAAAGCAAGACAATGCATTACTTGTGACTTAATAGCAAGGACAGTCTTGCTGGGAGAAGAAAGATGTGGATGGTGGCCAGAAAAGCATATCTAACACAAATTCCTATCCCATTAGGTTTGCACACACAGAAGAATACATACCTATCTTTTATCAAACTTCATCTCTCCCCTTGGAGACTCTTCTCAACTTTCTATCGAACTCTTAGGAGTTTTCCATCCTCTGTTGTCTCATGCTTTTAGTAACCTTCCCTCAGCCTCTCTGGACTTGGCTCCCTCTCATCATTGTTGCTGTTTGAATGAGATGGACAAGTCACTCACTCGAGGTTGTCTCCGTCTTTGCTCCTCTCACACAGCCTCTTTGCCTGAAGTGGGGCATCCAGCTCAGTCACTCCCAGGCCCAGCTGTGCACAGCACCATAGGATGCAACTACAGGCCAACTGTGAGCTATTAGAAAGCACACAGTGTATGTCAAATTCCTTTGCTTGTTAGGGTCAAACTTTTAACCAAATACCACATTCAGCAATAACACTATTCCTGAAAAACATTCTTCATGTGAAACAAAAGACCCTGTTCTGCCATGCTTTCTTCTCTCAACAAAGAAAATTATAGCATGATAGAAAATAGTTTGGAAGAGATGTCAAAAGACTATTTGAAGAGATATCAAAAAAACCCAAAACTTTTCTGCTCAGCACAAGCTGGAATCAATTTCATCTGAGTTAATCTTGATAGGACATGTATGCAACCTATTCTTAAACATCTCCAGTATGGCAACCCCGCAGCCTTCCTCAATATTGTATTTAAGACCTCAGTTATCTTTACAACCAGGAAGTTACTCTGACTGTATTACTTAAATCACTCTGGAGTAGTTTAATCTTTTCCCCTTCTTAATACCTTTTATGTGTTTAAATACAGCTATTGTACTCCTCAGTCTCGTTTTCAAGATAAACTAAGTTTTTCCAGTCTTTCCCATATCTCAGATTTGCCAACCTAGTCTGGAACCTTCTCAATTGTTTCATGTCTTTCTTGGCATACAGTACCCAAAACGGTCACAACTCTCCAGCTGAGGTCTTGAGAGAGGAAAGATGGAGTGGAAGATACAAATAGGTCCACCAAAACAAATTTTACTGAATTCACAGCAAAGTGTGGGTGTTGGTGAGTGAGGCTGGCACAATCACAGTAAAATTTTCAAAAGCTCTTAGTATTTTCTCTGCTCCTTTTTCTTACAACAATGGTAGAAGGTTTAGTACTTTTTGGAAAGCAGAGCCTTCAAATGTGCATTAACGCATTATGTAGAATCAAACTGTCATTTGCAATGAATATCCTTGAGCAAGGGATGGCCAAAGGCTGATGTCAGCTCTTTTATCTGATACTACTAATCATTGAATGCGCTCCTATAATTTTTAGTTGGGGGATGAATTTCAGCCTTGATCCTGCAAAGGACTATATACCACCTAAGCCATATTTCTGTATAGCATTCAGGGGGGCCCTCTGCAATGGGATTAGTTTCTGTTATGTAGAAAACCAGACAACTTTATAAAGATGGGAGGGAAGACAGTAGAAATTTGGGGGTTCTCAGAAGCTATAAAAAATTTTACTTTGAATATCGTTTGAGCCAAAAATAGTTCTCATAGGAAAAAAACATTCTCTTTTTGTCTAACACTTTCCAAAATGGAATAAAACCTTTAAATGAGCTAAAAGTTTTTATACCATGGTATTCTACAAGGTTTTAAATTATAGGTTCTTGATTCTTCCATACCTAAACAGTAGCCAAATATAATAATGTAGGGAATATAATGCCAGTTTAGCAGGTTTGGAAATAATGTTGTTGTGTTTCTTAATACAGAGCACTTTCACATGGTTCCTTCTGTGTGACTTTCAAGAATGGTGATGTGGCAATGTGCAGTTGGCAAGGTACACTCCATGACAACAGTTAATTAGTAAATAAATGGTCCCAGGCCCATTTCCACTGAGTTCCAGTTGTAATAGTACGGTATGCAGGTTTAAGCTCCAAGCTGACTAATTCTAATAGTTATAAATGAAATGTTGCTTTGCTTTGATATATCCTTTAATTTCTTCCCTTGACAAGCAACAGATCCAGGATCCAGATATAGTTCTGGTCTACAGCACAGTGGCTCTAAACTAGCCAAAACCAGGGCAAACAGCTAGTGAAACATGCTGGAATGGTACAATCATGTATACACTTACAAATTATTTTAGAGAACAAACTAAAGCTGTTTATTCACAGAACTTCACAAGGACCCAGGACTGTCTCCCTGCTGCCAGCCTGTATTAAACCTATGGAGGGAAGATTCCTGCACACCCTGATCCTAACATCAAGCACAAGAAACAAGACTGTAGCAGCTCACACAGGGACCACATCATACGGTCATTTCTAGCAGGAATTTAAGCTTTCCTCTGACTTTGCCTTAAGGCAGAGTAGGAGCACTCACATGGCAAATTACAAATGGAAGACAATTTGTGAAGTTACTACTTTGCAGAAACAGCCAAGGGAGATCCCTTAACACAACAGTGTGGGAGAATTCATCAGGCACAATTAGCTGGATGCTGGCACTAATTTTGC
This sequence comes from Falco biarmicus, assembly GCF_023638135.1. Classification (NCBI taxonomy): domain Eukaryota; kingdom Metazoa; phylum Chordata; class Aves; order Falconiformes; family Falconidae; genus Falco; species Falco biarmicus. The sequence continues at coordinate 50,656,471 of NC_079290.1, forward strand.
AAGCTTGCCATGATGGTGAATGCATGCTGTCATCTCACTGAGCAGGCATAACCTCAGGAAGAAAGGTGTCCCTGGCAGCCTGGGATCAGAAGTCTCCGTTGGACTCCCTGTTCCACTAAAAGCCTGCTGCACGGCCTGGGCAAGCCATCAGCATTCACCTTGCCCTGCAGGACCTGTCTGTCCCTCATTCTCCGTATCCCTCTATTCTCTATGGTGGGACTATCTTTGGTACCATGCTGATGCAAGACTGTCTTGGGTACAATGCTGACAGCAAGCCTTCTATTTTAATAATTTAAACAGCAAAATCCCCTGCAATTTATAAATGAAGGAAGTAGCTAGTGGCCTTTTTTAAATTGCTAAGCATGCTATCTAGGTCAATTGAGCTTCATCACAGATTCTAGGTCAAGATTTTCACATGCGGAGGGAATTCACATATGTCTTTCCTGTCTTGTTTCTCTGGTCTCTAATAAGGGAGAAATTTATGCTTCAGCCTTAGGATACTTCTGTAAAAGTCAACAGCAGCAAGGTACAAATGCCTTAAAAAGCAGATGTGTGTGTGTTCATTGAACCACTTGTTTGGTCAGATCCATATGCTGAACAGAACTTAATAACAAGGAGACCAAACTTTCTACTGCTGTACATCAGCAAACACCAAGGAACTCAATGAAGATTCACACTTACTGTGAACACAACATTTTCTACATGTACAAGTCTGGAGGTTGGCTGAAGACTAAGATCCCTTATATTCATACACAGCCTTCGTACACAGAACTTCTATTGATGCCAGTGGGAAGGCCTGAGATAGTGTAAATATTTTACACACATGCTGGTATATCCTGTGCCTGTAGAAGAAAATGTTTATTTAATTTAAACTAAATGCATATAGTGGGTCACATCCTTAACTTGACTACACTGGCTTCTCTGCCAGAACCAGGTCATCTTCTGGTGCAAAAAAGACTGCACAACTTTGGATATGCTAAAATCCACAGAGAAGCTTGAGGATATTTTAAGATTCATGATATATAAAAAAAATACTTTTACTTTTAAAATATTCTGTAAAAATTATTGCCATGGAATATTAAAAAGGATATAAGGAAGACACAGCAAAGACACTTCCACAGTCTGCTTAACATGAAACAGAAACTCATGATCATATAGACACGTTTCCTATACTTCTCTGAAAAGGATATTTTTAGGATAGTGGAGAAATTTAAATATTCAATAAATACTCAATAAAAGAAAATTTATGTAGAGTAAACCTTGTTTTATAGAAAGTCAGTTAGATAATCTTCTGACTCTCATCAGCTATTACTCTTCTGAAAAGTGTGAAAAATCCACATATTGCTATGTTTTTGCTGTTTATCACTGTTGAAGTTTCTAATAATGTATAGTGACAGTATGTTTCCCCATCTTATGGTAAGGTCAGCTGAGTAAATGTGGGGGTTTAAAAAGTGTATCTTGTCATTTTTAGGGTGCAATTTTGTTGTAATTTATTTCATAAGCCATAGTTTGCAAAAAGTACTTAAAAAAAAAAAAAAAAAAGCCTTGGACAAACTCTGAACTTCATTGTACCAAGAATCAGACCAGCTAATTTTCAAGGCCTGGTTTTTATCTCCAATGGCCAAAATTTCTTACTCTTGAGTTGATTTCAGATATATAGTGGTACTTTGCTGCAGCTCTGCTTCATCTGTGTGAAAAGTATGCACTGTCAAGTAAAATCTCAATTGTCAAGTAAATAGCATGCACAGTCAAGTAAAATCTCAATAACTATCTCCAGCATAGTTCCAAGCAAAGGTCCACTTTGGTTTGTGCTTTCACCCATTCTTAATCTTCAAGGATAGAAAGCATGCAAAGGATGCAATTATACCATTTTAAGATTAGAAAAGATGTCTTTGAGTGAGATCTCTTCCCTAACCCTGGCCATAAGCTTTGCAATAAAAGCTCCTGCTTCAAGACCAGCAACTGTTTGACAACAGTGTATCTTTAGAAAAATAGCTGTGATTTGAACCATGCCAATCGAGTCAAGAGTCTAGTGATAAAGAATATAAAATGTAATTAAACCCTAAAACCAGATATCTACATTTAAAACACAGATCTTATTTCTACTTGATACGTGTTTGACTTTAAGTTCCAGTCATTGGATATTGCTATACCTCTCTGTGAAGAGTCCACTGTCGACGATTCCCATTGCTTATGTAGGGATGTCAGAGTATCATCAAGTGACCCTGTAACCTTTGTTTTGGAAATAAATTAATGCCTGCACCTCCTCTGTTATAAAACTGTTTCTGTAATACTGTTTTTCTTTTGAAACCATCCAGTTTATCTTTGGCCTTCTTGAGTTGTACTAGAACTGGATGCAACATTGCTGTAGCAGTGCTCCTCCACCAAAACCAGAGGTAAGGCAACCTCTCAGTTCCCAGTCATATACCACCACTCACATACTTTGTTTTTTGTCCTGTAGCCAGACATTAAATTAAGAACCCATAGCCACAAAAGCCCAGCTTCTTTTATAATTTTATTTTTTCCCAGGATAGACCATTCAGCCTTTGTCTTTCTGCAAGAGTGACGTGTGTTACTTGATGTATGACCTTAAACACAGTCGAAATAAAAAAATATGACTTATGTTTACAACCCATTTTTTTTTTTGTCATCGGTAGTTATTACTAGCACCAAATTCACTTTGCAAACCATTGATGAAATTGTTAATGTTAATGAACTTACACGGGAACTTGTCATGCAGTGATGATTTCCCATTTCAATTTATATCTGAACCCTATGACTTAATGAAGTCTTCATCTATTTCACATGACACATTACTTTTGAAAATCAGCCTATCTTGTTAATAATCACTATGCCATGTAATCCTGTGTCACATGGCTTACACAAGTCTAGCTATATTCCATTATTCATTCCACTGAACTTTATTCAGGGCCAAAAAATGTTCATTATAGACAGATTGAATTACTTTTACTAGCAAGAAGTAGTTTCACAAAGACTCATAGGCTGACATCTACTTTCTATCCCAGGGAACCCTTAAACTGCCCTGCTGGAGTCCAAGTTTCAGGTCAACTTTTGGACTTAGGCTCTGGCTGTCAGGCTGAAGTCACTGACTTTGACCAAGGAAGGGGGGTGTCTCTACCAATCAGTGTCCACCCTACCAGTTTTTTTCATTTTCAACCATATTATCAAACATTTTCCTATTAAACAATTTTTCAAACTTCCAGTGGGTGCTTGGTATGGCTGAAAAAAACTAATGTAATCTTATACAAAAGATGTAACGGATAAAATAATTGTAACAAATCTCTTTTTTTTTTTTTTTATAGTATTGCTGCAATGGTGATGTATATGCAATGCATATGTAAATGAGAGAAAAGATGGAAAAGACTGAAAATGTAGATTGTCACCATGGGTTGGATTTATAGCCAGACTCTATTGCCAGCATTCACACTACGTTTTGCCTCACTCTCTGCTGAGTTTTGTTAAGTTTATCAGTGTAGTGCCTTCTTCTCAAGTTATTCTTCAGACGGTGCCGCTTCGTGGAATAATGCTTGCGTAGTGAAACGACTGGGTTCAGTAAGCTGTGTAACAAGAGAAACTTGGCAAATGTTGTTTGCCTACTTCTCATTTGGGCAATAGGGAATCACACAATCCAGCCTGGAAAACCATACCAGTAAACTTACTCACTTTTCTATGTATCACAATATCATTGATCCAAACTGTGTAAGGAGTTCATTGAAATCAGGGAGGAAACCTATTCAGGGGCAGCTTCTGCATTGCATCTTTGCAGCACAGCTGTTTTCCCAGCAGATGTTGCTGCACTGTTTGAGGAAGATTCAGTCAGCAATGCCACAGCAGTGTGGGGGCAAACTGTTAGGAGTTGTGACATTGCATCCCTCAGCATCACAGCAGGAGGTATCATTTGTGCGAGGAATCAGGGAGTAGCTGTGTATCATACATAGCTGGCCACCATCCTGCCTGAGCATACTGGTAACCAGCACAGGTTCAGCAGCCATACTCTAAGGGACCAGCCCAGCACAAAGTAGTCTTAAGCCTGGAAGACTTCAGAGGTGAATTTTCCTTCTCCTCTTCAAACTACATGATGAGCAGATCACCCAGGCCCTGGGAGCTGACATTGTGTGCACATTTATTCAATCATTTTCTCTGTATCTCTTACTTCCCAAGTCCCTCCACCCTACCCCTGAGAAATGTCTTTGCTAACAGGATTTATTAAGAGATTCAGGTGCCAAAGCCACTCAGCAATTTGGTCATCTTGTTCATGCACTCAAGCTTACAACACCGCTAAAAGAAATGCACAAAAAAGTATGATTTCAAAATCTGCACCCTTATTCTCTGAAATAAATAAAATGCAGCAGAGAAACTCTAGTAGAAAAGAAAAAGTGAAAGCAAGATGAGCAACAGAATAAGTAATGGAGTGCAGAACTCCTTTCAGATGAATTTGGAAAAGAGGAGAGAACTGTAGTCATTCAGACATCCCAGAAGAGTCAAGCTCCACACCCAGGACTGGAAGTGTCTGTCACCTACAGATCATGCATGAGTGCACGTATCAGTAGAGATTAATAAGCATTAAGGAGGAGAATTTTGTTTGATTTTTAAAGTTAAAAAATCATATGGAGTTCATGATCAGATTAATGTCTTATGGGGAGAGATTTAGTTTATCAGTCACTATGGTTTACCCTTAATTTCTCCATCACAATGCTCCATTAAAAATCATGTGCTATGCTCACAGTAGGACTATAAATCACAATGCTCAGTTTCACCTTTCATATATAAATGCATATGTAGTTTCCTGGACAATTTGCTGAATTCAGGACACTGTTAGTCAAAATACATGGGGTGCCCAGGTAAATGCTCAGGGCAGTGGAGTTCAAAAAGTGGCAAGAATTTACTCTGCCAGGTCCTTGACCAGTCTCACCAAGAGGCTAACGGTGTTAACCAGCTTCAGCTGCCTCCACCATCTCACTGATCACAGTGCTCCTGCAGAGCAGACCTGCTGGGGGGGAACGCATGTCTGAGCTTTAGCTTCCCCAGTTTACACATCTGTGTACTTTTGCAATGACGATTAACATCCACATAGGTTTACTGAGATGGTATTTGAACATAGAAAAGAGTAGCTTGTGAGAAGGAGGTCCAGAATTGATCCCACCATGACCTAATTCTGAAATTACCCCAAGCAGAATAACAGTTTGACATCCAAGGTCCTGATGTAATAGCTAAGTTACCACTGCAGGTACAAACAATTGCCTCACAGTGTACTTCTAACAGTTTAGCATCCACGAATTTCACACACACAGTTAAGAGCGCTGAAAGGTGCTGGCCTCTCTCCACCTTTTGAAAAATGGTTACCGAGCACCTGACCCTTACTTAGAGTATTAAGGCATGAAGGAAGAAAGAGAAACATGGATAAAACTAGGTGAGGCTTTAGTTCTGCAGTTGGAAATTAATTCTTTTTCAGTGTTCAGGGACCCTTGACAGCACCCTGTGAGCACACACCTATTTAAGAGAAAGACATCCTTTAGAATGGAAAAATAGATGCATTAACAAGTTCTCATCACATCTGCCTGAGAGACCTGCCCAGGATCTCTGAAAATTGCCTGTGTCCAGTGACCATGGCTGACATTGGCAGTGGCCAGTAAGGGGGGAGGAGAAGGCAAGAGCCATTACTCCCAGCTTTTCACACAGCCAGAGTCCCAGCACACTGTGACTGCAGAACGGGGCCACTGGGGGACCCAGGAAGGACAAGTCACCCATGGAGACATGGCCAGCACCAACTAGCCAAGCCCAGCAGAGGCACCAGCTGCAGGCAGCCCGGAATGTCTCTGTGAGATGATGGCTCCAGAGCTAACAAAATACCTACCCTCTTGTCCCATTCAACGCCTGCCTTCGCTGCCTCTTCCTCACTCTCATCAGTCATGGTGAAACCCCAGACACAAGCTGTGATAGCTGCAGAGTCAGGGAGAGCTGAAACGAATGGGGCAAAGTTTCCCTGGGCAGCACAGAGAGTGCTGGCACCGAGCAGTGGGCTGCCAGGGCAAAAGAAAAAAAACAAATGTTTTGCTCATTTTATCTCCAGACCCATGGGAACTGCCCTGGGCTCCTGCCTCCTTCCTCCTTCCTCCCCCACCACCCTGGCAGCCCCCTCTGTGCTGTCAGGCACAAGCAAACCCTCCATTAGTCAGAGGAAAAACATTCAGAACTACTTGTTATGGATTTATTCAGTATAACTTGTAACCATATTTTGAAATGCGAGATCAATGCCACTGTATATCTACCATTATTTTTTATATGGAACAGATTCATTTTCACACTTGGCATGCAATTAAACACCAGAGTCATGAAGAAGCACAATTTCTAAAGGCCAGCACATTCCATGCTGGGACAGCACTATATAGCTACCCCTTAATTACATGCAATACAGACCACAGCAAGGCACATACAGCATGTGATAGTTTGATTAAAGTGAACACCGTGGCCAATAAACCAAATGCCTAAAACTGTAAATATTACCTAAGCTAAACATATTAAAAAAAAAAAAAAAAGGAATGCAGAAAACAGATCTGACAAGTCCTTGAACAATGTTTCAGCTTCTCATGGCTTGAAATCATTTTCTCATGTTGGGACTGTTATTTGCTCTAAAGTGATTCTTATGTGAGGGCAAATTCACTGTAACCTTTCCCACACGCCTGCTCTGCCGCATGTACATGGCTTAAAGAGAAACTTCCATGCTCTGGAAAGCTCACCAGCACACCAGCATTAACTGCAAATTTCCTTCACCACCATCATGCTTCTCTTCATTAGTCTGCTAGAGGTGCCAATTACCTGCACTAGCTGTGTCCAAAACCAAGCTGCTTTCTCTTGCAAGCCCATTTTCTCTCCTCAGTTGAGTCTTCACAGACAACTGCAGGAACAGGGGCTGCATTTCACCCATGAGGGTACATTTACATAGTGATGCAGACCCTTGCTTCTCTGCTTTTACTCCACTGAGCTAGGCATGAGCTGGTTGCATCCTAAAAGTCGTATGGCTCTGTAAGCCCAGGATTATGCCAGGATGAGTCTCCCATGTGGCCACTACCACACCTGACCAGCCCAGGGCACAGCAAATCAGGCTTACATCTCTTATGCCTAACACACAGCCGGAGCAGAAGCAGAAGGGATTTCTCAAGGTCCCTACCTACAAGGGGCGCTTCAGCTGCATGCTCTGCTGACATGAAGTCCATTCCTCCAGGAGTGCTGCCTGACCCCTGCACTGAAGCCCAGGAGGGATTGGTCATGTCCTATTCACCCCCCCATTCCTATAGGCTCTGGGACAACTTCCCACCACGGGGGTACACAGAAGATGTATTAACCTCTGTAAGCCCACAATGCTGTTTTCTTTCACTTTTGCATAAAGTGTGCAAGGTGATGGGGAAATGCTTTGTTTGCTCTCACCCTAAGGACCCACATATCGGGCTGTGACAATCTGGCAGCATGGCCTGGATGCTCCAGGGCTTATGAAAATTCTTCGAAATCTCTTTCCTTTATTCTGAATTTATTCTTCCCAACATAATCAGAGTCTTTCTATCCCCTCCTCATCCCCCTTCTCCTGCACCTAAAGTGGCTCCTTACTTCTGGCTTCCAAGAACTCCCCTCTCTAAGCTATATTTTATCAGGGAAGTCAGAGTTTTGGCACACTTTCTTCTGGGCTCAGCTGGCTGATGTCTTCCCATCCCATGCATTCCTTAGGTCAAAGGTATACCCCAAAATGTACTCACTCCCTCTAACCCAAGGGAAGCATTGGAAATTGTCAGATTTGAGGACAGCAGCTGGATGAGCAAAGACGGCCAAGACTGTAGAGTCCACATGATTAATTTCAGGGAGGTATTTACTGAAATCATGTTAGCTTTAAAACAAAAATAAAAGGGGGAGGGGGAGGGGGGAGAGTTGAAAATTTGGGCTGAGGTTCATGGCAGTTGCTATTTTTATTGAAGTAGTTTACCCATCCCTGGTGGATTTGTGTTATCACAATCATTTCTATGCTGGCAGCAGCCTGCAATGTCAGAAGCACAGAAGTATGATTTCACTGCAGCACTAAGCCAGGGAAGAATCTGGATCATAAAGGAGAAAGTTCTGACCAGAACACAAATAGTTTAAGAAGTCACAAATACAGTTTTGGTGAAGTAATTTCTTTTCCTGAAATGCTCCTTCTCCCCACTTCCAGTCCACTTTCACTACTACATCTCAGGGTCACCTCTTTTGTGCCTTTAGGCACCAGCCTTGGGAAGAGAGGTCTGAGGGTGAATTGCTCTGGGGACAGCAAAACAGGTAGCAGAAAGGAAATAACTTTTACTCTCGGTCTTCAGACAACTGCACTATAATCTTTCCATCTTAATGAGCAAAAGAATGTCATAAAATGCAACCCTCTATATATCTGAGATTCCCGCTGCAGAACCTCACCTACGATAGTCTTTTATCACTTGAGAAGTAGATAACAAACCTTCCATAAATGAATGTGCGTTTAAGGAGCATAGATGAAAGCAGTACAAGCAGCAGAAAACTTATGGAAAATGTATGTCTCCTGTAATCAGTTTTCCATGAAGGAGGATCTCTTGAGGCAGCAGAAGCAAAATGGAAAGGCTTGGGTATTGCTGGAAATAGGGATTTTATTTCGGCATTCAAGAAATTGGTTTGTGCTAAAAGAAACAAAACTCCTATGTAACCTGATGATGATGATGATGAATAAATTATCTGTGCCCTACAGACCATTTAAAAAACAAAACCTGACTTTTTTTGGTTGATTTCACTTTTTCTGGTGCTGCAAACACAAGTGTCAACTTACATGAAGCGGAAAAGGTGTTTAGTGGTCAGGAAACATGTTCTTTCTAGTGCACAGGGAATGCAACTCTCAGGCAGAAATAGCCCACAAAAAAAAAAAAAAAAACCAAAAAAAAAAAACCCAAACCACTTCATGATTTATTATTCAGATTTACAAGCATGACAACTGTTACCTCTTGTAAAAAGCATCACTTTTACATCACTGCCGAAACCTATAAACACCAAAGAACAAAAAGCAAGATTTTGCTACCTTGCAACAGCAAAGTAAATTAAAGTGTGGGTTGGAAAAAAAAATATATATACCCATTTCTGTTTCTGATAAGCTGTAGGAAGGTGCTGTGCTCACATTATTCCTGAGTGACCTTCTTAGCATGGCCAACCTAAGCTCAGTTCCTCTAGAACTGACACTGCTGTGTGTCATGACACAAACTAACAGGTCCTGCCACTAAAATACAAGCCACCTCAAAGAATTTTATTCAACACGGTGCTTAAAACAGCAATGGCAGACAGCGGCTTACTGCAGTTGCAGTATAGTTGAGCTGCAGCTCACGGGAGTGCACCAGCTTTTGCACAAGGGCCTTCATCAGCAGAGTGCAGCTTAATTTAAAAGGTAGCAGAGATGTCTCTAAACTAATGCAAAGTGCAAAATTCAGGAAATCCTACTGTGAGGAACCAAACAGCTCGAGGACTTCCACAGGCGTCTGTCAGAAATACTCAAGATGAGAAGCCTTGGGTGAGAGGGCAGATTAATTCCCTCCTGGGTCTGTTTTTCTACCATTCTTCTTCACTAGGACACAGGAAAATTCTTGACCAACACTAAACAGTCATGTTCATACTGCAGAGTGGCTATTTTTTTAATAAATATTGCAAGAAACCTTGTGTTAACATCTTTAGGATTATGAAATAGTAATATACAAGACAAATGTATACTTTAAAAGTCATATATGCTGTCAGTACCCTAGGGTACTGAACAATTTTATCATGAAATCATGAAAAATGAACATATATGACTATAAAAAAAAACAGCTTTGATTTCTTGACAGTTACCATCCACCATCTAAAAGTATGTAACACAATTGTGAACCAAACAGTAAAACAGAGACTATGCGCCACAAGTTTTTTCTTCATTGTTTTCCAAAAAGTTCACAGATTTCTTCTAAGCTAACAGCAAATATAACTTGAGAGAGTCATATGCTTCCAACATTCTGCAAAAAGCAAAGCACTTTTGTAGATGAAGTAGAAA